>NW_022437047.1:4894171-5211462 GCF_009761245.1 Sapajus apella
CAAAGTACTGGGGAAAGCACTGATGTCACATGGACCTTGCATTTCACGTGACCTCTGCTCTTTCCACTGGTTGTGGGGTAGAGCCATCATGTTAATTCTTCTGGGCCTTTTTCAATACCTTCAAGATGGGCATATTTGTTTCTATGTCATATAAGACTCCTGAAGTTTTGGCGAGGTTAGAGTAAATGACTCTGGCCAGGCACACAGTAAATACTCAGGGAACATTAGCTGCTTCTGGATCTCTCCAGCTTCTTGAAAGGGCTGATATCTCCATCAACTGTGCCTTGTCTATACAGAATGATTGCCCAGGCATACATGCCTGTTTAGATTGAGGTCCCAATATGCCTGACTTCGTTGGCTCTGCCCAGTGGTGCACTCTCTTGACCTCCTCTATTCTTGCCCTCACTTCCAGGCACCTGCCTCTGGCCTTTATCTTTGATGAATGATCCAAATCCTTATTCTCTTACTATTCCTCCTCTTCTCCTCCAACCTCTGTCTCTTCTACTTGGTACCGCAACTCTGACTACCCTTGGAATAACACCCTCCCCAGCTCAACCACTGCCTGTCAGAATCATGAACTCTAGAAGCAGAATCCACCAGCCTTTCTTCCCCAAAGAGAATATGCATCACGAGAGGCACTTGAATAGGGAGATAGGATCTCTGAAGCAATGCCCTAGCCCCTTTGTTTGGCTTCTTGATGGATTCTGTTGGGAAGAAATCAACTTCAACATCCACCTTCTAGTAGAAGCTGACTCCCCTGATTGCACCTAGGGAGACAGGAGCTTAATGAAACAGAATTACTGGACTAGGAAACTCTGGGCCTTGAAATAGACCTTCTAAGAGTAAACAGGTAGGCAGCTCAGGCCAGGAAGCTGGAAAAAGACTGATATAAATAAGCAGGATGCTGCCTGAAGAATTCATTCAGAAATGTGATGAATGCAGATCTAGTAGGCGGGTGGGGTCAGCAACTCTGGAAATAAGGACACAGCATTAAGGATCAGGCCAGTTCCCAAGAAATCAAACAGATGTTTGCTGCTAGAAATATGGTGAATGGGAAGCAGAGTCTAGATCCTCAGATTAGATGGGTGCAGGAGGAACATGGCATAGCCTCTGTCCCGGAAGGAGTTGCACACACAATGAAGAGGTGAGGACAAGGAAAGGGAAGTGGTATTATGCTGGGTCTCAGGATTTTGGTCCCTAGCATCCTGACCAAAAAACATATTGGCCATACATTCTTAAGCAGGCAAAGGCAGATGGTCAGGGATCCACAGAGAGCTTCAAGGATGTGCAAGCTGGTAAGTCCACAGATTGACTTTGCAGAGATCCTATCAGCTTATTTAAATAGGGGGCCATTATTGCATTTTTATCTGCTCCCCAGCAGATAGAATCAACTGAAATAGCATGCGAAGGAGCCCTGAAAACAGTAAAGCACTGTACTTCATTGACAAGTTTATCCTTTGTAGAACTGCTGGTGTTCTTTGAGCCCATTATTGTCCTCACTAAATTTCAACTACTCAAACATTTGCTATTATGATGAGGCAGGGGAAATTGTGAAGTATTAATTTACATTTATGCATTTCCTCTCACCCTTATTCAAGAAGGTAGCAGGCTCTGGGCTTCGTGATCTGCAATATACTTTTGTTCCTCATCTTATCTCCTCCCAGCTGCCAAACTCGTGGTGAATATTTAAGAGGCAGAGGGCCTCTCAGGGAAACAAGTAAAAATGATATATATTTTCCTTTGATCCAAAGACAATTTGCAGTCCTGGAAAAGGAAGGAAGGATTTTGAATCCTACGGAAGATGGAACTTGTATTCCATTCCCTGGAAGCAGACCAGGAAGGTGGCCTGCTTTCAGAGAGAGAAGACTGTGAATCCCCTCCAAAGGGCTCCCGGGCCCTAAGCTGCTGGACATGAAGGGAACAGGAGGACAGTAAGAGTGGAGCGCTTACTGGTGTCATGTGAGGATGGATGTCCTGTGACTGATGAGCTAATGCACTCATACTACCAAAGAAATCTGGGCCTTGAAACACTCTGGGACTCAGGGGCATGTTAGAGGAAGGGACTTAAAGTCATAAGCATATTTGATTTTTCTTTCCTCCTCGGCAAAGAAGGATATATCATGTTAAATTTAACTTGATTTTAAGGAAAAAAGTAATATGGCCTTTGTGCCCATATTTATGTTTTGTGTGTGTATGTGTGTGTGTGTGTGTGTGTGTGTGTGTGTGTGTGTATGTTTTGAATGTCATATCTTTTATGTAACTGTTGTGTGATCATATATTTCCTAAGGGAAATGGAAAACATTTGCCCAGTACCTGCTATCTATGCTCCTGTTTCTAACATATCACTAAGGCAATCAGACTGAAACCTCAGAATAATCTATGAAGTATTAGCATCCTCTTTATAGAGATAAGAAATCACTTCAAATAATGTTTAAGTGATTCTGAACTAGGAGAGGTGGTTAGTGTTAGAACTAGTATTTGAATCCAGGTCATGCGATCCCAAAGCTCACCTTCCCTCTACCACATCATAGGGGATTCCCCAAGAAGGAGGAGGTTAGAAGTGACACTGCCCCTCTTTTGCAAGGGAAGGGTGGACAGCTGTGGCAGGAGGTTTAATAACTACAAACTGTGATATAAAATAATTCTCTTGAATTTATATGGAAGTGTCAGACCTTTACAGGGGGCACTGCTGAGAGGCTGAATCATTGAGGAGGATGAGATTATATGTGAGAGACCTTGTGTGACCTAGACCTATTTTATTTTAAAAAACAATTATCACTGTCCTCACTACCATCTCCCCCCTGACCACCACCTTTTTAAATCACAGCGTTGAGGAGAGATTACTATGGATACCTTGGCATTGTCCAGGAGACAGGTGATACAAAAAGACCTGACAGATTTCTCCTAAGCAGAGAATTATGTGAGGAGGGTGTTGAATTACATCTAGTAATAGAATAGTCTGCTGGTGCTGCAGCTACAGGGAATATGCCTCACTGAGTAACAGCAGGCACTTTAGATCTATTGCATCTAATGGAATCTTTAGTGTGGTTAAAAGAAGTAGATATTATGATCTGATTCCTGTTATTTGGTAGAACTACAGGGCATGGGGAAGGATGGGGAGTAATATTGAGAGGAGAGAGAGAGAAAAAGAAACGGAAGGAGGGAGGAAGGGAGGGAGAGAAAGAATCTTTGCGTTTAAATCAATGACAATGGGGAAAAAACCCAAGCAACATTCCTGACTTCTTGCTCTAATTCAGCAAGGCTCCTTATAGCTCAGAAAGACAAGCTCCTGGTCAGCTATGTTCTAGCTTCTTTGTGAAATGAGTAAGCTCACCTGCAGCTCATCACATGCATTCTTAGATAAGTTTGTAAGGGAACTCCAGTTATTCATTTGGCCTGTTGAGTTCTTTTCATTTTGCTTTTCAAAAATTGTTAAGTGAAAAGATACATGTTTATTGCCTCCTTCATTTCTTCCCTCTCTTTTTTCCTCCCTTCCTTCCTTCTGCTTTCCTTCCATTTCCCCCTGCTTCTTTTCCTGCCATGCACACTTATTGAACACTTGTGTTTACCAAGCATTGAGACAAGTGCAAGGGAGATAGTAATGGTCAGAGACAAAGAGCTCATGGTGCACACTGTAAAGAAACCCAGCGCTGTAGAGGTTAAAGAAGGACGCATGGAGCAAGAGGCATATCAAACAGAACTTGAAAGATCAGTGGCACGTCAAGAGCCGGAGACTGCCTCTTGGTGATGGTGGTGGTGGTGGTCACGGTGACGTTGTGTTGGGGGAAGGGTTCTGATGAGGAACTTGGATGAGAAAACTGACAAAGACGTAGAGTTCAGGTAGTGAATATGCCTAGGCTGTGGTGGCTAGAATAGGAGTGGGTGTGCATGGCACATCAGGGACCAGTCGAGCAGGTGGAAAGCCAGCCTCTGAGTGCCTTGGAGCCAAGCTGCTCCTCTGGATACCTGGCCTTGTTAAAGATTCCTGAGTGCACAAGAAGCCAGGCCTGCATAGGCATGTAGACATGAGCTCTGTGTGTCTGAATGCATATTAGTACAAGATGTTTACTTACTGGGTATTGCAGTCAAGATAAGAAGGTGAAAACGAATGAATGTTATCATTACCATTTCCTTCTAATTACTTCCCTAGTTAAGGTCAAAATATAGAGCCAGTGGTGATCATTTTTTTCCCTTGCATCTTTGAATGTGCATGCTAAGAAATGCAATGTAGTGGCCAGCTAATTGCTCTCATCCCATCTCAGCTAGTCAATTGTACACAAAACTGGGCCATGTTTCTACATTTTCAGACTGTGGAAGAGGGAAGTGCTGGGGATCTCTGTGTGTGCTGCCGTCAAGTGGGAGCCCTCCCTCTGGCCTCTTTATAACCTGCTTCTGAGATGCAGGGCTCAGATCCAATGCCATGACAAGGCGCACTATGAAAGAAGGGCCTTGGGTTTCAGAGCTCAGGTCTAAACAGCTCTCTTTATTTACTGGGATTAATTGATCATTAATATTTGCAGTAAAGATATCTTTCAATGAGAGTCAGGTAGTTTGGTAGAAATCACTGAGGCCTTAGAGCCAGATAGAGCTGGATGAAAGATCTGTCCTCACTACTCATGCTGTGGGTAACTTTACACAAGTGGCTGAACCCCTCTAGGCTTCAATTTTCTCCTCTCTCAAGAATGTATTATAAGGATGATATGAGACAGAATGTGTAAAACACATTATAAGTACTCAATAAAAGAGAATGATAATTATTTAACAGTGTTAGCTACAGAGACAGAAATCATGGAGAGTTCAAAAGTACTTTGTTAAGACTGGAAAGATTGGGCATCCTCAAGATGGAGTTTGTCAGAGGCCTGTGAGCACCTAATGACACTTTGCAAAAAAGCTGATAAGCTGGAGGCAGGTTGCAGCAGTGCTCAGACCTCAGCCAGGTAAAACAGCAGCCCTGTGTCACAGTGACAAACCTCAGTGTCCTCTGGCAACGGTCACATTTGTTGTTAGCTCCAGCCCCAGTGGCTGTCCTGCTTGGCTTCAGCTCAGCAATCCTTCTTTTCCCCCACTGCTGTTTCCAGAAACAAGTCTCAGCTCCATTTCCCCGGGAACAGTCCTTAGTTGAGGTGGGAGATTCCAACACTCCCCTTTCAGGCCTTCCTGCCCTACTCAGCCTTATCAGGAACCTCTGTTTATGCAGCTAAGCTGCCCCCTTCCCCAGTCTGCTGCCCATACAATTCCCTGGTTCTCCAGGGGGGCCTAGTTCTGCGGCTGTCTTTCTTCTGTGATAGTCCCTGCCCCTCTCTGTTCAAGAGCTGACAGAGACTCCGGGCTCCTCTGTGGTCCTCTTGTTGTCGGACTTTCTCCTTAGTTTAGCTAAAAACGGGGTCCTTGTCACATGACCATGAAAAATTTGGTTCACAGACACTTTGAAGGGTGAGAAGGTCAGGGTTTATTGGGTGAAAAGGAAAAAAAGGGAAAAAGTGACTCTCAGCAAAGCAAGATTCTTGCGAGTAGGCTTGCCCCCTCAAGATTGAAACCCAGCTGACCACCCTGGAACAAGAGACGCCAGGGTCCTGTCTCCAAAAAGAGCCCGAATTTCCCACGGCTCCATCTCGTTCTCTCAGTGTGCAGGCCGGCTGGAGGCTCTCTGGGGACCTCTTTATACTGAGTGTCTCACTCTCTGTTACCTGATTCCCTGCTGGCTGCCAACCCACCTGAACTATTGAGAGCGCATAGGGCATCCTGAAGGCATTTCTTAGTGTTCTTCCTCTGGCCCAAATTAAATGACATCTTCTCTACAAACTGTAAGACATAAGGCTTTTCTTATCTATAGGGCTACTCTTCCCCAAAGAAAAGTTGTAACATAACTTCAGGGAAAATTAAAACTGAAAGAATTCTATTAATAATTAAGGTTTGCATATTTCTTAAAGTTTGGAGCCAAATTGTAATGAATTCATTCAGCAAATAGCTACTCAGCATCTAGTGTGAGGGTTTGTGTATTAGACAAGTAGGATAAATTACTTAGTAAGAATGGATGGTGGAGAAAAATCACTTTTGAAATTAAAAAGAATTACTAAAACAAATCCTATCTCTTGCTCCCATGTAACCATAATCCTTTAATCTTCAGACTAACCATGGTCAAATTCTTAATATCTTTTCCACCTATAAAAAGATTGATCAGTCTTTGAAAAATTAAATAGACATTTGGAGCCCAAAGCCTGGGACATTGAAAACATTTTATTCAAAATATGTTTTATATGGACATGGGCCTAATCCATATAGATGCAGACACAGCAAGATGGAGATACAGCAAGGAAGGCCCTTAAAATATGTTGTTCAATGATAAGAAATTCAATTCCTGCAAAAACAGAGTCACAGGTATATAAGTGATAGCTTAGAGTCCATTGGTGTTTTTTGAAAAGAAAGAAAGAGGTTGAAATTAAGAGAATTTGTGCTGATTTCCAATAAGTCTTCTACCTTAAATTTTTTTTTTTTTTTTTTATGACAGAGGCTACTTACTATAATATTTTCAAATGGGTTTTCAAGCATCTCCATGTTATGGCAATTCTCCCTGGGTATCCCTGTCCAAATAATGTGCATTTCTACTTGACTAATTCATTTAGGAGGACAACAGACACCTCAGGGGAAACATTTAACGTCTTCTTTCGGGACCCCTGTATGTGGCAATGAAAGCCAGGCATGTTTCCCCTTTTCTTTCTTCTCTTCCATTATCTCAGATAACAAGAATTAATTAGCATTCTGTAGTCATTTACTTTAAACTCTACTTTAAGAGACTCATCTACTAAGTGACTTCATTGTTTTATTATTTTGTTTTGACTTTTCTTATTCTTGAAAACACCAGGGCTACTTCTAGAATTTCTTGAATAAGCCAAGCCAATAATAGGAACAATGCTGCCTTCTCTCTCTGGGTAAATACTCTTCACTAAGGGAAGGGGTGTGGTACAGACATTGTAGGGAAGTGGTGCTCATTTTCCTTCTGAGCTGATGCACAGTGCCTGCTGCAATTTCTAAAAACAGCCTGCTAACATAACAATATACCAACTTCAGGAAAATTAGTGTGGGCTTCCTGTGAACACACCCAGTTGTTGACACACATTCTAAAGCAATCCACTGATTGTACAGTCAGGGAAAATGGTGAGGCTCACGGTGCTAGACAGTGTGATGTCTGTGTGCACCAGCTTGCTTTTCTGCAGTGTTCACTCTATCAAGCTAAAATGGGGTGCCTATTCAAAGCCAGGCACTGAGCTGTGTGTTGTAGTGGGTGAAGGAGGGAACTGCCTTGTGTGCCTTTTAGAAATTTAGAGAGTGACTAGAGTTATAAAGCAAGGAGGAGATAAATGGATTATACACCAAATGCAGCCAGTGTCATGGAGAAGTGCAGTAAGTGTATTAGGCATGAGAAAAATTGTTTTTCAGTTTAAAAGAGTCAGAGAGACTGGTGTCAGCAAGATATCCCTCCATGGCAACATTAAAAAAAAAAACAAAAAAACAAACAAACAAAAAAACAACCAGCAACTAGAAACTGACTAAAACTTGTCTCAAAACTAAAATTTCTAGAGTAGGAACTTGCCATTGCCCCACTGCCTTCCCGATGTCTTTCAGCACAGTGTGAGAGAAGTGGTGGCCCACTCCTCAACTCCCTTCAGTGAACTGAAGATTATAGGGAACCGAGTTTGCAACATTCTCACTTGTCTTCAGGCTGCCTGAAGTGTCATTAACTCAAAGTACAAAAGAGAAAAACTAGATTTGATCGCAGTCTGAGGTTCATGAAAACCTCAAGAGCTACAATCATGAAGACCTGTGAGACAAGAGATTGCCTACTGGGGAATACAATTGAACAGTTAAAGCCACAGAAGATGCAGTGGTGTGACTCTTAGATAAAATACTGCATTTAAAAACTGTCATGCATATGAAGAATTGGGGAAACAAATGACTCATGGACAGGACCGGGAATATACATTTTCAGAACACTCCCTTAAGCCTTAAGAGAGAACTTTAAGGCTTCATGTCATGCTGATGAGTGAGTATCTTTTCCTGTATGGACTCTGTGCAAAGACTGGGAGAGGTATAGGTGTCTGTTTTTTTCAAATGCCCTATTTTCAATGAGAGTTCAGAGATTTACAAAGAAATAGGAATGCATGGTCCATTCAAAGGAAAAAAATAAATCCTCAGAAATAGTCTCTGAAGACATATAGGCATTGAGCTTACTAGATAAAGACTTTCAAGTAGCCGAATTAAATTTCCTCAAAGAGATAAAGAAAAACATGAATGGATGACTAAAATAAATTGGGAATATTATATGTGAACAAAATGAGAATATCAACAAAGAGATAACATATTTTAAAAAGAACTAAACTAAAATTATGGGGCTAAAACATACAATAGCAATTGAAATTTTCATTAGAAGGGTTCAACAGCAGATTTGAACAGACAGAAGAACTAATCAGATAACTTGAAAACAAGTCATTTGAAATTATTGAATCTGGAAAAGAAAAAGGAAAAATGAATGAAGAAAAATGAATAGAGCCTCAGACATGTGTGGGCCATTACCAAGGAGATCAATGTGTGTACTACAGGAGTCCAAGGAAGAGAAGCAGGAGATAAAGATGAAGATAGCTAATTTGTAGAAATAATGACTGAAAATATGCTAAATTTAGGAAAGAAATGAATATACAAATACGAGACACTTAGAGAACTCCAAGTAGGATAAATTCAGAGAATGTACACATACTAAGACAAATTATAGTCAAAAGTGGTGAATTCAGAGACAAAGAAAATATCTTGAAAGTAGCAAGAGAAAAGCAAGTTGTCATGTACTCTGTAAATACATGATACTTTCCTCTAAGATTATCAGCATATTTTTCTTGAGAAACACTGCAGGCCAGAGGGCAGTGAGATGGTGTATTTAATGTGCCAAAAGAAAAAAAAAAAGGAAGAAAAACTTATCAACCAAGATCTTAAATTCAAAGCCTAACTTTATACATTAAAAACCTGGAAACAACAGCAAGAAGAAGCTAGCAGAAAGAAATAACAAAGATTAGAGCAGATAGACACAAAATGGAGAACAGAAAAATAATAAGAAAGAATAAATAAACAAAAACATGAGTTGGTTCATTGAAATTTTAAATAAAATTGACCAACCTTTAGCTAGATTAACTATGATTGACAGAAAAGACTGAACTAAATTCAGAAATAAAAGAGGGGGAAATACTAACACCAATTTTATTGAAACACGAATAATTATAAGACAGTTTTATAAACAATATAACCCACAAATTGGATAATCTAGAGGAAATGGCCAAATTTTAAAAACAGACAACCTACTAAGACTGAATCATAAAGACATAGAAAATCTGAATAAACATACAGTTATCCAAGAAATTGCATTAGTAATCAAGGAGCTCCTGAGAAAGAAAAGCCCTAGAACCGATGGCTTCATGGGAGAATAGAATAGAAAGCCAAGAAATAAACATATACATATATGGTTAAATACTTTTCTATAAGGATACAAAAACCATTAAATGACAAAATAACAGTCTTTTCAAAAAATTGTATTGGGAAAATTGGATATTCACATGCAAAAAATTAAGTTAGATCCTTATCCTACACCATAAAAAAATTAACTAAAAGTAGATCAAATACTTAAATGTAAATTTAAAATTCTTAAACTACTAGAAAAAAAAAAAAAAAAACAGGGGAGAAGCTTCACGACACTGGATTTGGGATTTGGCAATGATCTTTTAGAAATGACACCAAAAACATAAGCAACAACCACAAGAGACAGATAAATTGAACTACGTCAAAATTAAAAACCTTCATGCTTCAAAGGACATTATCAACAGAGTGAAAAGGCAACCCACGGAATGGGAGAAATTTGAAAATTACACATGTGATAAGCAGTTAAGGTCCAAAATATATAAAGAATTACTATAACTTGATGATTAAAAAAACAACTTGATTTAAAAAAATGAGCAATGGACTTGAATAGACATTTTTCCAAAGAAAATACACAAATGGCCGATAAGCACATGAGAAAATACTCAACAACAATCACTAGGTCAAGGCAAATCAAAGCCATGACAACATAGTCTCTCACAGCCATAAGAATGGCTACTATGAAAAACAAAGCAAAAGAGACAAAACAACAAAACAAAAAACAACAAGCTTTGGTGAGAATGAGGAAAATGTGCACTACTTGTGCACTACTGGTGAGGATGTAAAATGATGCAGCCACTATGGAATAGTATGTCAGTTTCTCAAAAAATTAAAAAGGAAACTACCTTATGATCCAGCAATGTCACTTGTAGGAGTATACTCAAAAGAATTGAAAGCGGGGACTTCAAGAGATGTTGATCCACTCATGTTCATAGCAGCAGTATTCATAATAGCCAAAGGTAGAATCAATCCAAGACTATCTTGATGGATGAACATATAAACAAAATATGGTATAGACACACAATGGAATATAGTTTAGCCTTAAAAATGAAGAAGATTCTACATGCTACAACATGGATGAACCTTGAAGACATTATGCTAAGTAAAACAAACCTGTCCCAAAAGATCAAATACTGAATCACTCTCCTCATATGAAGTACCAAAAGTCATCAAATTCATAGAGACAGAGAGTAGAATAATGGTTGCCAAGGGATGTGTATAGAGGGAAATGGGGAGTTATTGTTTGATAGTTATAGAGACTCAGTTGGGATGATGCAAAAGTTCTAGAAATGATACTGATAACGGTCACACAACAATGTACTAAATACCACTGGAGAGTATACTTAAATATGGTTAAATAAGAAATTTCATGCAATGTACATTATGCCACAATAAAAAATTAGTAAAGCTTTTTTAAAAGAATCAAAATAAGATTTATGGAATAAATGCCATTTGACATGAATCACAAGTTCATCCTGTTAGTTCATTCAGACTTCCCCTTTTGGAAAGGATGGATGACAAGTCTGGTGCTACTTCTGGGCCAGGGTAAACAGCAGAATCTGAGTTTTGTGTTCAAAAATTTCCATAAAATAAAAAAGGAGGCCAAGTGTGGGGATTCCCTATGGAGAACCATGAGGATTGATGGCAAAGAGCCACAGAGTGCACCAGGAGAATAGGAGGGAGAACAGCTGTGACCTGAGACATGGGAATACCAAATCCACACGAGAAATTAAGGGAGGAAATGTCAAGTAGGGACTCAAGAGTAGAGATGAGGGAGAGAGTGGGTTCCAGAAGAAAACGTGACCAAGGCAGTGAGACAATAATTAGGTTTATTGAGATACATAATAATGATAACGCCAACATGGACCACTAAGGGCTTAACGTATATGAGCACAGAGACCCATTAAGTGGATTGTATTATTATCCCTTTTGCCATTGGTAATTTTCCTACTATGTGTCCTAGCAAATATTTAAACCAAAAGACCTCAGAGCCCATGCCCTTGACCACTTAGCTATACAGAGAGAATTAGCTGAATATAGCACAAAACATGAAGTCATTTGAATCACAATTTAGAGGGCTGACCTTCAGATGGTGGCATTTATCAGGCATTGTGGAACCTTGATGGTTTTTAGCAGGCAACAGATGAGAACAGAAATTACTCTGAGAAGACAATTTGGCAACACAGAAATGAAATAAGTTGATGAATGTTAAGGCTGAAATTGGGGAGATCAGTTAGGGAACATAAAGGAATAAGGCATAAACCAAGGGGACAGGAATGGAATGTGCGGATTCAAAAACCTTTGAGAAAGTTGAATCAATTGGATTTAGCTACTAATTAGCTTAAGACTGCCAAGACTCCGGTAGAGTTTGCAATGACTCTGGAATATCTGAAACTGTGGTGAGGCCAAGTGTGCAATGATGTAAGCAGGGATAAGGAAAATGGGACTACTCTGGGGTGGTTGGAATTAATTGTCGGAAATCCTCAATCAAATCCCCACTGGGATTTGAAGAATACATTTTTAAGATGCATAATTAGTCTGAAAGTAATAACATGAATCCTAAAATGCTTATGAATCCCTGTACTACCATGGATACTGAGCTCTTTAATAGGGCACAAGAACCTCTGTTAACTGGGTGAGATTTTAGGTGTTCAGCAGTCACAGGACTGCTCGAGCCATTTGAGATTACACTGAGCATTGGCTGTGTCTCTCCTGAAAATTACTTTGAAGTCTTTAGACTTATCCTATTATATCATTTTATGTGTCATGCCAGTGTAAACTTGGAAATAATTAAAAACAATAGACAAGAACCTTCTAATCTTTTATGGTATTCTTTTATTTAGGAAATAACTGGGCAAAGTGGATTATTTTTCAATATTCAGACAGGCTCCTTTTGTTATTACTTTTGACTCTCTGCTTTTTAAATCACTTTGCCTATTTCGAAAACACAGTACAGTTTTCTTGTGTTTCTCTTTTGGTGCAAGACAATGTAGAAAGGCTCATAGTACAAAGTTGAAGGATATCCACTATCCAATTTAATATCCTTAGATAACTGACGTTTTTTAGAGAAATAATCCTTTGAAATTAATAGGAGGTGATGTGATAGAGTGAAAAAAACATAGAAGTTAAATAGACTTGATTTTCATTACCTGTGCTGGCACTTAAGAGCTTTGGGATTTGGGAAATTGAATTAAATAATTGAACCTCAATTTCTTTGTCTGAAATATAGGAATTATAATACCTCTAGCTCAGTGTTATTATGAGGCTTGGTACGTACATACATTTGCACGTGAATGTGTGTATACACATAGACATACACGTACACACATATAGAAAGGGGGGAGAGAGGATACGCACACATGCATAGTCTTGGCACATGGTAAAAAAGAACCTACCATTCAAAAAAGGTTTTCTGCCTTTCCCTAAAAAGGAATGCCTACTGCTTTTGAGGTTCATCTGCTATCATAAATGAAGGAACCAAACTCAAAAAAAGATTGCATATTATAGGATTTCATTAATAAGAAAGGTCAAAAATTCACACATTTATTTGGGACACAAAGTAGTTTAGTGGTTGTCTAGGACTGGGTGGTGGGGTTGATAATGGCAGTTTACAAGTACAAGGTTTATTTTCTTTTTGCAGTGAGAAATACCTTAACACTAGATTGCAGTAATGGTTGCACCACTCTGTAATGTACTAATAACCATTGCATTGTACACATTCAACAGGTGATCTTTAAGCTACAGTAATTATATCCCAAAAAGCCATTTAAAAATAAAAAGGATAATATTTCTATATACTAACCTGACTATCCTAAGTAAAATAATTGGTGTTATGGAAAAAAAAAAAGGGAAACATTATTAGTGCTTGGGGGTTAAGGAAATCTCTCCTATATTTGCCTTAAATGTTTCTTTTTGTGTGTTGGCCATTTTTTTCTTTGGTAATAATTCCCCAGATCGGAGTGGTTTATATGAATCATATTCTCATTTACATTACGTGTTGGCCTCTATTCGGGTCTGTTTGTGTTTTGCTAACCCCACTCTGCTCTGCTTAGCTCTGGTCCACACATCTTCATACAGCTTGTGCATGGCACATGATGATTCTCATGGCACAAGAGAAAACTAAGCCAAACCTATTAGCACTTCAGGTTTCTGCACAGATGTAGCCCGTGTCATCGCTGCTTCTGTGTCATTGGCTAAAGCAGCTCACATGGTCAAGTCCTGTGCTGATGGAAAGTAAACATGCACTCCACCCATGGAACGAGGGGATTATGAATATTTGTGAACAATAATACAATAAGACCATCTACCAGCACTGGAGGAAGATTTGGCTAGCATCCTGACTTGAGTTTAATCCTCCATCAGTGCCTCCATCCCTTTTACTCTCTTACTATTCAAAGCATATCTCGTCTTCCTCTTTTCTCACTGGGATTTACCATAAACCCTTTTCACCTCCACCACGAAAAACTGTTCCAAGGAACTTGCCGTTATTCCCAGATACCACCTCATGGCTTCCATTTCTTGTACTGCCAGACTTCACAATTATGACCAATTGGTGTCCTTACTATTTCTCTATCACATATTGTTTTTATTTCTCTATTTTATTTAGCTGTTTGCATTATGACTTAAAGCTTCTCAATCTATTGAATTTGCTCTTTTCTTTCTAAAGCCTCCAATGGCCTTAGTTGTCAAATCCATTGACATTTCTTCAGCCATTGTTTATTTTGGTGGTTGTGATATTTATACTGTGAACTCATAAAATGCAGCATATCTGATTCCCCTCTTTTGCCAATATCCACATTCTTCTCCCCTATACTTCCTTCCTGTGTGATCTTGTATAGTCCCAGGTTTCGCGTTCTGAGAGTATGACTTCCATATTAACATGTTTATTTCTGGCTTTCTTGGGTAGGAAAATAAAGGGTCAAAATGATTGCTCTATTTAATTAATTGTATTCATTTACGTATAAATGTTGCTAATCTTTTTTTGAACGGGATGGAAACAGAAAACTTTTCTGGGACATTTAAATTTAATATTTGGTTTTAATAATTCTACTCACAAATATTACTTTATGTAGTTGAAATTAATTTGCAAATAATAAATTACAATTCTAGGCCTGGTGCAGTGGCTCACGCCTATAGTCCTAGCACTTTGGGAGGCCAAGGCAGGCAGATCTCTTGAGGTCAGGAATTTGAAGCCAGTCTGGCAAACATGGTAAAACCCCATCTCTACTAAAAATACAAAAAAATGAGCTGGGTGTGGTGTCAGACACCTGCAATCCCAGCTACTTGGGAGGCTGAGGCAGAAGAACTGCTTGAACCCGGGAGGCAGAGTTTGCAGTGAGCTGAGATTGTGCCACTGAACTCCAGCCTGGGCAGAAGAGTGAGACTCTTGTCTCAAAACAAAACAAAACAAAACAAAACAAAACAAAATTACAATTCTAGAGTAGAAATACAGTATGATGTTTAGAAGTACAGCTTTGCTCAATGCCTGTATCTAATAATTTTTCTCTCCATTTTTAAAGCCAAATACATAAAATAGGAAATATTGGGGATTGTATGTATAGATGTGCTCTGTGATCAGAGAATCCACATGTAGAATTATACAAAAGACTTGGGCAAATGTAAATATACAATTGTTTTTTATCCAATCACTATATTTAGTTATCATGTTGTGTTTATGAGCATCGAGCACACTTAGTAGAAAGGCTGTCACACTGTATTTAGCCTTGTCATCATGGAACAAGATTTTTCATCCTGAGTATGTTACCAAGACTGATCCCATCCACCACAGTGAACTGTGTTATGGGAATGCAAAGAATATTCTGACCCCCTTTTCCAATGTTTACCTGAAGTCAGGAGGATTTTGTGGTATGGTGACAAGAGCTGTAAGAGTTGGGTTCCTATTCCTGGCACTAACCTTGGAACATAGGGACTTGGGAGAGGTGGGGTGCAGGGTAACAGGCAAGGTCAGTGCTACACAGAGTGTGGTCCCTGGATAAGCACCACCAGAGGGACCACGGAGCTTGATACAAATGCACATTTCTAGGTTTCACCCAGACCCACCCAGTCCTATTATATCAGAGTCTCGGGGTTAGGGGCCGACCATCTGTGTTATAACCAGCTCTTTTGATGTTTCATGTGCTCACTAAAGTATAGGAAGCACAGGGATAGTCATCTTGCTTAGGCAATGAGGTTTTGGTAATCTTCCTAGAGGTGCAATCATGGGAAGTAAATGGTATTGAGTAGGAGATTGTGGTTGATAATGATGTATCTACAGGATTACAGTGTAGGGGCATATTAGAGAAAGTCATAAATCCAGAGTCTGAATGAACCAATGAGCCTTAGCGGGAGTAAATCTTAATGTAGACAAGCATCAGTTTCACCAATCAGCACAGATCCTATAGCTGCAAGGATACAATACTTTTTTAAATGCATTAACAAGTAACTTGAGTTAAACAAAATTCCAAAATTCAGAGCTTCTGTCCAGGAAAGTCAGGGCAGATGGGTCCAGACAGATTTTAAAAAGAATAATTTGTTGTGGGAGATTTCTAGGAATATATGCAGTCCCTACTTGGCCAAGCAGAAACTTGTTCAGAGGCCAGATTTCTCTTTACTAGAGAACTGAACTTCATAATTGAAACGGACTAATACAATGATGCTTTTATTATGAGAAAACATGACTTGCATACAGAGTCAGTTCAGGGCAAGGTGCACAGTGGTGATTGGGTCTCCCAGATGGAGGGCAGCTCTTACTTCTGCCCTTTAAGGGGTCCAGCAACTTCTGACTCCGAGCTGTCAAAGCAGGTTCACTGGTTGGTCATCTCAAACTCCACGGACCTTTGTAGAACTGAGAAAATAATCTGGCTTTCAAATGGGAATCCTTGTATGTATTCATAAAGATGTTGGTGATGATGACATGATGCCGTTGACGATATAAAGCAGACAATATTAGTAATAGGTGTAGTAGATATTTCCCCTCTATTTACTGTAGATGGCTTCCCAGAAAATTCAGTGTAGCTTTTCACACACAAACACATACACACTAGACCCTATACCCCTTTTAAAAAGGGTTTCCTCTCTGTCACTAATAGATATTTCCTGGAATTATAACTTGGCTTGGAGAAAAGGCACATCACCAGTTGTTCAAGTTTAGTTCATGGCAAATAATCTCTGGCTACGTCAGCACCTGAGCATCCTGGTAGCTTTGATGACCGTGTGCATTGCTCTTGATTTACCTGCTAGTGTTTGGGCCCAAACAATGGTTCAATATTTAGAAATGGCAGCAAATTCTGCCTTTTAACTCTTATGAGTACTAAGAAAATTAAATACTATATGCATTAGATTTTAATTTGCTTTACATATTCAGAAATCATCTGGAAATGTAATTATAGTTTAAACTTTTAATCTCCAGTGCCTAAAAAAGCTTTTTTAAAAAATTTTATTTGAATATGTAAACAGACATCCTGGCTTTTTCTACTATAGCTTATTTGTTTTGCAATAAAACAATGTAATGATTTAAAACAGGGTCATATACCTTCCCATTCCCACTGGGACTGACACTTAGAATCTGGGATATATATGTATATTTAGTGAATGGGCCAAATCCCTGTTTTTCCTTCCTAACTTTTAAGAGTAAGCTGTGTACTACAGTGGGTAAGAAGCTGAGCCTCAGAATTAATCTAAGATGGTTCTGAATCCAGGCATCACCACTTTTTGGCTTTGTGTCCTTGGCCAAAAGATTCAACCTCGCTGAGTCTTATTTTTGTAAAATAGGGATCATAATAGCTTTGTCCTTGGGTTTGTTTCGAAGATTAAATGAAATGATATATGTAAACAATTTAGCACTGTGCCTGGCACAAGTCCACACTTAGTAACAGTTTTGTTGTCATTATTGTTATTGTTTTTAAAGTTGTAGCTATAATATATTGTTACTTTTATTTTAAAATTCTTATCTGTTTGTTCCTTAAATGAGCTCTCTGGCATTAATTACATCTACTGATTCCCAGTTTTCACTTGATCTGATTTGCTTTACTTGGAATCACAGTAGTCCCTGTTAGCATCCAGGGCTACATTTGTCAGTGATTTCCTTATGAAATTCCCTGGTACAGAGCCAGAATTTAATGTGAATATCTTGTCAAGAGAGCTGCATTCCTAGTACAGTCACAATGTTGGCAAAGAATATAGTTGGACCAGAGGACATTTTAGATCCTTCCAGGTCTGAGATCTGGGAATCCCAGATTCTCTAATCTCCTTGTGGAGAGCAATAATGTCTTGTCCTGTTTGTGTATGCAGAAGTGATATGTGTGATTTTTGCCAGCTTTATCCAGAATACAGTCTGTTAGTGAGTAACACGTGTTAGTGTTAACCATCTAAAAGATTGGTAATAATGTCAGTTTACATACCTATAAAGTAAAAATGATACCATGGGAAGGATGTGCTGCAGTACCAACAAGATAATGTGTTTGTAGCCCCCTTTACGATACACCTTGCTCCACACTAGCACGATTAGACATTGTCTCTTGAATGCCACTATGATGCTCGTTCATTACGACCCCAGTGTAGGGCTCAGGAACTTAACTACACAGCTGTGTCCCCGCCATAACACTGCTCTAACCAAATAGTCTTACAAGCCGCCAATGTCCTGACTGAATTTAAAGATGGGCTGATTTTTAGATTAACTGGAAAAGGAATGTATCCTTAAATGATTGCCTGCTTATAATTTATAAAACACCCTTATACAACTTGATAATGATGTATGTTTGAATAATTCAAGAAACAGGATGTCAATAGCTTTTAGCATCAGGTACCAAGAGAGCTTCTGCTTCTGAATATTAATTTGACTAATTTGAGATATTAGGCCATCCAGTATGGTAAGCACATTTTCAGAGTAGTAGGATTTTTGAAATGTAATCTAATAAGAAATAGGGCCAGCTAGCATTTCTTTAAAATGTGATAATTATTCAAAGATATCATATGAGATATTTTGCAACTGACAAAGAGCAAGATACCATAAGTAAAATGTAACTGAGGACCAGATTAAATATTGGGCAAACATCTGGAAAGAATCCATTGCAAGCTGCTCTGTTTTGTGCTTTCCTCCTATTTATACAAATACATTTATAGTTGAGTATAGATATTTATAGTCTGAGTAGTTTAATTTATGCGACCACAAAGGTACAGGCAGCAAAAGAAAAAAAAATAGGCAAGAGAGACTTCTGTAGAGAAAAAGAAACAGTTAAGAGAGTTAAAAGGCTACCTATGGAATGGGAGAAAATATTAGCCACGCTATATCTAATAAGGACTCAACGCCTAAACATGTATGAAACCCCTACAACTCAGTAGCAAAAGAGTAACAATAACCCAATTAAAAAATGGAAGCAGACTTGAATAGACATTTCTTCAAAGAATGCATACAAATGGCCACAAATACACGAAAAGATGCTCAACATCACTAAGAATCAGGGAGATGCAACTCAAAACCAAAATGAAATATCATCTCACACTTCTGAGGATGGTCATTGTCAAAGAAACAAGCTAGCAGAAAATAACAAGTGTTGGAGAGAGGATCTGGAGAAATTGGAACCCTTGTGTATTATTGGTGGGAATGTAAAATAGTGCAGCTACTATGGAAAACAGTATGGGTGTTCCTCAGAAAACTGAAAATCAAAATAGTTGAAATTGGTTTTTCAAAGAAGTATTTGTACTCCCATGTTCAATGAAGCATTATTCACTATAGTCAAGACCCACTAAATGTCCATTGGCAGGTAAATGGACAAAGAAATTGAGGCACATGCATACAATGGATTTTTTTTTTTTTTTTTTGATGGAGTCTGGCTCTGTCACCCAGGCTGCAGTGCAGTGATGCAGTCTTGGCTCACTGCAACCTCCACCACCAGGGTTGAAGCAATTCTCCTGCCTCAGACTCCCGAGTAGCTGGGATTACAGGCATGTGCCACCACACCCGGCTAATTTTTGTATTTTTAGTAGACACAGGGTTTCGCCATGCTGGCCAGGCTGGTCTCGATTTCCTGACCTTTAAATCTGCCCACGTTGGCCTCCCAAAGTGCTGGGATTACATACAGGCATGAGCCACCGTGCCCGGCCACAATGGATACCATGGGATATCATTCAGACATAAAAATGGAGGAAATTCTGTCAAATGCTATAGTATGGATGAACTTTGAGGTCATTATGTTAAGTGAAATAAGCCAGTCACAGAAGGACAAATGCTGTATAATTCCACTTATATGAGATCTCTAAATCAGTTGAACCCACAGAAACAGAAAGTAAAATGGTAGTTGCTATGGCCTGGGAAGAGGTGATCAGAGTATAGTTTACATGTAAGATGTAAAATTATAAAGATCTTCTGTGAAACACTATGCTCATAGTTAATACTGTACTGTACATACAAAAGTTTAACAGGCTTAACATAATGGTTTTATATATATGTATAATATATGTATATATAATACACAAACACTATGTATATCTATTATGTGTATGTGTGTATATATATATATATATATATATGTATGTATAATTTTTCATCACCAATGTGCTAAATCCTGAGGCTACAAAGAATAAAAGTGTATTTTACTTCATTCTTGTAACGTAAACCCTTATATAAACAAACAAAAAATATTAGTATAAAAGCCAGATATTTCATTGTCCTGCAGGTATGTAAATGCATTTAAAATGAGCACCTCAGAAAGGGGATTTGTGGATTCAGTTTCCAGTGACTAATTTACGTCTACATTGGGAGGAATGTGTAAGTCTAATACATGCTTTCTATCATTTGTTTTATTTTAATCCTCCAGATGAACTTGGGTGATGCTATTCTGTAAACCACTTGTGGGACCAGCTTTGTAACCCTGAGTAGAGATTAATGTGTATTAAAATATAGTGTTATAGTGAGTGTACTCCAGTCTTTAGAACCCAGGTTAAACATGTCAACATGTCCAGAGGCCACTGCTAATTTGACTTTCATGTAAATCTTTTTTTTAGGCTTCACATCTAGTTGGGATTATTTGGAAATGACCAAGTCTACAATTAGTATACACAGTTTGTTAGAAAAAGAAAAGGCGTTTTCCTTTATATTATTGATTTATTTATTTGTGTTAGTTTTAAGAAAAAAGAAATAGATCAAATATAAAAACATAGCAATGCTATTTTCTATCGAATTCCTCTGGGTGGCTCATCAAAATCTTGCATATTGAATTTTAAAGTCCAATTTGTGGAGCCAAGAATGACATTTCAGTATATTGTGAGTTGTAGTCAATATATTGATTACAGTCTCTTTGGGCTCACAATAATTAAAGACTATCACGTGGATACAGTATTTGTTTAGCAGATAATTCTCAAGATTTTCATATGTGATACAGAAGCCCTAACAGTTATATGTGTACCAAATGTTTTTCAAGGCTATTGAAAATAAGAAAATTAATTAAAATGATGTGAATTCATTTAAATTTTTATGGTGAGAATGGGAGATGTAATTATGAGCCTATTCTTGTTGTTTATTGTATGAAGTTGACTGCTTGATAATATCAAGACCATGGTAAACCTGTGTTATTTCGGTCATCAACGTGTGACATAGCATATGTCATCCTGGGAAAGATCTCCCAGTTCTTAAGCACCTTCTATCCACCTGGTATGTTAAACATACAGACTCACTTACTCTTCACAACCATCTTTCACAGAAATATTATTATTTCCAAATGTGTAAATTGAGGCGCCTAGAGGACATGTAACTTGCTAAAGGCCACACAAATCACAGCAGGACTGACTGAACATAGAATGAGGCCTCCCAATCTGCAAGTACAATTTAAATCAATACAAAATAACTTACTTTTTATTTAAATCTGGAAAAACTTTGGGAAAACCCTTGTTTTGTTTTGTCACACAGCTCTCATAAAATTATTATTATTTTTTTAACCTCAGAGTATGTTAAGTACAAAATGGTAGCTCTTTAGTCTGAATACCTGCAATCTCTATTGAAGGATTTCTTTCTAACAATAGTGTTCCATGGAAGGAGAGTTGACTTTTGTGGTCTCAAGTGGACTTGGCCCTCAAAAGGCAAGCTGTCTTTGGGGGTGGGATTATTCACTTCAACTCAGGGGGCTGCGAAGCCATCTCCAGGGATGGTATGACCAGCTGTCTTGAATGGAGAGTTACATAAAACCCCAGGAATTAATGACTTTATAGCATATTCTGTATTTCTTTTATTATTTTTTCATGAAGAGCTTTATACCATAGCATCTCAAATATTTAGAAAAAAATATTTGGATTAAACCTTCTATCACATTAGTCTTACTTAAATCGTAAATTTTTAAAAATGAAATTTCAGTTTGGATCACTTTTGTGTCCAGTTACCTAATATATAGATAGGCCTAATCAGTAATAAACATGATTACTATTTATGCATACCAGGAGCTCTGCTAGGAGCTTTTGTTTAATTATCTCAGTACACTCACAGAGACCATATGAGATTAGTATTGTAAACCTCATATACAGATGAGATAATGGAGGTTTAGAAAATCTCATTAGCTTGCCCAAGTTCACCCAACTAGTGTAATTTAAATTGGATCTGAATGCAGAGCTAGTTGATTCAGAAATGGGTGCTTTAATACTACTGTTTAGTTTCTATATTTTTTCACATATCCCCACGTAGTGTATTAACATGATCTTAGAGATATATGGAGAAGGAAAAATCATCTAAAAATCTATACCAGGAAACATTTAGCAATATTTGTTTAGGTTCATGTGAAGTTTCTGTTGGCAGTTTTCTGAAATAACCTTCTCTCTGGCTGGTGTTGCATCAGCAGCAGTTTCAATAGGACAATCTCTGTGTCTAGAACTCAAAAAAATCACAGCCTGGGTCATGGTGTGTAGGCAAAGGCTGAGGCAGCAAAGTCATTGTTAGGAGGGAAGCAATAACCTAAGCCAAATAAATGGTCATTGTACACCCTCAAGCTAAGGTATTGTCGCAAACAGGGGCTGGAGCCTAGATTCATTAATCAAAGAGCATGCCTGTTGTTGATTGTGCAGAAGGCAACCATTTAGAGAATTTGGATCTTTGAGACAGGATAGAGCAAACAAAACAAATCACATTTATCGCACACTTGATGTATGCCAGACACTATGCCAACAATTCATTTGTACAACTTTATTTTCTTGTCAAAATATATTGAAATAAGTACTGTTATCTCATTTCAAGATGAAGATGCTAGGACTTTAAAAAAGTTTTTGGATTAACATTATATAGCTACTAAGCAAGATCCTACAATATAAACCCTTTCTGTGCATCTTTCCACAGTCCAGTGCTGTTTTTCCTGGAGATTGCTACCCAAAATTATTTTCAGCCTCACACCTGCAAAGATAGGGACACTGAAGCACACTCAGAGAAGCTGAGTGATTTCTCTGAGGTCATAAAACTATGTAATGCCAGAACCAGGTTTTACGGCCAGTCTATCCGATTTCAATATTCTGTTGATTAGATCATTACTATCTCTATATTAATATGTTGTTAATTCTTAAGAAAATTGTCACTTGACCCAAACTCTCACACCAGCTGCCATTCTGCTTCTTTGCTCCTGTGGTTGCAAAAATCTTTTGAGATGTGTCTACACTCATGGGAGCCACTTCCTCTAGTTCTGTTCTCCTCTTTCAGATTGCCTTTCCTCTCTCATGCTCATACAGAAGTTATTTTGATCCCATACTGCTCAATCTATGACCAATTCCCAGTCCTCGATGATCTATCAGCAAGGCCATCTTGCGTTTCTATTGGGTAAACTTTCTTCAAATGGCTCATAGTGTCATATATACTCAACATTTCTCCTACCTTACTGACCACCCCTTCTTACTTCTCTCCAAGCTCTTAACACAGGAGCATCTCTTCTTTGGTGCTCTTGTCTCTTGCTTTCTACCCACGACTTTAGTGAATTTCTTCCATGTTCATGACTCTAAGTATCACCTACATTTCAACAACATCCAAAATTATAGCTTCAGCTCAGACCTGTTTTCCAAACATTGGACTTATATTTGCAAATCTTTACCTTATATCCCTATTTGGCTGTCTAACAGATATTTAAGATGATATTTCCAGTACTTGATTCCTATTCTTCCCTCAAAACCTGCTTCACCAGCTGCCTCTCTCATTTCAAGAATCTGCCTCTTTCTCATTATTGCTACTGCTAACACACTGATCCAAACCATTGTCATCTCTTGTCTGGATTATTTAAAATAAATAACAGAAACTAAATATTTAATGGGATTTCCTGCTTCAAACTTAGTTCATCTAGAGTCTGTTTTCAATATGGCAGCCAATACGGCAGCATGATCAAAATGTGTCCCGTTATGTCACTCCAATTCTGAAAGCTCACCTCACTACCTGACTCAGAAACAGTTGAAACGTTTACAGTGGTCTTCCTCTGATCTCCTCTCTCTTCTCTGCACCCATCATACCATCACATTCCAGCTGTAGGATGTTGGCTGTAGAATTTTGCACTGGTTAAGTTGTCCTATTTCCAGATATCAGCTTTACTAACTACCTCACCCTTTTCAAGTCTTTGTCCATATTTTACACTCTCAGTGATCCCTACCCTGAGCCATCTAATGGAGTAAACTGCCTGCCGTCTGACTTTGTGTTCCTGATTCTGCTTATGCTGTTCCCATTAAAAATATATATTATAAAGATGTATCACTTTCTCACACTCTAGATAATGTATTTATTTAGCATGGATATGGCTTATTATTGATTTTCTCCACTAGAATGTAAATACCACAAAGGCATAGATTTGGTCTTTTTACCACTAGTGTATTTCAAGCACCTAGAGCAGTGCCTGAGACATAATAGGTCCTCAAAAAATACTTGTTGAATGAGAGAATAAAAGTAAGTATATTGCAGACCTTTTTTAGCTGTCTTAACTTTGCAGAAACTTAAAGTTGTTCTCTGAAGTATCTAAGGGTACATTTTTTCCCTTCATAATCTCTGCTATTCAATTAGTTAGTGTCTAATTTCCTGCCAATTAGTCATATGCAAATTTATTTCAGACTGCATATAAACCACTGAGTAGCTCAATGATATTGATATTTGCTGCCATTTAATGGGATTGGACAGTGATCAACTCCAGGCAAGACCCTGAATCAGCTTTTGTTTATCTGCCCTCTGGCATGTAAATAAGTGGACAAATGTCTGCAAACTTATGAGACCCTTCCTCTTGTCCTTAAATTTCGTCAGATGCCAATCTGTGCTCTATTTTCTTTGGTTAGAAAAAACAAAAGGAATTTAAAATCTTTGGAATAACAGGAGGAACTGGAATCATTCATGAGTATTTTCTTCAACTTTACTCTGATTGCCCTAAGATTAATCTCTTGTTACAACAGCGAGGTCTAGACTCTCTAGAATTTTTTGAACACTGTATTTCAATAATTTGATCTTCATGGACAGTGAATCTATCTGCCACAGTCAGTTGTCCTTTCACTCTTTGAATCAATTGGCATTTACCCATATCAAACTCTATTTGTCCATCACTTCTAAGACTCTTGATAATTTCCAATTGCTCATGGAGCTGAGTTTGAAGGTTGACATGGATCATCCATTCTTTCCAGAATGACAAATAGCATTATATGGCGATCCTCACATTTTATCTTAATTTCTTGGCAAACCTTAATTTAATTTTCTGCTAAACAGTTTCAATCTCATGCAGAACCAAAGTGAACTAAGCTAACTATCTCAGAAATGTTCCCTGTCTTGTCAGGATAATTCTTTCTTTCATTTAAATGAAAATTAAGTAACACTCAGTGGTGATTTTTTTTTTTTTTTAGATCATCAACATAATTTCTAATGTCATTGTGAACCTCTGAAATATGTTAATCTTGAATTTCCCCCTAGGCTGAAAATGGTTATATAAATTTATTTATTCAGAAGATATTGGATAGAAACCTAACACAAACTGACAGCATCTTGGAGCTAAAATTAATGTTAGGTATTATGAAACCCAATCATAACAGGGTTTGCAAGTAGAGAAACTGAGGCTCAGAAAGGAAAGTTGAATGTCTAAGTTCACATTGCATCTTATTGGACAGAAATCAGTAGCAAACCTTGGTCTTTTGACTTAGTCCAATAAAGCTCTACAATTACTTGCTAATGTTGATGAATATTTGCAGAAGAACATTTGTTTGAGGAAAGTGTCCTTAGCAATTTATCACAAAGGTAAGTGATCTCTCTAATGTTAGGCACCAAAGTCCACTTCACTGTTTTACAGACACAGTTGGCCCAGGGTCCCTGTAAAGTTAATCCCAGAATCCATGTAAAACTAAATTGAGCTTTGTATTATTTCAAACAATAGTAACTTCTTTCTTACTAATAAGCATGGATGGATTAGTTGGGTGTCACTGCTGAGGCATTGGATTGCTGTGACTTCAGTGCTCTCTGGAACAAGTGCAGTCCAGGTGCCTGTGTGAGGAGAATATCAAACACTTGACGTTCAGTTTGTCTTTTTTAATTTAATTTTTAAGTTCCAAGGTACATGTGCAGGATGTGCAGGTTTGTTACATAGGTTTGTGCATGTGCCATGGTGGTTTACTGCATCTATCAACCTATGACTTAGGTGTTAAGCCCAACATACATTAGTTATTTTTCCTAATGCTCTCCCTCCCCCAACCCAACCCCCAACAGGCCTCAGTGTGTGTTGTTCCTCTTCCTGTGCCCATGTGTTCTCATGTTCAGCTCCTACTTATAACTGAGGACATGTGATGTTTGGTTTTCTGTTTCTGTGTTAATTTGTTGAGGATAATGACTTTCAGCTCCATCCATGTCCCTGCAAAGGACAAGATCTCGTTCCTTTTATGGCTGCATAGTATTCCTTGGTGTATATGTACCACATTTTCTTTATCCAGACTATCATTGATGGGCATTTGGGTTAATTTCATGTCTTTGCTATTGTGAATAGTGCTGCAATGAACATACATGTCCATGTATCTTTGTAACAGAATAATTTATATTCTTCTGAGTATATGCTTAGGATAAAAATCTAGGAAATACCATTCACGACATAGGCAAGGACAAGGATTTCATAATGAAGTTGCCAAAAGTAGTTGCAACCAAAGCAAAAATTGACAGATGGGATCTAATTAAACTAAGTAACTTCTGCACAGAACAAACAAACAAACAAACAAACAAAACTGCCATCAGAGGAAACAGGCAACATACAGATTGGGAGAAAATTTTTGCAGTCTATCCATCTAACAAATATCTAATATGCAGAATCTACAAGGAACTCAAAAAAATTTACAAGAATGAAACAATCACATTAAAAAATGGGCAAAGGACTTGAAGAGAAACTTCTCAAAAGATGTTCATGAAGCCAACAAACGTGATAAAAAGCTCAACAGCACTTATTATTAGAGAAATGCAAATCAAAAATACCATGAGATACCATCTCATGCCAGTCAGAATGGCAATTATTAAAAAGTCAAGAAACAACAGATGCTGGCAAAGTTGCAGATGAATAGGAATGCTTTTACAATGTTGATGGGAGTGTAAATTAGTTCAACCATTGTGGAAGATGGTGTGGAAATTCCTCAAGGACCTAGAACCAGATAAATCATTTGACCTAGCAATCCCATTACTGAAGTTCAGTATTTCTAAACAGAGAAGACAATTAGCTCGTTACCTTCCGTTGACTTCTACCTTTCCTCCACAAAAGTCTCAATTAGTAAAGATAAAAGCAAAGACACATATAATTAAGAAAACGCAAATACCATCTCCTCTTGGAAAAATTTTATTATGAGATTTTGAAATAATAGGATGTGTGATAAATGTACCTTTTTTCCACTATAGCTTATGATGTTCTGTGTGTATGTGTAAGTGCATGCATGTGTGTGTGTTCGTATGGATTTGTGTGAGAATCAGACATTAACATTAAAAAACTTATTTATTCCATAATATATATTCCAGAAAATATGATTTTTAATAGATGTATCATCTAATATGCAAAGATGTATTATAAGAAAAAAATTAATATGCCTGCTTTGCCACTAAATCCATCACACCCAGACATTCTCATTCTCCCTTCTAAACCCCATTTTTCATCTGTAAATGAAAGAATTAAACTAGTTTGCTAAGGCCCTTTGTTAATTATCAGTGTCTATGTGGTGATTTGCTACCAAACTCAAACTACAAGTTTCTTCCACCATTTTCTGAGACAGAAATTGTATGAACAGTTTAATTACATGATCAAAATAACATAGGCCTCTGAGACCTTGGCAACTAAGAATTCGGCTATCACGTGCATATCAAATACAAAGATAGGCTGATCCTGCTCTTTTTTTTTTTTTTTTTTTTTGAGACAAGAGTCTTGCTCTGTCACCAGGTTGGAGTTCTGTGGCGCGATCTTCACTCACTGCAAACTCCGTCTCCCGGGTTCAAGCAATTCTCCTGTCTCAGCCTCCAGAGTAGCTGGAATTATGGGCACGCACCACCAGTCCTGAATAATTTTTGTGTTTTTAGTAGAGACAGGGTTTCATCATGCCAGGCTGGTTTCAAACCCCTGACCTTGTGATCTGACTGCCTCAGCCTCCCAAAGTGCTGGGATTACAGGTGTGAGCCACAGTGCCTGGCCGATCCCCACTCTTTCTTAATCATAGCTTTGAACAATTGTAGTACCAAGGCTATCCCTCTTATGGTTTTAAAGTTGACCCTTCTGGCATTATAATAAGTTATACATTCTCGGATATTTGTTGGTAAAAGACCAAAATTTGATTTGAATTTCAGATCACACAGTTCAGCAAAGAGCTTTATTCTACTGTTTGTTTTTTTTTGTACATCCCTTTCCCATGCATTTCTCTTTTGCTCTTCTCTCTCGTCATCTCCCTTACATTTATCCAACCAGGTCTCACATCTCAGAATCAAACCTAATAGATTTCTGTGTTTCCTCCTAGTGCTGTTTTCACAGAATAATCTAGGAAAGTTGGTCATGCCTAGCAGACATTATAGACTTTGTGGAATATCCTTCTTCCTCAACTTAAAGGGTTTTCTTTACAAAGTTACAAATCTAAACAGTTAAAGATTCTTAGCAGAAGCCCCAAGAAAGTGGGAGCCCAAAGGGTAAGCCTCGTCAAATTCCTGATAAATCCATCTATGCCCATTCCTCTCTGACTGTGTCTACTTTTGTGTGTTCCAGTGTTTTAGCACGTGCGCACACACACACACACAAAGATGCAAAATGCTGGTGTCTTCACTTTCTCTTCAGAGGAATGTTAGAAGACAAACATTCTGAGTGAGTTCTTGCCAAAAGAATGTAGTACTTATTTTGAAGGCTCCAGAGGACAATTAATAAGATTTTATTTTTGTTTTTATTAGAATTTACATTTATTGACATTCATAAAGAAGCTGACAACTGTTTAAAATATGAACTCGGATATGGTCTCTCTGACAAGATGCCCTCCTGCACAAAATGTTGGCATTAGCATTATGCATGCAATTGATAAAATTAATATATTCAGAATTACTCTGAAAGAAAAGAAGAAAATGTTAAGGAGACTGATACATTCAAACAATTTCAGATTTGCAGCATGGTTGTTAGCGATAAAATTCAGAGAAGAATTAATAGTGAGAGAAAAAGTAATTGGCATCCAGTAAACACCATTCACTGTCAGTACAAGGCAAGGAGACAAGGTCAGCATTCATATTTCATAAACCTAGTAAAAACACCACTGTAATCTGCATGGCTACTTTGGATGTAAGGTGATATTCTGTTTCTGGGGGAGTCAGCCTTTCTTTGTGTAGAGTATGCCCTTTTAAAAATTATTTTCTTTCATTAAAAAAGAGGTAAAATAATTACAAAACTACTGCCCTTATTCACAGAACTCTCTATTGGCATGACTGTTTATTTTCTTTTAGCCTTTATTATCTTTATAAGTATTTATTTAAGTTATTTGAGAAAATACTGTCTATGTTTCATCCTGTTTTATTCTCTTTACATATTTTTATACTAGTATTCCTCATTGTAAATAGCCTTTTTGCACATTTACCTTAAATACCGAACACCGAATATCAAACTTTACTAAACATTTCCTCCCATTGTTGACTATCTGATTAATTCCAAATTTTCTTCATTAAACATGTATTGCACTGAATATTTTCTGTCTAGCCCATTTCTTTATTTTAGATTACATTCCTAGAATATATTTCCAGAAGTAGAATTACAGACTTCAAGGGTTTGAATCTTTTTTATTTCTTTTAAAGTGTTTTTAATACATGGTTCAAAATCTCATACCAAATGGAATACATTGATTTTCATATTTAATATTTAAATTTGTGAAATATTCTACTGAATTAACTTTGATTTTTTTCCCCCTCAGTCTTTAATTAAAAGTTGCTGTCTCTCTCAGTTACAGGACTAGCTACCAGATTTGGACTGACTGCCGGTCACTTCTTGGTAAAAGCATCAGGATTTTTTAAATTCTGTTGAGTACATATTCTATTCAAAAAGCTGAGTTTTGTGTGGGGCAAATAATTAGCATCAAATGCACATTGGCTCTCTTCATCCTTCTCATTAAATCTTGCGTATCATCTTGAAATACCTGAACTTTTCTTTTTAATCCATAATAAGCAAAATAAAATACTCAAACAAGCAAATTAATATCAAAATAACAGTATAAGAGAATAGTATTTCACTATGATTAACATTTCAATGTGTGATGCACACTTGTACAGAATGAGTTCTTAAAAAATTTATTATTTCTCACCAGCCCTCTGGGCCAGAATAATCACCATTCTACTCTCTATTTCTCTTCAACTTCTTTAGATTTCACATGTAAGTGAGATCACAAAGTATTTGTCTTTCTGTGTCTGGCTTATTTCACTCAGCATAATGTCCTCCAAGGTCATCCATATTGTTACAAATGACAGAATTTTATTCTTTTTAAAAGCTGAATAGTACTTTATTGTATGTGTGTGCGTATAAAATAGAACCATACTTTCATGACTAATTCATCCATCAGTGAACAGTGGGTCATTTCCTTATCTTGGTAATTGTGAATAATATTACAGTGAACATGTGGGTGTAGCAATTTCTTCCAGACAGTGATTTCATTTTCTTTGGATGTATACCCAGAAGTGAGATTGCTGGGCCACATGGTAGTTCTATTTTCAATTTTTTGAGGAGCAGCCATACTGGTTCTCATAATGGCTGTACCAATTCTCCCCACCAACAATAGACAAGGCATTGATCCTTTTTCTCTACATCCTTACCAATCCTTGTTGCCTCTTGTCTTTTTCATGATAGCCATCCTAACAGTTTTGAGATGATATTGTGGTTTTGATTCACATATCTCTGCTGACTAGTGATGTTGAGCACCTTTTCATATATCTGTTGATCATTTGTATGTATTCTTTGGAAAAATGTGTGTTCAAGTTCTTTGTTCATTTTTAATTGAGTTATTTGTTTTTTTCCTCATGACTTATGTGAGTTTTTAAAACATGTTAGATATAAATCCTTTATCAGATATATGGTTTGTATATATATTCTCCCATTTTATAGCTTGTCTTTCATTTCATTGATTGTTTGCTATGAAAAAAATCCATTATTAAGGGGAAATAAATAAGGGTGATTTTTTTCTCTATGTGTTGATTTTTTTTTTGAGACATAATTTGGGTTGTGCAGCACTAATTAGAGTTCAAATGAGAAGATAAAAAAAAAAAAAACTTCCACTGCATCTTTTATATGAACTTGCAGGAAGGAAAAGTATACAGAAGTTAGAAGACACACCTTGTGCTCAAAATGAAAATTCTGTCTTGTAAACATCACTGTATGTCTTCATCAGAAACCGAATGTGACTTCTTGGTAGGGATGTTGTAAAAGGGGTTTACCATTGGTGGGTGGATGAGTTCCGTGAATTTAAAATTGCTGTTCACCTTTTAAATTTCGCGAGTTCATTACAGCTGGGAGGCAGACCCATAGGACTCATGAATGGCTGAGAGGAAAAGGGTGTGAGATTACTAGGAGAAAACATACTCTATGGAATAGAGAGTCACTCACAACACTTGGCGCAGGAGTAAGCTTTAGCTGTTTTTTTTTTTAATACATATATATATTTATTGTACTTTAGGTTTTGGGGTACATGTGCAGATTATGCAGGATTGTTGCATAGGTACATATGTGGCAATGTGATTTGCTGCCTCCATCCCCCCGTCACCTATATCTGGCATTTCTCCCCATGTTATACCTCCGCAACCTCCCTAGCCCCCGCTGCCTCTCCCCTATTCTCCACTCCAACAGACCCCAGTGTGTGATGCTCCCCTCCCTGTGTCCATATGTTCTCATTGTTCAACACTCGCCGCTGAGTGAGAATGTGCAGTGTTTCATTTTCTGTTCTTGTGTCAGTTTAATGAGAATGATGGCTTCCAGATTCATCCATGTCCATACAAAGGACACAAACTCATCCTTTTTTATGGCTGCATAATATTCCATGGTGTATATGTACCACATTATCCTTGTCCAGTCTATCATCTTTGGGCATTTGGGTTGGTTCCAAGTCTTTGCTATTGTAAACAGTGCCACAATGAACGTACGTGTGCATGTGTCTTTGTAATAGAATGATTGTAATCCTTTGGGTATATACCCAGTAATGGGATTGCTGGATCAAATGAAATTTCTATTTCTAGGTACTTGAGGAATCACCACACTGTCTTCCACAATGGTTGAGCTAATTTACACTCCCACCAACAGTGTAAAAGTGTTCCTATTTCTCCACATCCTTTCCAGCATCTGTTGTCTCCAGATTTTCTAATGATCACCATTCTAACTGGCGTGAGATGGTATCTCAAAGTGGTTTTGACTGGCATTTCTCTAATGACCAGTGATGATGAGCATTTTTTCATATATTTGTTGGCCTCATATATGTCTCCTTTTGAAAAGTGTATGTTCATATCAATCACCGGATATGAACACACACTTTTCAAAAGGAGACATATATGAGGCCAACACCAAGGTGGTTGTGTTTTTGAATGGGGTTGTTAGTTTTTTTCCTGTAAATCTGTTTTAGTTCTTTGTAGATTCTGTATATTAGTCCTTTGTCAGATGGGTAGATTGCAAAATTTTTTCCCATTTTGTTGGTTGCCAGTTCATTCTAATGATTATTTCTTTTGCTGTACAGAAGCTTTGGAGTTTAATTAGATCCTATTTGTCTATTTTGGCTTTTGTTGCCAATGCTTTTAGTGTTTTATTCATGAAGTCCTTGCCTATACCTATGTCCTGAATGGTTTTGCCTAGGTTTTCTTCTAGGATTTTTATGGTTTTAGGTCTTATGTTAAGTCTTTAATCCATCTGGAATTTAATTTTATTGTAAGGTGTCAGAAAGGGGTCCAGTTTCTGCCTTCTGCACATGGCTAGCCAGTTTTCCCAACACCATTAATTAAACAGGGAATCCTTTCCCCATTGCTTGTTTTTGTCAGGTTTGTCAAAGATCAGATGGTTGTAGATGTGTGGCATTGCCTCTAAGGCTTCTGTTCTGTTCCATTGATCTATATCTCTGTTTTGGTAACACTACCATGCTATTTTGTTTACTGTAGCCTTGTAGTATAGTTTGAAGTCAGGTGGCATGATGCCTCCAGCTTTGTTCTTTTTACTTAGGATTGCCTTAGCTATGTGACTCTCTTTTGGTCCCATATGAAGTTTAAGGTGATTTTTTCCAGTTCTGTGAAGAGGATATTTTAAAGAATTGCTTGTTGCCGTCACTCAACTTTGCTTCAACCCAAGTATTCACATGGCACTGCGAGGGTCCTTGAGAAAGTGTAAGAAAAAACTTAGATTTTTTTTTTTTTTGTGAAATCCTGTAAGCCATTAATGTGCACAGTTTATTATGCAGTAAAATGTAGGTCACCTATTTCACGGCCCACAGCTCAGTTTGGGAAGCTTTTGGACTGCAGATGAGACTCTAAGACATCAACAAGAATGCATGATGAAAGTGTTGACCAACAAAGGTGGAAACATGTTGAGCAGCAGGAACCAAAGCCCATTTGTAAAGAAAATAACACTCGACATTGGTGGTTCTCAGTGGAAACAAAAAGATACCTTGAGAAGAGTCTGATCAAGTGACAAATAAGTGAAATGACATGTGACATGTTCCTTGTAGGGCAGTCATATAGTAGGAATACTGAATTTAGCTGGAAAAAGAATTCTCTTCTTTAGGCAAACCCCATGGCACTTAAAGCAAAGAGTCAACATGTATTCCCTACAATCTGAGCTAGAAGTCAGTTTGATTTTGTTTTTTCAAACAGTTAAAAAGAGACTTGGCTGATACTTTCAAAGGGGAAATTGAGACAACTAACAATTTTGGAGAAGGAATATTGCATTTTCAGGTTCATTTACTATGACTGCCTACCAAAGCAATTACAGACAAACCTTTCTTTCTTTCCTAGAAGATAATAAAAATGATAATTATCAATCTGTTCCTTCATTTCTTCACATGTTATTGACCTTGCCTTGCTATTTAGGGCTTACCATTATACAGATGATTTTTAGAAAGAATATGATTTAATTTCTTTGTTGAAGCTTCATTTTCTTAAATATAAATGTTTCTTTCAAATGGTCTCTAAGAAAAAAAAAAAAAAGGACAATAAAAAAGACCTCTTACTACTGTTTCCTTATACTCCGGGAAGTTATATGAGATGAATATGTGAATTGAATGATATATCTTCAAAATATTTATTGACTAGGTATGAATTATAAATCACCCATGATAGTTGAATTAAAATTATTTTACTTTTATGATTATATGCAGGGCAAACTACAGATTTTGATGTGTGAAAAACCTGCAGGTAAATTCTCACTCTGTGGTGTACAGGCCAAGCCTCAGCCAGGAAGTTGTGATATTCTAGCAAAGAGTTCCTGTGAAGGTTAAGTAGACTGAAGGATAGAAAACATCTTCACAAAACTCTCTGATTTCAAGTAGCCTTCATTGTGAGCATAAAGCTGAGAGAAATGACCTTGAAAACTACATATAAATAAGGGCTGAAGTGCCAGTCCAGGCTGTACTTCCTTGAGAAGGACAAGAAAATGGGGCAGCCATCAGAGCAGTGAGGACATATTGAAAGAGGAGAGGCCTGTGCTAGAACTTGGAGGAGATTAGGGATGTAGTAAGTCATCTCTGAGCCCCTACATAAGTCCCGAAGTCTCTATTTGATGCTTAGAATGACCATTACCCTGAAATCTCACAATTAAGCCTCTTAGTTTCTTCCTAGGGAACATTTAATGATCACTGGCTCCATTAAGTGTTGCATTAAGCCAGAAATTCAGCCAAACCATATTAAGCACATAAACGTAAAATACAGAATTAGCCTTTAAGCCACTTTCTTCCTCAGTGTACCCATTGCATACACTTGGCAAGTCCACCCAAACCTATCTCTTTAATATCAATGGAATCCATTCATTTCTCTCCATGTAAACTTCCATGACTACATTTAATGATAGCTTTTTTAAGGTTGAATTATTTCAGCAGTTTCAATTGCTGTCCTTGCTTCACTGTTGTGCATTGTTCATACAAACAGTAGCTATATCATTCTAATTTGCATCTGATCTGCTAAAATCCTTTCCTTGGGTCTTTAGAGTCTGTCCTTTGAAAATAAGGAGGAAGCAGCAGAACAAGCTTGTGTCTTCTAAACATTGACTATGCTGCTTTGAGTAAGAATAATTGGATTTATAATTGGCCTATGCTGACTTTTTGGTTCTATGTGTCTAAGGAGACTCACTTACCTACGAACAGTTGAATAATGATGTTATTTGGATTTATAGTTGGACAATGCTGAATTTTTGATTCTGTGTGTCTAAGGGGACTCATCTTACCTATGAACAGTTGAATAATGGTGTTATATATGAGCCTTTGGAAAAACATAAGAGTATCCTAAACTCAGGTTATCAACAATAAGCATAAGTAAGACGGTGGCAAGTTTAAAGGTCTAGAAATGGTAGATGGTTATATGAGAGGTAAGGATGGAGTGTGATTTAGATTTACAGGTAGACAATTGGGTGTATAATATAATTAACTAAAATAAGAAAAATAATATTCTCAACTTTGCTAAGGTGATAAATTAATAAATTTAATTTGAACATATTGTGTCTGGGATATCTCTACCTCCAGATAGAGGGGCTTGGTTGTAGGCTGTTGTTGTAAACTATATGGAGCTGGTGAGAGGATCCAAGTTGGAGGCAGATTTGAAAGAGATCAGGACATTGGTGATGTGAGAAGGAACAGATGGGAATGGATGGCAATCTAAGCATAGCCAAGGAAGAAAGAAGCGGACTGGAGACTGAGCTGCCATCTCTTGTCCACACTGTGTATTCACCTCCTATTAAGGCCCCAGTGCCTCTGCCTTTGTCCTCCTCTAGCATAGTTTCAGGATCACAACAAGAGAAAATCTTTTAATATAGAAGTTAGATCACCTCACTCCCTGTCTGAAACCTGCCAAGGGCTCCCTGTTGTATTCACGCCAGAAGTCAATGTACTTTCAAGGTGCCACAGACCTTTCATGACCTGCCAGCCCCTTCCTCATGGGCTTTCTGACCTCTTATTTTATAATCCCCTGGCCCCGTCATTCCATCCCCAAATGTTATCTGCCTTACTCATCTGCCAGTATACCAGGGAGCCTCTTCCCTCAGCCCTTCTCAGTGGCTATCCCCTCTGCTTGGAATATTATTTCCCCAGAAAGTACCATGTCTTTATTCCTCTCTCAGATCTGTGCCTAACTGTTAACTACACATCAAGTGTTGGTTGACCCATTTTAATAACTATCAATTATCTAACCACCAAAAATGGAAAGTTTTAGTTCTATGTCCTGCTTTATATTACTCCATCGCTATTATTTATATTTTTATCCTGCATATTTCATTATTTATTTGTGCATTTTCTGTCTCTCCCAATCAAAGTGTTAGCTTAATGAGGGTAAGGACTGTATCTCTTCTGTTAACTGCTGTATTCATGACATCCCAAACACTGCCTGGCACATAGGAGCCACTCAATGAATGATTGCTGAAGGATGGAATCAAGATGGAAATGAATGAAATCCGAAGAGATCCAGTTCCTTAAGTGATAGACAGCAGTGAGAGGGTTCATTTGAATGCTATGGGGGAAACAAGCATATGTAAAAATCAAAACAAAATATTTTTTGTGTGCATTTGTTGTTGTTGTTATTGTTGTTATTTTGCATTTTATTAGCATTCTAAAAGTTTCTAGCGTAAGCTTGCCATGTTCTGGTGTCCTGTTCCTCATGTATTAACACACACTGATGTGTGGATGGTAGGCTTGTGTGAATCTGTTCAGGTCAGCAGTGTCCTTCACTTGCTCTGATTATTTCAGACTCACCAAAAACATCAATTTAGCAGCACAACTTACCAGGTTTTCTTGGTGTTTGTGTTTTCCCTCAGATAAATTGTAAAAAGCTTTATTTTAGGGGCAAATTACTTTTCTTCTCATATTTTCCAGTGCTAAGCACCTAAAGATCAATTGAAATTGCATTAACTTCTATAATAAATGCTTGCATTTTTCTGATATTCAGTGAAAATTATAAGAAAAAATAATTATATTTCTGTATTTGGCAAGAACACTAGAACTGAAGTCAGGAAATATAAACTGGAGTCTCCTGTCTGCAACTTTTAAAGTGTGTGACTTTGGAAGAGTTACAAATTTCTTTGTGCCTTAGTTTCCTCATATATTAATTGATGTAAAAATACCAGTCCTGCCTTAAATCACACTAGTATGGCATTTATCATGGTGATTTTAAAATTACTTTGTAAAATATTAAACTTTATGAATTTCATTTATCATATAACTGTGGAGAAACTACTTGCTTCTAAGATTTCTTTGTAGATCCTCTAAATCATTCTAGGTCTTAGTATGTAAAATGTACATATTTTAAATAGTTGACATTTTAAATGTTATTCTGTTTCAGGATTTGCATTATTTTGCCTTCTAATTTGATTTCTCTGATATGTTATGAAGAATATATGACTAAATGATTATAAGATATTTCTGGAGTTATTAAAAGGTGCTTCTTGTCTCAATGGAAATAACAGTTTCATTTTGTAGCTTATCCATTTTGACTAGAAGAAAGCTCAGAAGTGAATCAGGATGTATCTATATTTTCTACCTCTTAACTGGTTTTCAAAATGATACAAGTGAAACAGAAGAGAAGGGAAAATTGAAATCTATAAGCTGTGTAAATATTTCCCCATGGAAATAAGCTTATGAACTTTAGCAGAAGAGAAGGTGGAGATGCATTTTAGAGGCATGACCAAAATGAATACTGAAAGATCACGGTCTACAGACCCACATGGGCTGAATCATTAACTTGGAGATCTCAGGAAATTTGGTGAGTAGAATCTTCTGAGAGAAAGGATTTTGGTAGTAGAAAGTAGGGTGTAAATCCATTAGTTTCAATAAGATGTAAGAGTTTTTAATAAACATGCCTACATCTGGACACAGCTTTCCAACCATTATTTTCGTCCATGCTTCTCACAAAGCCATTTCTTCTTAAAATGAACCATATTCTGCTATATGGAATATATCTAGAAAGTTGGAAGCAAAATGCCTGCTACGTATTTTGCAGGACTTTCAGGGAAAGAAAGATGATTAATAGTTTTATGAGAAAATATGGACATAAAAAATGGCTGAGAAGTTGGATCCCAGCTGTAGTCTTCATGTGGAAACACCATTGATTTCTCAATATATGGAACCATAGTGTCATCATATTTCTGAGCCTGTATCTTTGCCTTAGAGGTCCAGCGATATCATTATTTTACTGTGCCTGAATTCTGGGGGATTACCTCTACGATCTCCAAACACGTAGAGATCAAGTAAATGACTATGATGCCAATGTAACCTTAGTTGAGAAATCAAAATTTATACCAGCTTGACTGCACACCCTGCTTCTGGAGAAAACTTAGGTGAGATACTTAAAACCAGTCCGATGGTTCCTTGGGGAACCTGGATTCAGAGCCAAGAGAACAAGGAAACCTGGATTTAGAGAAGAGAGTTGTGGCATCTGATGCAACTAACTGCACTATTGGGAGATACTTCCACTTGGTAAGGCATGTACATCTGAAGTCAGTTTCTCTCTGTTATGGACTGAGTTGAGGACTCATTACTCATCTATTAAATATCATGCACTAGGAAAATTGTGGGCACTCTGGTGAACAAAGCTTTATAACAGCAGATCTCATGGGGTCCTCAATCTATTTAGAAAGGTAGTTTCCAGGTCAATAATTTAAATAGTTTTTTCTTTCTTTTTTTTTTTTTTTTTTTTTTTGAGACAGAGTTTCACTCTTGTTACCCAGGCTGGAGTGCAATGGCGCAATCTCGGCTCACCGCAACCTCCGCCTCCTGGGTTCAGGCAATTCTCCTGCCTCAGCCTCCTGAGTAGCTGGGATTACAGGCACACACCACCATGCCCAGCTGAATTTTTGTATTTTTAGTAGAGATGGGGTTTCACCATGCTGACCAGGATGGTCTCGATCTGTTGACCTCGTGATCCACCCGCCTCGGCCTCCCAAAGTGCTGGGATTACAGGCGTGAGCCACCGCGCCTGGCCTAATTTAAATAGTTTTGAGTGTAGGGCAGAACGCTATGGGATACTACAATATGGACACCTAACCTGGTTTGGAAGCTCAGGAAAGATTATGCCAAACCCAGCACTAAACACTTAATATTGCAAATTCCAGGGTTTACACAATCTGATACACAGTCATACTGTTGATGAGACCAGTGCTTTCATTTGCATGCAGTCAAGCTATAGTGTGTTGTTCAGATACTTATGCTTCTTGCTTTTAAACTAATGTGTGGGGTGTACTTTAAAGGCGTAAGACGGCATTGGAAAACATTTGTCTGTGATTTATAGTCTTCCTTTGGAGCAGCTCTTATAGACCCTCCTGGAACCCGGCTAAGGAATAAATGATAATCCCATCCCTATACATAACATTTCTTTTTGCATTATTTTTTTTTAAACGACAGCATAAAAAACAGCTGTGTATAATGTAATCTCTGAATGTCATCTGTTAAATGGAAAAAATGCCACTCTTACCTCCCAATTTGCTCTGAATATGTACTGAAATACTGCCTATAGAATACAGAACCAAAGTTGGCACTTATTAATGTTAGGTCTGATTTTCTGAGCCCTTTACTGTGACATTATAGTAAGCTGTTGTCTGTGGACTTGGTTGTGGTCTTGATTCACCTTTCAGAAGGGATGGGATTCTATCCCTCTGTGCTCTTCATGAATGATGGGTCAGTTGCTTTCTAATGAGGTTCTCACTGAGTAACGTCTTGTGTTCCCAGCCTGGGTGTTCTTGTGCTGTGAAGAGCCATACCAGAATCTTCCAGATAAAACAATGGAAAACATTGCAGTGTATAACACTGTAATCAGCACATCTATAAGTGGCCCTTTTCCTCCCCATGGTATTTTTTTTCCCTGGGTATTATGGATGAGTTTCTCATGCTGTGGTGTAGCCAAAGTTGTCCTATTAATGAGAGTCACAGCACTTTGGATGAAGGCGTGATAATGCAATTCTGAAGGGGATTCTTAATGTACCAATGATACAAAAGGTGACACTGAGGGCAAATTGGTAATTGTGGCAAGATCAGTGCTTCCCACCAATGTACAGAGATAGGTTAATTTATATTTCCCCACAGGTGTTTGTCTGATAGACTGATGATGTTAAGCAGAATAACAAAATCTGCATTTAAATGAATGTGTTATAACATGGAAAAGTAGAGCCAGAATACAAATTAAGCACCATCAAGTTTGGGATAAAAACAAAATACAGTATCTTTAGAGTCCTCTGGGAAAACATTTGTCTGTGATTTATGGTCTTCTTTTGGAGTGATTCTTACCGACCCTCCTGGAACCCAGCTAATGAATAAATGATAATCCTATCTCTATATACATAACACTTCTTTTTTCTTTATTTTTTTTTACTGCAGCATAAACACACATTCTCATTAGATTAATGTTTCTAATAAATTAGGAAAAATGCTAAGAAAGAAAGAAAGGGCACCAAAATGGAAAATTCAGTGAAGTACAGACTCTATGGGCCAAAAGGTAATTTACCTTTATTAATTTTTTCTTTAAGACCATACTAAAAGTAATGACCTAGCTATTTTTATTTTAAATATTGCACAGATAATTTTGGAATCGAAAGTGGAACCCATTCTTTAAAGACCTACTCTTGTCTTTCCTGAGACTTTAATAGAAACAGTAGGGAAATGCAAAGTATTAAATGGGTACAGAACTGAGAGCAACTAACCAAAAAGAATGTCAGTCATAATACAAGAGCAGAATCCTAGCCATTCATGGATGTGCCGTGTGTTAACTCTTTAGTCTTCGAAAAGCAGGAAGATCTGAGTACCTAGAGAAAGGGCTAGAATGACCATAGGGGTGGTCATGTGGCATCCAGAGAGATTGTAGCTATTTACCAACTGGTTGGGAAATATTTCAGTATTTTAACAACTGGTTTCACTGTGCATGCCAGTAGACTGTGAGCCTTGAAGAGATAGACAATTGAATTCCATTTTCTTGTCAAATTGGGCCACAGGAAGTCTCAGGCTCGTTGAGATCTAGTTAGCACTCTTCCATCACTGGCTGTTGACGTTTGTGCAACAGTGCACCATCACTCCAGTCCCTTTTCCCCCCCTTGGCAGTGATATGGGGCTACTACTATTTATTTGGTAAGGCTGGTAGATGCATATGACTAGATAATTGCATGGGATACCACTATGCAAAGTCTGAAGCATGAAACCTGTCTAACCATGGAGAACACCTGATTTTGCTTTGTGTAGGATTTTTTTTCCAGCCTCACTTTGATGAACCCCTGGGGGCACTGAACATCTGGGTACCCTACATTCTGTGGCCAAGGGACAGCCAGGAAACCCGAGCTAATGCAAATTTATACTATCTCCTTACAATTTTATTTTTAGTAAGAGTACTACGAGGGTTTCTAATGGTTGAAATTTATTTCTCTTGAAACAAGTGCCTTTAAGTGACTGTGCAAGGAATGCTGCAACCTGTCCCAGTGCTGCCTTGATGCCTCTTTTCAGACAAGGTACTCCCGCTTTTCCTTTGATTCTCTATAAGTAATTTCTTCCAACAAGCTGCCCTTTTGCTTATATCTGACATATCAAGTTTTGTTGCCTGCAGTCAGAGAAACTTTTTGTAGAGAAGTGGCCCCTTAGTTTACAAAAAAACACAGATACCACTGCTTGGGTCTTTCCTCTATCTGATTGGAATTTCTCCCTGTTTCCCTTACTCCGTCCTTCTTTTCCTCCCTCACTCCCACTTTTCCTACCTACCTACCTTTTGTCTTCCTGTCTCCTGTCTTTCTGTTTTTAATTGTGATATGTAGAATCACTTGTATATTTTTTAAATACGTTAACCGTGGAGCAGGCTTCCAGTTTCATGAAATTTACATGTTTGGGGAACAGATTTGAGAAACAGTCTAACAATTTTATTGCATTACTCTATAAACCAGGAAATATATCCAGAACTAATTAGTTACTTACATAAATGAATTCCTAGGTAAAGTTCACATGCTATGGAATGGTTTATCTGAATGAATGATGTCTGTTCCCATGGAAGTTATTTTCCTGGTTGTAGCTGTGATCACGTCTCGTGGTTTTCACCCAGCATCTCAGGTGGTTCTGTCTCCTGACCAATTTTACTGCCTTTGTGTGATTATCAGTAAAGTCACACAGCAGTACAGGTACGGACTGCTGTTCATGTCAAAATGTAATCGTGAGGTGAAAATTGTGTTCAGAACAATGCTGTCCCAGGTCTATTAAAGACAAAGGAGAATAAGAGAACAATGTGCTGTCGTAAAACCTTGTATAATGATTTTAAGCCATGCTGGGCCCTGACAGCTGAGGGAAGAACAGCAATTGAGTTGGGATCACACTTACTAAACTTGTGCAGCTAATTTAGTTGTAGGGATGTTGTCTCTCCCATGATGGACTCACAGTGCAAAGCTCCACATCTCAGGGTGTTGGTACGATCTGCACATAGGTAGATTTCTAGCAGTACAGTAGAGAGAAGTGAGGTGGGAAGAGGAAGCTTATGGGCATGTTAGGCCCTGCCTGGGAGGTTTTGGAAATAAAAACTTCATTCTGAGAAGGAAAAGAGGATCAGATACTCAGTAATACAAGCCTGGTACAGACTCTGCCTCTAAGCCTGAAGGGAACAGGTGTGAAAAGCCTGTATCCAGCCCACTGTAATAGGCCTGCAATGAAGACACAAAGCCTGTAGCTGAAGTGTGTCTATGGCTCCCATGTCTGACTCTGCTAACACAGCAGACCCAAGGTTGGGAGGCCACTGACCTTCTCATCTTGGTGTCTGACCTAGAAGTTTTGAACTTCTGGATGGCTAATGGGCCAGGCTAGAGAAGGTAGTGACCTCAAGTGCAGTATTCGGGATTAGGTTTCTGAAAGCTACTTGCACATTCTAGAAACATGCCTATTTCTCCTCTGTGAAGGAAAATATCCCCTAAGGAAGGAGAACATATACAAAGAGAAGTTGTGATTGTTTGAATTAGTCAATTTATTTGTTATTTGCTTGTTTCTCTGCTGAGTGCAAACAGGAAATGTAAAGCACAGTGGAAGGTCAGATAAGGGCAACTCAGACTGTGATAAAGGACTTTACTACAGAAAACATCATCAAATCATGGTACCTTGTATACCCAATAGCATTTCTCTAATCAAATATATTCTCAAGAAAGTTATCTGGCAAACCAATTAAACATAAGGCTTTGTAATTAAGTGTTTCAAAGTTTAAATTGGGTTCCTATGGGTTGCATGTGCATTTAGTAGTCTGACAGCTTTCCCACAAGAAATCAATATTTATCTAAGATTTGTGGGAATGTACTATCCATTCCAATAGGGATGATTAAAATGTTAACATATAACAAATTGCAAACCTGGCATGGAATGCATTGTTTTCATACATACATTTTGGAACAGAATCTCAGATTGGCCATTGTTTATGGATAGTTAAGAGTATATCAGATATGACAAATGTATTGTTTTCCCCAGATAAATTTATTTTAACCTGCTGATGCCAAAAGGCTCAGGGATCTCAAGTTAAAATTGAAGGTGACAAAGAAATACAATGGTGGAAGTTAAAACATCACCATCCTAAAAACAACTGTAGTAAAATTAAAATTCTGAAAATAGGCAACAGCAATGAAAACACCAAAAATCCAAAGAACCAATCAATATCCAAAATAGTAACTACAAACTACTGAAACAAATCCTCAAAAATATGTTTGAGGTTCATGGAAAAGACTCCTTTTTAGATTCCACAAAGGTTGGTAGACTTGAAGTTGTGTGCAGACCTACATTTAGCATTGTTCACCACTTCTTCCATAAATTTTCTACTACTCGAATTTAAAGCATTGACTTAATTATTCAGACTGGTTTTTGCTTTTCTAGATCACATGGTGAACCAAATAGGATGCTGGAATGATAATCATAACCTGGAACTTTTCCAGGCAAATCAGTACAATAGTCACCCTAACGATGACCCATTCCTGGGTCCTTCTCTCATGATCATTCCTTGTCAGTCTCCCCCTCTGTGAATTTCACTCTTGTCCATATTTCGAATGTGGAGTTTATCAGGTGTTCCATTCTTCTTCATCTTGGGGAGTGAGAAAGTTTTCCCTAGTGATCTATACACTTGCAACTTAACTCCCTACCTAGTTTCTCATGACATTCAAAGATGTATCTTTCTCTCTTAAGCTACAGACCCACAGGTTTACTAATTACCCTCACAAACTTTCCATAACTAGCTCCAGCTCAACATTCCTAAACCCAAATTCATTCTCTATATCTCCTCAAACTCCCCTCCCTTCTCTGTCTTCTGTCTTGGTTGTCACCATCTAACTAGTTTCCCTCTCCAGACCACACTTCTGCTATTCAATCCATGCCAACAGAATCAGACTTTTGATATTTTATTTTAAGTTCAAGGGTACATGTTTAGGTTTGTTATATAGGTAAACTCACGTTTTGGGGGTTTGTTATACAGATTATTTTGTCACCAGTGTTGTAAAAAGTGGTTACTTAGAGCATATTTTGAGAAAAGTATCCTGCAAAAAGTATCTAGGTCTATATTTTATGATGTGAGGTACATTACAAGAGAAACTCTTCAGTAACCAGAGGTTCCTATAATTCCATATTAGGAAAAGCACTGTATATTTTACAAGAATAAGGCATGGACACAAGCCAGTCAGAATGGATGCCTCAACAAATCACAATAAAACCTGGCCATAAACAATCAGTAAGCACTTATGATGTATAAGAGCTAAATATCATTTTTGAAATTAAGTAAAACGCATGGCTCGGAAGGGGAACTAGGGGAGAGGCAAGACTCCAAGACACCACTCTGTTACCCCACTAACTGCCTCTTCCATCTCTGTCACTGATTTGCATGTCTAAAATACACATTGGATTATTGAGTTCCTGACTGTATAATAAGGCCAAAGGAATAAAAGTATCCAGCCTGACCTATAGGACCCATCATGGTCAAGCCCATGTCACCTTTCTTAGTTCAAATGCTGATACACTCCACAACTTCTTCCCTACCATTGTCTACTGTGCATTTGCCTTTTCTCCAACAGAAGAAAATGGGCTCCATTTTTCCAGGCCTTCCTGCTCCTGTTTCCTCACAGACAAGGCTACTTCTCCCTGCACTTCCCCACCTGTGCTGCTTACCAACCCCCCGGACCCAGTATCCCCTTTGTGGTTTAGTGGATTCTAACTCATCCTTCAAGTGTCAGCTCATATATGCTCATATATGCCATTTTCAGTGAAATCTTTATTTATACCAAACTCCTCCCTATGTCTAGAAGATTAATCATTTGGTTCTCTTACATCCAAATTTCTGTACATCCCTATCTGCTAGCCCTCAACCTACCACATTTCAATGATATCTATTTCATACTCCATCCCCAGAGAATGAACTTCCAGAGGCAGAAGACTAATCTTATCATTGTTTCCATCATGCATCTAGTTAGGTCATAATGGGTATTTGTTACATAAATTTCAAATTCCCACAAGTGTGATGCTGACAGCCCATAGGCTCAGGCCCCTTCCATGAAGGCAGGGCTCTGCTGGTGAAACATGAACCATCTCTGCACAGACATTCAGCAGAAAGACTGTGCCTGCTGTTTCTTACTTTGGTGGTTTCAGTCCAGGTCTTGCCAGGCAACAGATGATATTCCCAGATGGAACTTTTGGAGAGACTTTCCCACAGAGATTATTTACAGAAGTATGGATTTAGTTAAAAAGAAACATCAAGAAATGCTACTCCATGAGAACAGAAGGAGCAAAGGACAGAAAGGTTATACCCAGGGTCCAGTTGAGAATGGGAGTCATGGCAGAGAGATATAGGATGATCAGGCTAAGGATATTGTCTTCTCCTCCCTTTTATCTCCCTATCCTTAATCTTTTTTTTTTTTTTTACTCTTTCTGGTACCTCCTATTTACCATTTGCCACCAGAAGCTTCCAGAGAGCAAGGAAATCCAGGCAAGGCATCCCATTGAGGTAAGCTCCTTGGGCATAGAACTGGGTGGAGAAGAACAGAGAATAAATAGAGGGTAAAGACAGGGCAAGGACTTAGACTGGCTTGTTCAATCTTGAGTGCCAACACTTAGAAGAGACCCAGGACGCATAGAAAAGAAATATTGAGTAGGAGCAAGTCCCCTGACCCTCACTTATTCCAAAGACTTTTCCATTTCAACATTTCTGCATGTTAGCCTGTTGCAAAACTACAAATCTGCTGCCAAAAGGTAAGGCTGGATATTTGGTTGTCTTATGGCCTGGATAAGACTGGCCTACAACTCTAGACATGGGGGAGAACATTTTCTGATATTCAGGTCATTTGGAAGCATGTAAAAGTCAAACCTGTTCTACATTGTGTTGGAAAGAAATAAAATAAACAAACGAGCACAACAACAACAAATCATAGAGAAAAAAAAGAAAACAAACTAATGTGCTGTGTCTCCAACTTGTGCACGATTCTCTGCAGTGGTTCGAGTTGATTCCAGCTTATCACTTAAAATCAATGACCTATTTTCTTACTCTTGCCTACATATTCTCCATATGATGCACTGTGAAAAGTGTTACTCCTCACACAAACAATATCAAAAGCCACCTGGGTGAGTTGTCACTCCCTGTTACTCATCCCCGCTGGGCATCTTTGGGAAATGAGGGTGAATTTGAGGACTCAGAGCTGGTGAATGAGCCCAGCAGAGATGTGGTGGAGAAGAGTGGCGCCAGATAGGACAAAAGCTGGCCATTTTATTTCTGCTCAAAAGATCAGGAAATATTACAGTCAATAAGAAGCAGGAAGGAGCCAGGGGATTTTGTGAATAAATACCAGAGACACAGGAAGAAAAGACAGAACAAGTCCTTCCTGCAGCCTTGGATGTCCTTGTTCTGCCCTGTAATGAACAAGGGAAAGGGGAGGAGTGTGATGAATAGATCCTATCAGGACTCTATCAGGCACCTCAAGTTTTCTCGTGTCTACTTTATCTCCCAGTTTAGAGGAAAAAAAAAAAAGATTTCCTTCAACTTTCATCATAAGCTATTGTGGGCTTTTAACAGCCATATTCAAATTGCAGATGGAAATTTCTTCAGAAACTGTATTGTTCTTGTTATTTATTGTTTCATTATTAAGATCTGAAAAGGGACATCTCTTAGAGAGTGACTCTATATTCTCCAATAAATATCAAATAGGATTTTCTGGTATCTTTTCTGATAAATAAAACAATATAAACAGGTTGTTGCCGATATGTGCGTACAAAGCTGAAGTTTATTGTTCTTAATTTTTATATATGTTGGGCTTATTGTAAAATCTGTGAAACATTCAAATATTATGTATAAATACATAAAATATACATGTATATACTATGTATATAATGAATACACATATACATATTCCATATATGTATAATATTTATTTATTTAATTGAGATAGAATTTCACTCTGTAGTTCAGGCTGGAGTGTAGTGGCGTGATCTTGGCTCACTGCAACCTCTGCCTCCCAGGTTCAAGTGATTCTCTTATCTCCGCCTCCCTAATAGCTGGGATTATAGGCATATGCCACCACGTCTGGCTAATTTTTGTATTTTTAGTAGAGATGGGGGTCTCACCATGTTGGCCAAGCTGGTCTTGAACTCCTGACCTCAAATGATCCACCGGCCTCGACTTCCCTAAGTGCTGGGATTACAGGAATGGGCCACCTTGCCCTGCATACCTGTATATTTTATAGGATAATAATAAAACCCCAGCCTGTCCAAGGTCTACTTTCAAAGGACACTCTCAGTAAGTTTCAGCTCTTTTATGTTGCTCCCTCATTGCATGCAATTCTGATCACCTCCCCCCCAGGTGAATTTTTGGTAGGTTTTTTTTTTTCTTTCTTCTCTCTTTAGCATTATCATATATGTAAGTATAAGAAACATTTAGTTATATAGTTTTGCCTTTTTTTTATTCTTATATACATGAAACTATAGTATATTCCTTTGTAAACTTGTCATTTTAGTTCAATATCGCTTATTTTTAAATTCATTCACATAAATACCAAAAGTTGTATTTCTTTATTATCACTATTTTATAATGTTCCATTGCATGGATATGCCACGTTTTTTTTTTTTTTTCTTTTTCTTTTAATTTCCGGGATACATGTGCAGAACGTGCAGGTTTGTTATACAGGTAAACATGTGCCATGGTGGTTTGCTGCACCTATCAACCCATCACCTAGGTATTAAGCCTAGCATGCATTAGCTATTTATAACCTCATGCTCTCCCTCCTCCCACCACCCTTGACAGGCCCCAGTGTGTGTTGTTCCCCTCCCTGTGTCCGTATTTTCTCATTGTTCAGCTCTCACTTATAAGTGAGACCATGTGGTATTTCAGTACTTTTTCTGTTTTACTTTGCTGAGGATAATGGCTTCGAGCTGCATCCATGTCCCTGTTAAGGACATGACTTCATTCCTTTTTATGGCTGCTTAGTATTCCACAGTGTATATGTACTACATTCTCTTTATCCAGTTTATCATTGATAGGCATTTGGGTTGGTTGACTCCATGTCTTTGCTATTGTGAATAATGCTGCGCTGAATCTATATATGCATGTATCTTTATAATAGAATAATTTATATTTCTGTGGTATACATTAATAGGATTCCTGTGTCAAATGGTATTTCTGGCCTTTAAGGAATCTCCACACTCTCGTCCACAATGGTTGAAATAATTTGCGTTCCCATCAAGAGTATAAAAGTGTTTCTACTTTCTTGGCCAACATGGTGAATCTCTCTTCCTACAAAAACACAAAAATTCTCTTGGTGTGGTGGTACACACCTGTAGTCCCAGCTAATTGGGAGGCTGAAGTAGGAGAATCGCTTGAACTCAGAAGGCGGATGAAGGTTGCCCCGAACTGAACTGCGCCACTGCGCTCCAGCCTGGGCAACAGAATGAGACTTCCTCTCAAAAAAAAAAAAAAAAAGAAAAAAGTGTTCCTATTTCTCCACAGCCTTGCCAGCATCTGTTGTTTCCTGACTTTTTAATAATCATCATTCTGATTCTGACTGGCATGAGATGGTATCTTATTGTGGCTTTGATTTGCATTTCTCTAATGATCAATAATGTTGACCTTTTTTTCATATGTTTGTTGGCTGCATAGCTGTCTTCTTTTGTGAAGTGTTTGTTTTTTCTTGTTAATTTCTGAAGTTCCTTGTAGACTCTGGATACTAGACCTTGGTCAGATGGATAGATTGCAAAATTATTTTTCGCACTTTGTACATTGTCTGTTCAGTCTGATAATTTCTTTTGCTGTGCAGAAGCTCTTTAGTTTAATTAGGTCCCATTTGTAAATTTTTGCTTTTGTTGCAATTGCTTTTGACATTTTTATCATGAAGACTTTGCCCGTCTTTGAATGGTATTGCCTAGATTTTCTTCTAGGGTTTCTATAGTTTTGGGTTTTAAACGAAACTCTTTAATCCATCTTGAGTTAATTTTTGTATAAGGTATGAAGAAGGTATCCAGTTTTAATTTTCTTCATATGGCCAGCTAGTTCTCCTAGCACCAATTATAAATAGGAAATTATTTCCCTATTGCTTGTTTTTTTCAGGTTTGTTGAAGATCAAATGGCTATAGATGTACTGTCTTATGTCTGACATTTCTATTCTGTTTCATTAGTCTATGTGTCTGTTTCTGTTCCAGTACCATGCTGGTTTTTATTACTGTAGCCTTATAGTATAGTTTGCAGTCGGGTAGTGTGATACCTCCAGTTTTGTTATTTTTGCTTAAGTTTGCCTTGGCTATAAGGACTTTTTCATTGCCATATGAATTTTAAAGTAGTTGTTTTCTAATTATGTGAAGGGTGTCAATGGTAGTTTAATGGGAATAGCATTGAATCGCTAAATTACTTTGGACAGTATGGCCATTTTCAAGAGGATATGGCACTAATTGTTGATACATTCTAGTGGATATTTATGTTGTTTCCAGTTTTGCTGTTTTTGCTTTTGTTTTTGCCGTGTTAAATGAGACCACTAGAATATAACACTGGATCACAGATTGTTAATCTACCTCTTTCTAAGATAGTGCCAAGTTGTTTTCCAAAGATAATAATACTAGTTTCCACTCTAGCTGCCAGGGCGTGAGGGCCTCTACTGCTCCACATACGCTAATATGAGGCAGCACAGGGGATTGTCAGACTTCCTGATTTTTGCCAGTCTGTTGGAGATTTAGTGGTATCTCAGTGTGATTTTATTTATATTTACTTGAAAACTATATGATGTAAGTTTCCAGTTGTGTCTAATTTCGAAAGAAAAAACAAACACTGTAGCAGAACAAAACAAAAGCAAACAATATAGCAACCAAATGGAAACAACACACACAAAATAAACACCCAAGGAACCTTATTTAAATTATCATTCTTGAGCCAGTGAGTAATTTATGCTGTTTTTATTTTAATGCATGCTCTATATTCATCTGTTAGATTACTTCATTATACAGGCAGATTCTCCATATGGATCAACCTGACAGTAAGAAATATGTATGTTTTGAGAAGCAGAGCTGCTATGTGTCGTTGCTGACTCTATTGTTTCACCAGTTTTCCTTTAGTTACAAAACACATGAGAACAAGGATGGGAATTAGAGAAATTTTTCAAGTGTAAGAAGGTTTCAGATCTGCTCACATCACTTATTGGATATGCAGTGCCATGTTAGGTCTTTATTTTGTGTTAAAGTTATCTGTTCTTTCTCTTGATTCTCCTCCTTCCAAATTGTTAACCTGCATACAACATCAATAACAAAAACATGAAACAATTCTTAAGCCAATCTATTAGCCACCACTTCCATGTCACTACCACCATCCCACTTTAAAAGTGGCCCCATGCAGGGCTTCTTCTAGAATTTTACAGTATCTTTATTCAGGGCCAACTGTGACCCTTCTGCAGAATGAGATGGAGTTCCCCAACTTTTATGTGCATTTTTTTTTAATCCTCTCTTACTTTTGGATGTTTAGGCCCTGAAAGTACACAGTATCAGAGCTGATCATGTGTGTTTTCAGGGCCCAAACATTCAAGACAGTCTGCACCAAGATGACCCCAATAGTTCTTAAAATATTGAAGTATTCCCCTGCAGGTTGGTTAATAAGCAGTAAGCAGTTGTCTCAGAATTTGTGTGGCCAATCACAACAGGAGGCCCTCCAGGACTCTTTTATAGCAGCATAGATTGGTGCTATTTTGAATGGTTGAAACATCGTGTGTGTGTGTGTGTGTGTGTGTGTGTGTGTGTGTGTGTGTGTTAGTGGAAGCAGAGCAAGGGGAAGATAGGAGGCAGTGAGGTTTGTCTATGACATTCTCACTCTCCCTAGTTGCTTCTTTTCTTTACAAAATCCAGAGCAGATCACTCTCAATTTTCCTTTCCTTTCCTTTCCATCTATCTAGGACTTACCACTGCAGACCTCTGGGTTTTGCAAATTAACTTTTTCCCAAGGGCAGCCTCTTGACCAGACTTTGACGGTTGGTGGAGAAATAGGGGGAGCCCAGTCAACCAATATACTACGTATAAGGAACTGAACTGGGAGACATTTCAAAAATACATCTATCATCCACACATACAAATGATGCATAATGACCTTTTGGGTAGATTTTAGTGAAGGAAAATGTAAATCTTCAATGCAGGTTACAAAAAATAAGGATGGCAAAGTAACCCATAATAACACCTCTTGTATTATTCATGGCCTTTGATGAAAGATTTTTAAATCAACAGTCTCACCTTTTCTTTATCAGCCAAATTTAATTATATTTCCACCAAGATAATTCTTTACTTTTTTGGCTCAAAAATGACAAAACTTCTTTCTAGATTCATTTTGTATTTTTAGGATTTTTCAAGAAATCAGGAAGCAACAGTTACTTTCAAATGCTTTTACAAGGGTAACCAAAAGGCCAATGTTACCTCAAAGGAAAGGTATGTGTGTCAGACTCAGCCCACTGAATGCCAAAAATAAGAAGATATTTATTACTGAAACCTGGTTTTATTGGCAGGGAAAAATGCAATTGAGAATACAAATCACCAATAAAGCCCATATAAAGCAATGTTCTTTCTTAGTCATTTTGCAATTAACGAAGTTTTAATTTTTTAAAAAAAATCTTGTAATGTATAAAATGCTTCCTATGCAAATAAATTTCCTGAATTTGAGTGAAAATACTTTGGTTTCACCCCAGTTTCATGACACCCTTTCTATCTGACAAATTCTTTCAACAGAATATGGGAGTGATTTCGTCCAGTTATTCTTCTTAGGTCTCCGTGGAAATTTCTTTGTTTTATAAATACCATCTGGCCTAATAAGATTCTAACAGCTCTACATGTACTCTGTCTTTCTTTGTATTTGAATTTTTTCACTGGAGTCATTGTTGGGAAGGAAATGTAAAAATAAGGGGAAAAAATATGTATGTTAAATGAGCATGGCAGTTCTCTCTGTCATTTAAGGAAAGTAATTACAGTTATTCATTTGATTTACTGAATGTAAGTGTTCAGTTTGAACACTGTCCAAAGGATGTTGTTATCCAGTGATCCTAAACGAAAATTGCTGCTGTAGTCACTGACGGATTTACTCCAGGAATGTATAATCTTGTGTTAGCACAAGTGTGTCTTCAAAATGTTAGGAATAAATCTTCTTAAGCAGGATTTCTTATATGTTCTCAATAACTAATCTTTACTCCTTATCACTGTCTCTCTCACCCCACTGTGTGTGTGTGTGTGTGTGTGTGTGTGTGTGTGTGTGTGTGTGTGGTGTGTTTCTGTCTGTAGAAGTAGGTGGAGGCTTGGTAGGAATAAATAAACTTCTACACTGAGATGTAGAGCTAGCAAGCCAAATTTCAGACAATTATGCTAGGACTCACGTTGTTAGCTTTCTTGTTCACCAAATGTACAAAGTTAGCTCATAATCAACATTTTTAATGCAAAACTTTATATAAGGTCTATAGTGGGCAAGGAAAAAAGAAAATAACATTAAGCAGAGACTTACATCCTGACAGCTTCTGTCTCATGTATAGGGACTCTGTCCTATGGGATAGAACTGTGTGTATTTGGGGAAACACACTGACCAGTGTCCAAAGTGGAGGGTAGCTCTCGGATACGAAAGACTTTAGATTCATGTTTTAACTCTTAGGTTTACTGGTGACACAGGACACATTTCTCAAATTTCACCAGCCTGTAAAATGAGTGGAGTAGACAAAAGGAGATAAAGTACCTAAAAATGTACCTAGCACATAGAAAACAATAAAAATTAGCTGGTTGTTTTTAACATATGGCTACGTTCTTTGAAGTGAGAAAGGAAATGGACCAACAGAATAATTATAGATGGCAACATCCTTTGCCTAATCAATCGTTTGTTAAAATACATTCATCTACCATGTGTCAGAGGCTGGTGCGGAGGCTATGTCAGTGGCCAAAGGAAGCGAAATCCATGCTACCGTGGAGCTATCAACCTAGCGATTAATAATAAGCAGATCACAACCTGGCAGAATAGTATATACATTAGGAAAACGTGTCTGCTCCCCACGACACACATATTAGTCATTTGTAAATGTTTAGAATGATAAACATTAAAAGTTACATTTTCTTTAAAATATTTTGTTTGGACTTACACATGGAAGGAATTTTCTCTGGATAGGCTTGTATTTTAATTATGATATATGAAGAAGTTAATATAACTCATGTTAACACTGGATAGCGGTTTTATCTTCAAGGGCAGCTTGTGACAGGGCCATTAAGGTCCACAGAGAAAGGTGGAAGGGAGGGTGGTCTGAATGGGCAATTTCTCATTTGTTGGATTGATCTTTGATTTTATCAGCATCCTCACATTAAAAAAAAAAAATCCCATTGTGAGGTATAATAGATGACACCTGATACTAAAAATCCACATACCAGCCTGAACAGTTCAGAAATTAATGCCTCTCATAACACCAAGAGATTCAATAATGAAGCCAGCTCAGTAGAGGTCAAGGGGAAATGATATTATGTGTGTTCCCCTATGACTCAGTGTAATCCTATTGCATTTCCCCAGATGTTGACTCCTGATCTGTGCAGCAACAATGTGATCTCAAAGACTTTCATAGGAATCCTACTCAACAATTTTGTACTAACTTGAGGCAAGGAAAAACTGTATGTGGTGTAACAGGCAGAGTTTACATGGCAGATCTGATAAAATATATCCTCATCTCATGCTCCTTGATTGTCCAGAGTACTCCAAGTGTTCTGAGAGTTCTTAGGAGAACTTATAGTTTCATGGTCACTTCTGGTTCCAAACTTTTTCATCCTCTAAATTTGAGTTACCTTGCCATTCTACGAAAGCTTTCTTTGTTCTTCATTGCCTTGACCCAGATGTGAAACTTTATTACCTGCTCAATTTCCACACCTCCCATCTGACCTTAAAAGTCATTTGAATGTAATAGATTGTTCTGAAAATTTAGCAATATCGGGGTTATGGTGGAGGTAAGGGCAGAGGCTTACGTGATGACAACACAAACACCATCACCTTTATTTAAATCATGACTTTTTAAAATTCTCTTTCCCTTTCCTTCATAGGAACTCCATAAGCAGCTTCCTCAGTTTATGTCCTCAGGACCCAGCTGGTCCCATCTCTCTTCTGGGCTCTGTTTTGTGTATTCAAACATATCACTATGCTTTGAAGAACAAAAGGACCTCGCTTAACACAATCCTCCTGCTCACAAGAAATATATGGTTTTAAATAATGTTGCTATTTTCACATGGCAAAAGTTCTTGGGATGCTGGAGCCTAAGGTCCATGGGAGAGAAGGCTGAGTTGAAGCTGGAAAGGTAGGATGCCACCAAACTGGGGAAGAATGAGTGGCTATGGTGAAATCTTTGAGCTTTATTCAGTTGAAAACATATAGTCGAGGAAGAATTGTAAGGGCAGCGAAACCATGATTAAAGCTTTGTTTTGAAACGTGACTATTAGTGAGACTTATAGGGAAGCCGTAGAGATTTTGGAAGAAACATGTTTAGGGTTTTGCCTAAATCAAAACACTAGCAGTTTAAATGAATATGATAGTATGTGTGCTATGGTAAATTATTTTTCCTGTGCTATGGAAGTATGTGTTAGCTTCTTTCTCCTGAACTAGTCTGTTAGATTCTTAAGAAGATGGATTGCCTAATTCACTTATAAATTTCTGAGGACCTGTCCTAGTACTTCCATCTGGTATGAGCCCTGTAAATGTTATTTCAGTGTACGGAATAAAATGATTTTCTGTCCACATCCATCAGGGGCAGCTTTAGTCAAAATTAATACATGGAAACAGTTGTTAAAAAGCCTTTTCCCACATTGCAATTTAAATGGATCCAGCTCTTCTAGTCTCCTGGGCTTCATTATTTTACCTAGTAAGATGATAGGAGTCACTATTCCTGGAAATAGATGGTTCTAGTTGCTCTACTTCTCGCTCACCAAAAAAAAAAAAAAAAAAAAAAAAAAAAAAACTCTCAGGAATTATTTTTACCTGGTGTTTTCCTGGGAAGGTGAAAAGATGACATTTTTAAAGCTCTTTTCTCTCATCTCAGCCAGCTTCTCTCATCTCAGCTTGTCTCTCTGCATAACTTGCTTCTGGACTGTGGTTCTGAGCTCAGCCTCAGGCCTATTGGATTGGCCAAACTCCAAAATCAAATTCTGTAACCCATCACGTAGTTTTACTGGGTAAAGGAAAATGAGTACAACATAGGAAGAGACCAACTGAATGTCAGACATTATTATTCTCAAAATATATTGGCCATTCCCAGTCTGGAGGAGAACTTAAAGTACTTTGGATTACAATGAAATATCAGTAGCCTCTTTTTTCTTTAATTAATTATTTGCTTGTCATTTCCAAATTCTGAAAATCCACTGGTGCTCAGGTATAAACTCTGCAATTGTTTGTCTTGCTTATGAGAGCATTCTAATTTTCTGTCTAAACCTCTCTTATCTATTTTCTACAGGAATGCCAGTTAAAATACAAGATTCCCTGTTAAAATGTCATTTCAGATAAAAACAAATAACTTTTAAGTATAAGACTGCTGCATGGGATGTACTAAATGCAGGTACACTTCTAAAATATTGCAAGTTCAGTTCCAGACTACCGTAATAAATCAAATACTGCAATTAAAGAAAGTTACACTTTTTTGATTTATCAGCACATATAAAAGTTATTTTATACTATACTGTCATCTATTAAATATACAATAACATTGTGTCTAAAAAATGCCTAATTAAAAACACTTTATATACTACAAATACTAACGAACAATCATCTGAGCTTTCAGGGAGTCCTGATTTCTTTGCTTGTAGGTCTTGCCTCAACGTTGATGGCTAGTAATTCATCAGGGTGGTGGTTGATGAAGGTTGGGGCAATTGTGGAAAAGTTTTAGGACAACAATGAAGGTTGCTGCATTGACTGACTCCTCCTTTCATGACAGATTTCTCTGTAGCATGTGACACTGCTTGATAGGATTTTACCCACAAAAGAACTTTAAAAATTGGGATCAGTCCTCTTAAAATCCTGTAGCTGGTTTATCAACTAAGTTTATGGAATACCTAAATTCTTTTATGTCACTTCAACAATGATCACAGTCTTCACCAGGTGAAGAAACCACTTTCTTTGTTCATCCATAAAATGCAACTCATCTGTTCAAGTTTTATTATGGGATTGCAGAAATTCAGTCACATCTTCAGGTTCCACCACTAATTCTAGAATTCTAGTTTTGTTGCAGTTTCTACCACATCTGCAGTTACTTTACCGCTGAAATATTTTCTTTCTTTTCTTTTCTTTTTTTTCTTTTTTTTTTTTTTTTTTTGAGATGGGGTCTCTCTCTGTAGCCCAGGCTGGAGTGCAGTGGCACAATCTCGGCTCACTGCAGTGCCCACCTCCCGGGTTCAGGGAATTCTCCTGCCTCAGCTTCCTGTGTAGCTCGGACTACCACCACACCCAGCTGATTTTTTAAATTTTAGTAGGGAAGGGGTTTTACCATGTTGGCCAGGCTGATCTCAAACCCACCTCGGCCTCCCAAAGTGCTGGGATTACAGGGGTGAGCCACCATGCCAGGCCTCTACTGAAGCCTGGAGCTTCTCAGTATCATTGTAAAGAGTTTGAATCAACTTCTGCCACAATATTTATTGTTTTCCACCTTCTAAAAACAAGGTTTGTGGCATCCTCCAAAACAACTACAGTAATACCATCAAAAATCACTGATTACAGATCACCATGACAGGTATAATTTTCATTTAAAAAGTTCAAAATATTGCAAGAATTACCAAAAGATGACATGGAAAAAGGAAGTATGCATATGTTGTTTGTAAAATGGCCACAGTAGACATACTCAATATTTGATTGCCACAAACCTTCAATTTGTAGAAAATGCAATATCTGCAAAGTGATGTACAATGAAAAGAGACATGCCTGTTTGCTAAAAGAAAAGTCAGTGTTTATCTGAAATTAAATTTACATGGAGTCCTTTATTTTTAATATCTTTATTGAGATATAATTTATGTCATACAATTTAGCAAATTGAAATGTACAATTTAATAGTTTTTGGTAAAAAAAAAAAAATCTCCATGGCCACAATAAACATTTTTGCTACTCAAAAAGACACCGTGGACCATTTTCCCATTACCCCTAAATACCCCAATCCCCTGAAATCCCTTAGATGTAATAAAACTCAAATCTACTTTCTCTATAGATGTGTGTATTTTGGACGTGTCACATAAATGGAATTATAAACTATGTACACCTTTGTGACTGGCCTCTTTCTCTTAGCGTAATGTTTTCAAGGTTAATTTCTGTTATAGCGTGTATCTACTTTATTTGTGGAACAATATTGCATTGTATGGATCTGCTATATTTTATTTATCATTCCATCACTTGATGGACATTTGAGTTATTTCACCTTTTGGCCATTATGAATAATGCTGCTGTGAGCATTTGTGTACAGGTGTTTGTGTAAACATATGCTTTGAGTGGAATTACTGTACTATATGGTAACGTTAGGTTTAGCAGTTTGAGGAACTACCAAGCTGATTACCAAAGTGGTTGCACCATTTACATTCCCATCAGCTGTACCTGAGGGTTCCAATTTCTCTACATCTTTTCTAATAATTGTTATTGTTTCTTTTTCGATTATGGTTTTGATTTGTATTTCTCTGATAGGTAATGATGTTACTAAGCATATTTTTATGCCCTTATTGGCCATTTGTATATCTTATTTGGATGAATGTCTATTCAAATCCCTTACTCTTTTTTAATTGGGTTATTTGCCTTTTTTCATTATTGAGCTTCAATAGTTATTATATATACTATGTACAAGTTACCTCCCAGACCTGTGACTTGCAAAAGTTTCTCCCATTCTGTGGGTAGCATTCTGCACTTTTATTTGCCAAATTGTATTTGCTTAATTCTATACCAAAGGGCACTCACCTTACATAACTCAAAAGGCGCCATAGGTCGTTTCCAAACAAAGAAGCAGTTCTCTCACTTAAAGGAATTTTGCTTTCCTCGTGGACTTTTTGTCTCCAGGTTTATTTATTTTTCTGATTGAATTTTTCTGTGTCCTCATTAGTCGTGCAATTTTTAGCCCTTTTCTGTTGAACCCTTTTCATCAAAAATAGGTGTATAAACTATACATTGAGAAAGATATTTTTTCCCTTAAAGTTGTTACTGAGTTAAAATGTAGCTGGGTGTGGTGGCTCATGCTTGTAATCCCAGGGAAGGTCAAGATGGGCAGATCACGAGGCCAGGTGATCGAGACCATCCTGGCTAACACGGTGACATCCTGTCTTCACTAAAAATACAGAAAACTAGCTGGGCATAGTGGCAGGCGCCTGTAGTCCCAGCTACTCGGGAGGCAGATGCAGGAGAGTCACCGAATGTGAGAGGTGGAGGTTGCAGTGAGCAGAAATTGCGCCATTGCGCTCCAGCCTGGGTGACAGAGCCAGACTCTGTAAAAAAAAAAAAAAAAAAAAGCAGAACCTGAATTGTCAAGTGAATGATACGTAGTCTTCACAATTACCTTTGAACATCTCCTTGTACATGTCTAACAAACACATTCCTTTCTCATAAGAACCAAAGCAAGAGGTACCTTTGTGATTATGTATTCAAGACACCTTATAAAATATATCTCATCTGTATCATCTCCAATAATAACCAACCAGCCATCTAATAGCAATGTCAAAATGATTAAAACAAAAAATACCAATGTGGTTGTGACCTGCTTTAAGGAGAGTATGTGTGTGTGTATGCGTGTGTGTGTGTGTATATATATACACTCATATATATATGTATATATATATATGTGTGTGTATATATATGTGTGTGTGTGTATATATATACATGTATATACATATATTTATTTTATTTTATTTATTCATTTATTTTTCTGAGATGGAGTCTCACTCAGTCGCCCAGGCTGGAGTGCAGTGGCATCATCTCGGCTTACTGCAACCTCCAGCTCCCTGGTTCAAGCGATTGTCCTACCTCAGCCTCCCGAGTAGCTGGGATTACAGGCAAACACCACCAACCACAGCTAATTTTTGTATTTTCAGTAGAGACAGAGTTTCACCATGTTGGCCAGGATGGTCTTGATCTCCTGACCTCGTGATCCAGTTGCCTCAGCCTCCTGGAGTTCTGGGATTACAGGTGTGAGCCACCGTGGCTGGCCTTTGTGTACTTATACTAGAGAAAAACAATTGAATGGAACTATCAAAAGGATAATTTATGTAAAAATAAACACCATTATATGAGATACATTGTAGGTGCTATATAATGTTAGTTTCATAATTGTTTTCCTTACTCGAGACTTAAATTTAAACCTGTAAAAATAATTCACTGGGGTATCCAATTATAGGCATACATTTGTAAACTGGGATATTTTAGTAGCTACAAAATATTAAATATCTATAAAAAGGCCTAGGCCTTGCATTAGAGACTTAACCCATAATCTTTCATTTGTTTACCATAATTCTCTATTAGATATGGATTATCACTTTTCAGTTACATATATATTCATTGAGTTCCAGCAACATATTCAAATTCATATGTGGTAATATAAAAGCTGCTCTTCAACTATAAAACAGTCTTTCTTGAAAACTCATGTTCTTTTTAATATAGACCATTTCATTTCAAATCCTATATATTTTACAAATGTTTCTTTTTCCAGAAATCTTCTCTGATCACTCTGGCTGGAAGTCATTTATTCCCTAATAGGCCTCCAGAGTCACTTTACTGGGACCTTTCTGTGGTGCTTAGCATTTTCTACATTTTTACATTTATTGGTTTCTCAGTATTTTCACTGTAATTTTATTTCTTCTCCCATCATCTCTCCTTCAGTATTCACAGTGATAGATCTTTCACTAGAATATGTTTACTAATGTTTTAGAAAGAGCCAATAAATGATATGCAGCACTGCTCCCAAACCTATTCTTATTATGACAAACATAGACAATTAAAGCACTGACATTCTACTTAGATTAAAGGTGGATTAGCTTATCTCAATCAATAACAAAAAGAACAGGCTTGAAAATTTCTAAAAAGCATAACAAATCTAAAAAGTTTGTAAGAAATTATCATTACAAAACTGATGAGAGAGAGGGGTACTTAAAAATGTAAGTAGAGCATAGAAGATGCTTTTACTCTGGAAAATAAAAAAAAAAAACTAACAAAATTTTAACTTTGTTTTTCTAACTGGCTAAAATGCATGAGAGGTCCAACTCCAGGACACATCCAAAACGTGAGAGTTTAATAGGAAATCCCCCTGATGTTGAGGTGGCATCCCAAATGAATAATCCTTGAGAAGAAATTTTTAAAAATCAGCTTTCGTACTCATTTCAAACTTACATTGACATCAATTAGAAGCTCACGAATTGTGGATTTATGTTAATTTTTGAGCCGACCAGAGGGACTCCTAGGTACCTTAAAACAAAAAGAAACAGTTTGTAAAGTTGCGTCTTTATCTTAAACCCAAAATTATTGCTACAGATTTTTTTCTAGGGTAAGAAGCATCATGCAATAATGATAAAGCATATCAAATATAATCAAATCCACAGAAAATGAGGTAACAGGAGGTAGAAATCAGAAAAAGCAGACAGCAAGAAACAGAACTACAAGGAATTTCATGTATTATCAGAGACAGAATTATCAGAGACAGATCATAAAATAGCCATAATTATTATTTTTAAGAAATAAAAGGTGAATTAAGAACACATTCCAAAAACAGGAACCTATAAAAAGTGGCAGATTAAACATAAAACCTTACAAAATGCAACTTGTAGAAATCAAGAGTATAACTAAATGGATGGATTAAATGGCAGATTAGATATAACTAAAGAGACGGTCAGGAAGAAAGATCAGGGAAATTATCTGGAAATTGTAGAGAAGAAAAGATGAAACTATGCAGTAAATTTAGTTGATTGGGTGAATACAATCGAAGTTAGAGAGGTATGAATGGAGGCAAAGCATTCTGATTCCCTATTGCTTTCTGGGTGTTAGAATAAATTGCTTTACCTTATACTTTGATATAATTCACTATAATCACTTAAGAAATATAAATAGGTAAATTAACTTCAGAAATTTTGTCCCAAAAATTGAAGGATAAAAATATGCTGCATGCCTTAAATACATGGAATAAAATTTAATTTAAAAATTAAAATATTAATAAAAATAGAAAAGCCGATACAAGAACAAGGAAGAAAAATTATAATTGAAGGTCCAAATTTGAAAGAAGAAACAAGGTGGTTGAAAAAATGAAATGCATTTCTAATGAAATTAAATGCAAACTGATTAAATGCTCTAGTTATAAACAGATTATCAGAGTGAACATGTATATTCTGTTTATAAAATATATCTGTTATTTTGATATAGCTAAAGCATCAAGATAATGAAAGAATAAAAATGAAAATATGTACAAACAGTAATCAAAAGTACAAATAATAATCAAAACAAAGGTGTAGCTATAAATATCACAAAAATCTCTTTTTAGCCAGAAAGCATTACTGGTGATAAAGAGGTTCATTTTATAATCATGAAGGTTTGAGTCCTCCAATTCGAAATTTACATTCCTAGTAACAGCCTTAAGGTATATAAAGTAAAAACTGATAAGAAAGAAACAAATATTGACAAAAATTTGAGAAATTGAGAAAACAAAGTGTACAAAATAAAGAGTAGGAATGATTTAGAAGATTTGAACAATAAAATGCCATGCCAAACAACTGAAAAACACAAATTACTTTTAAGTCTATTTGTATCCATTATGGAGCATTCACAAAAATTGATCAAGTGCTAGATGTAGTAATGTAAACTGATCTCACTGTTTTGGAAATGTTGGATGATAATCTATTGATAGTTTATTTTAAGGTATATACACCTTTGAGCCAGCAGTCTCATATCAAGAAAAATACTCTTGAGAAAATCGTGAAATTTTCCTTTAGAACATATATTCAGGAATGTTTCACACCAAGACTATTTATAAGAGCTACCAACTGGAAATACCCAAAATGCCACCAACAGTAGCATAGATAAACTGTATTATATTACCAAAAAAATTTCTATACAACAAATGTAGAAAATATGGCATCTACAGGTGTCAACATGGATGAATTATGCCAACCAATCTTGAGTAAATCAAGAAACATACCAAATAATGCTTATAATGTAATTCCATGTATGTAAAATTAAAAACAAATACTACTAAGTGTATTTGTTCAGAAATCTATATATAAATGGTAAACCACAATTTTAAAAAAATGTGCATCACTTGGGAGGTCAAGGGGATGGATCATGAAGTCAAGTAAACGAGACCATCTTGGCCAACATGGTGAAACCCTGTCTCTACTAAAAGTACAAAAATTAGTTGGGTGTGGTGGCACATGCCTGTAGTGCCAGCTACTCAGGAGGCTGAGGCAGGAGAATCATTTGAACCTGGGAGTCAGAGGTTGCAGTGAGCAGAGATTGCAGTGAGCCAAGATTGAGCCACTGCACTCCAGCCTGGTGACAGAAAGAGACTCCATCTCAGAAAAAAAAAAAAAAGCGCATCACAATAGTAAAGACTGTGGCTGTTTGCACAAAGAATGGGAGGGAATTATAGAGGGCTGCCGAAATGTTGGCTGTGTTCTGTTTCTCAGCATGTATGATTGATTTTCCTGAGCTCACTTAAAAATTTCCTAAACGTGTATTTTTCACATTGTACTCTTTGTAAGTTATATTTGACAAATAAGAAGATTTTGAAAAGCAAATTTGAAAATATTTTAGGGTTTATAGGTATAAAAAAGAGAAGTAGCTTTCAGCCAAAAGGGAGTCTCAAGTTTTGCCTGTTTTGAGAGCTTTGGGTGAGTCAATGTTTATCTTTTCTAACCCTTCCAGGGAGGTCGTTGTGCTGTCTCCTACTTTGTAGTGCCCAATCAAGGAAACTTAAAATCTCACTCTACTTGAACTTAATGAGCTATATTGTTTCTTGACTTCCCTCTCTCCATCTCTCCTTTCTGTTTACAAAAATGACACGTTTTTGGTCCCCATGGTAGCAATTTTATGCAGTGTTATAACAAATTATCTTAACCTAGGTGCTATTGACATTGGACTAGATGATTCTTTGGTATGTTTGCAGTGAGGGCTGGGAATGGGGGTGGGATTGGTTTACACATTGTAGGATGTTTTGCAGCATCTCTGGTCTCTACCACTAGATGTCTGTGGCAAACCCTCCCTTCCCCAGCTTTCGTTCTCCGTTGTGACAACAATAATGTCTTAAAATATTGCTAAATTTCACATAGAGGACAAAATAGCACTGGGTCAGGAACAACTGACCTACAGCTACCAGCAAAAGAAGTCCTCAGCTATTATTGGATCAATGAGTATACATTCAGGCATCATATATCGATGCAGGTTTAAGCTTGGGAAGAGAAGAAATGAGGAGGCATAGCTAAATACACGGAGGTCTGCTATATTGAAGGGAAGTTATGTCTTCTTCTGGCTCTAGATGGTGAAAATGGAATGGAAGTTTTGATCAGATGAATGACAACAGGAGATTTTTGAAAACCCTAATCATTAAAGTGATTTGCAAATACAATAAGGTAGGGATCTCACATTATGGTTAGTATTCTAGCAGAAGCCGTATTAATTCAGGAATATTGAAGATGTTATCCCTGGACATTTGGACATTTCTGAGTTCTAGCTTCCAAGTTCTCCTCTACTGTCAGGAGGATGACCTTTAAATAAAGGACTTCCGGACTTATCAGGGGCAGTGTCTAGTAAAAAGCCAGTGTTTTTCTTGGCTGTCTTGGAGACAGGGTTTGCTATTAAAGATTTTTCAGTTCTTTTTAGATTGCTTGTGGCCTTCAAACCCAGTGTTGAGTAAAAATATATTTTCATTTTTCTAGCATTTCTGAGTCAGGCAATTGCTATTTAGAAAAGAAGGTTGGCTTTATTTATTTTTTTTTTAGTTGGTGTAAAAAAAAGTATTGTCAATTACAGAAAAAAATGCATTGAAAGACTCTCTCGTCATCATCAATCTGTGTGTAACTAAATATTCCCTCCTTGTTTTGGGGGACCACATGATCTAGGTGACCCAGGAAAGCCCTGGTTATCCTTCTGCCTGGCACCCTGACTAATTTCGCACTTATTCTAGGCTTTTCACTTGTAATAAAACTGTCATTAATAATCATCACAATTAAATAATCTAGAACGCTTTTGGCAGACTGACACTTTGACTTTCAGCTTCCAATACAGCCTTCTAGGAGCGAGATTCTTAACATGCACTTAGATGTTGCATACCTTTGTTTTCATGATTCTTTCCAAATGGATCATAGCTTAATCTCTCTTTGTAAGGTAGCAGGCAGATGGTTGCTGACATAACAAAGTCTTCTCAAATGTAACTAAGAACTGCTAACTCTTTGCGGCTTTAGGTGTCTGTAGTAGAAGCACTGGGCTTGTTACTCCCAGAAACCACTTGATCTACCAGCCAGTTCTATGGCCTGTGCTAAACCTGCCTGCTGCTGGAAGATGCGGTACAGCAACTGGGAGAGGAGTTAGAGTAATACATGGGACACTATTGTTTAGGAGTTTGTAATATATGCGAGGGTAATAAAAGCTCAGCTTTCCAGTTGTAGGATGCCTAGAAAGTAGCATAAATGCTCTCACCACAGTGGTTGTGTCATTTATTGTATGGCATAAATCGACAACTGTTTATTTAGTTTATTGTTTGGCAATGCTTATTTTTTAATAAACCTCTTTAGCAGCAATAGCTCAAATAAACAGAAGTGCATGCTTAGAGAATTTCCAATAGCCAGGAAAGCCAATGATAAACATGTACAGGAGCAAAATGTTTATCTACATTTAGCATCCTCCATGGAAACTGTAGTGAAATTACTGACTACACAAAAGCCAGAAGACCTGAATCTGCTAAAGAAACACCAGCATCTACTTAAAAAATCACTTGTTATTTTAGGAAACTGTGCCTAAAGATGAAAAATTGACACAGCTCTGATGTGTGACTATTTATCAAATAATTGTTCTTTTAAATTAATTTCACTCATTTTCCATTGCAAGTACTGTTATGCATATGCAGAAAACTAAAATCCAAGTAGTCATAAATGTCTTGGATTTATTAACAGATAAATTTGCAAACAGTTAAATGATGCCAGTTTTATATTGATGTTATTAAATGGTTTAAAGAAAAAGTCAGTTACAGCCAGATAGGGAATTTCTTCTAATTCTTGGAATCAAACTAAAAGTTTAAGTAGTTCATTCCAATGTAGGTAATGCATCTCACAGTGATACTAATGCTATAAGAAATGTAGTTATAAGAGTTCAAAGTGAGTATTAACGAGAAACTACTTGTTTATTTTTCACCGTTTAATACACATACGATTTTTGAAAGATTCCGTGTCATGATAAAAGCAGTGTTCTTACTAAATTATGGAACTCATGGAGCAGAAATGTAGAACAATAGCCTGTGTGCAAACATAATTCATAACTGGGTCCAAAAAGCCTTCAAAAATCTACCAATAAAAAGAGAAGCTATAGTTGTCAAAATTTACAAATATGTATTAAGCAACTTTAGAAGAAAAACTAATGCTTATTATCAAATATGTATTTTAGCCCGGTGGCTCTCATTTCTCTCTACATGGTTTATCCTTAATCTTTTTTAAAAATGTTGAGCTTTTACATAAATACTTGGTAAATCAATGTTAAGTGTTCCATAATCATATATAACTTCCTTTGGTAAACTATTTTCTAAGCATTCTTTTACCAAAATCAGTTGGGAAATTTTAATAAAATTATGCATTCCAAAGATATGCTTTCTTGAATGTAGAGTTCTCGGAAAGATATGACATTACAAAGTATCCCTGCAAAAATAAAGGAAAGAATGAATTAATTAAACATGATTCCAAAGTTTGGATAAGACTGAATTTTAGAATTCCATTTTAACATTTTAGAAAATATTGACTCATTGAAAAATGATCAAAAAAAAAAGCAAAACAATTTTGCTGGAGCTTTGTTTTTAATTGAATGAGATTATATTGTTTATTAAAATCACATCAATTTGAGAAGGCCTAGAATATTGCAATATCCTAATTTAGTGAAGTATTTTAAAGAACGATAAAAGACAACTTATTTGTTGCATTGTGTCTTGTTAAAATTATTAAGAAAGGTACTGTAAATTGAAGTAAAAATGTACTTATGAAAATGGGCTGAAACATTTGCATATTTTAATATGAAAAGAAAATAGAGCTGAGAATAGAATGCACTTAGAAAAATTGATTCCCAATTTATTGCAACAATTTTAGTAAAAGTATTTTCTCAATTAAAGACATTATGGTTTATACTATAATGTAAATGAAGAACCAATTTAAAGTATCAACAATATGAAATTATTATGCATAAAATGCAAATCTATACAGGTTTACAGGTAATTTAAAAATGCCACTTTTTCAAGATTTATTCTCTCCTTACCAATGAAATTGTATTAGAGACAGATTTGAATTAAAACTGATTAGCATATAGGAATATCTATGGAAGACGATTAGTCTGATGATATTATTTTTTACATGTTCAAATGACAGAACACTTTTTATTATTTTGCCTTTATTTCTGCTATATAATGAGATGAGATATATTGTTTATATATTTTAGAGATATTTTTACTCAACATTGTTTTTGAATATAAATATTTTATAATATGCCAACATAATAAGCCAATTTATTAATAAACAATTACTTTAAAATATGTGGTACATTATTTTTGGCACCCCATTTCACTCTCCAAAATATCCCAGTTTACACATTAAATCACATGTTCACTCATCTGTGATAATAACAGTTATCTGTGAACACATACATACACACAGAGGGGCACATGTACTTGCAACAAATAATAGGATTTTTAAAAATAATGTATTTTCACTTATACATAATCTTAGTCAACAGATTCTAAGTGCTTCTTTACTTTAAATATTTATTTTATAATGTTAAGAACATTTAACATGATATCTACCCTCTTCATATATTTCGGAATGTTGACAAGTGGTACATTGTTGCGCTTCAGTTCTCTAGAGTTATTCAGCTTGCTTAACTGACATGTTATTCTTATTGATTAGTAACTCTTCATTTCCTCCTTCTGCCAGCCCCTGACAACCACTGTTTCACCATTTGATTCTATAAATTGGATTATTATTTGATTTTTTAATTTTTATGAATACATAATAATTGTTCATATTTAAGGAGTTTGTGTGATACTTTGATATAAGCATTCAATGTGCAAAGATCAAATCACTGTAATTAGGATATCCATCACCTGGAACATTTATTATTTCTTTGTATTAGGAACATTATTTTACTCTTTTAGTTATTTTGAAATATACAATAAATTATCATTAATTAATGTTGCCCTATTATGCTACCAAACACTAGCTCTTGTTTTTTCTATCTGACTATATGTTTGTACGCATTTTAAACACCTCATATAGGTGGAATCATGCAGTGTTTGTCTTTCGGACTTATTTCACTTAGCGTAAGATTCATCCAAATTATGGCATATTGCAGATTACTTTCTTTCTTAAGGCTGGATCCATTGTACGTACATATATATATCATATTTTTTTAATCCATGAAAATTTAGGTTGTTTCCTCATCTTGACTATTATGAAAAATATTGCAATGAACATGGAAGTGCTACTATCTCTTCAAGACACTGATCTCAGTACTTTTGGATAAAATCCCAGTAGTAGAGTTGCCAGATTATGGTAGACCTATTTTTTCCTTTTTGAGAAACCTCCAATTTTTTTCCATTGATAGCATTTTGCATTTCCAATTTCTCTACATGCTTTCCAACACATGTTATTTTCTGGGGTTTTGTTTGATCTTCTTCTTCTTTTTTTTTTTTTTTTTAATAATGGCCACGCTAACATGTATAAGATGACATTTCACTGTGGTTTTGATTTGCTATTCTCCAATGATTAGGATGTTGCACATCTTTACATATACCTGTTGGCTATTTGTTTTTTGTTTTGTTTTGTTTTGTTTTGAGAAATGTGCATCAAGACCTTAGCTCATGCCTGCCTGAGTTCGCTTATTGTTTGCTTATTTTCTATTAAGATGTAGGAATTCCTTTGGTATTTGAGGGACTAACATATATGGTTTGCAAATAATTTTCTTCCATTCTGTAGGTTGACTTTTCATTGCTGATCATTTCTTTTGCTGTACTGGAACTTTGTAGTTTGATGTAGCACAACTTGTTGGCTTTCTATTACCTGTGCTTTTGGTATTATAACCATGAAAATAATGGTAAAAACAATGCCATGAAGTATGTCCCCTAAGTTTTCTTTTAGAAGCTTTACGGTTTCAGACCTCAAACTTATGTCATTAATCCGTTTTGATTTTTTTTTTTTTTTTGCTTACGGTGTAAGATAAAGGTCCAATGTCCTTTTTTTTGCATGGAGATTATCAATTTATTCCAACAAAATTTGTTGAAAAGAATATATTTCTCTTTCAACAAACTAGGAATAGAAGAAAATTATTTCAACGTAATAAAGGCTATATATGAAAAGTTTACAGCTAACATTATATTTGATGGTGAAAACTGAAAAAGCATTTTCCCTGTAATCATGACCAAAGTAAGGATACCTACCATCACCATTTCTATACAACAAAGTATTAGAAGTCTTAGAAAGAGCAAGCCGGGCGCGGTGGCTCAAGCCTGTAATCCCAGCACTTTGGGAGGCTGAGGCGGGTGGATCACGAGGTCAAGAGATCGAGACCATCCTGGTCAACAAGGTGAAACCCCGTCTCTACTAAAAATACAAAAATTAGCTGGGCATGATGGTGCATGCCTGTAGTCCTAGCTACTCGGGAGGCTGAGGCCAGAGAATTGCTTGAACCCAGGAGGCAGAGGTTGCGGTGAGCCGAGATCGTGCCATTGCACTCCAGCCTGGGCAACAACAGCAAAACTCCATCTAAAAAAAAAAAAAGAAAGAGCAGTTAGGACAGACAAAGAAGTGAAAGACATTCAAAAAGGAAGAGAAGATGTAGAATTGTCCCTTTTGCAAACAACTGTGATCTTATATATGGAAAACTCTGAAGGTTTCTTTTAAAACAATAACTACAACAACAACATCAACAACAAAATGTTAGAACTAATAAATGAATTCAGTAAAGTTGTAAGATACAAAAACCATATACAAAATTAGTTGTGTTTCTATAGATTAACAACAAACTATCTGAAAATAAAATTAGTAAAACAATCCCAAATATTGTAAAAACAATTGACAATAGCAAAAAAATAATAAAATCTTAGACATAAACTTAACTAAGAAGGTAATTACTTGTATATTTAAAACTATATAAAGTGACAAAATGAATTAAGACACAGAGAAATGGAAAGATATATTTTTTTCATGGAAAATTATGTTGTTAAGACATCCATAATAGACAAATGGGATCTAATTAAACTCCAGAGCTTCTCTACAGCAAAAGAAACAATCATTAGAGTGAACTGACAACCAACAGAATTGGAAAAAGTTTTTGCAATCTACACATCTGACAAAGGGCTAATATCCAGAATCTATAAAGAAATGAAACAGATTTACAAGAAACAAACAAACCCATTCAAAAGTGGGCAAAGGATATGAACAGACACTTTTCAAAAGAAGACATTTATGAGGCAAACAAACATTAAAAAATGCTCATCATCATGGGTCATTAGAGAAATGCAAATCAAAACCACATTGAGATACCATCTCACACCAGTTAGAATGGTGATCATTAAAAAATCTGGAGACAACAGATGCTGGAAAGGATGTGGAGAAATAGGAACACTTTTACACTGTTGGTGGGAGTGTAAATTAGTTCAACCATTGTGGAAGATAATGTGGCAATTACTCAAGTACCTAGAAATAGAAATTCCATTTGACCCAGTAATCCCATTACTGGGTATATATCCAAAGGATTATAAATTGTTCTATTATAAAGACACATGCACACATATGTTCATTGCAGCACTGTTTACAATAGCAAAGACTTGGAACCAACCCAAATGCCCATCAATGATAGACTGGACAAAGAAAATATGGCATGGAATACTATGCAGCCATAAAAAACGTTGAGTTCCTGTCCTTTGTAGGGATATGGATGAATCTGGAAACCATCATTCTCAGCAAATTGACACAAGAACAAAAAATCAAAGACTGCATATTCACACTCATAGGCAGGTGTTGAACAATGAGAACACATGGACACAGGGAGGGGAACATCACACACCTGGGGTCTTCTGTGGGGCACTAGGGTAGCGACAGCCAGGAGTGAGGAGTTTGGGTAGGGATAACATGGGGAAAAATGCTAGATATAGGTGATGGGGGAATGGAGGCAGCAAACCACATTGCCACCGTGTATATACCTATGCAACAATCTTGGAAGATCTGCACATGTACCCCAGAATAAAAAGTGCAATAAAATATATATATTTTTTAAAAAGACATCCATACTACCCAAAGCAATCTACAAATTCAATGCAATCTCCCTCAAAAGCTTAATAGTATTTTCTAACAATAAAAGATAAATTTATCACTATTATTATTATTATTATTTGAGACAGAGTCTTGCTCTGTTGCCCAGGCTGGAGCACAGTGGCGCACAATCTTGGCTCACTGGAACCTTTGCTTCTGGGGTTCAAGTGATTCTTCTGCCTCAGCCTCCCAAGTAACTGGGACTACAGGCGCACACCACTACACCTGGCTAATTTTTATATTTTTAGCAGAAGCAGGGTTTCACCATGTTGGCCAGGCTGATCTTGAATTCCCGACCTCAGGTGATCCACCCATCTCAGCCTCCCAAAGTGCTGGGATTATAGGTGTGAGACATTATGCCCGGCCAGAAAAAAAAAAAAAAAAAAACAATTTTAAAATGCATATGGAATCACACACACACACACACACACACACACAAAGACAACTAACTAAATCAATCTTGTAAAAAAAGAACAAAGCTAGAGGCATCACACTTTCTGATTTCAAAATATATTAGAAAACTGCAGTAATTAAAAGAATACGGTACTTACATAGGACATGTAGGCCAATTAAACAGAACAGAGAGCCCAGAAATAAATTCATGTGTATGTGGTTAACTGATCATCGACAAGGATGCTAAGGATACACAATGGGGAAAGGATCATCTCTTCAAAGGTTTCTTCCATCATTAATTCATTCACTCAAAAATACACATTGAGGCCAGCACATTGGTTCATGCCTGTAATCCAAGCACTTTGGGAGGCCAAGGTTGGTGGACCACCTGAGGACAGGAGGAACTCAACCAGCCTGAAAAACATGCTGAAACCCTGTGACTACTAACAATGCAAAAATTAGCCAGGCATGGTGGTGCAGCCCTGTAATCCCAGCTACTCTGAAGGCTGAGGTGGAAGAATTGCTTGAACCCAGGAGGTGGAGACTGCAGTGCCCTCAATTGTACCACTGCACTCTAGCCTGGGTGACAGAATGAGACCCTTAAAAAAAAAAAAAGTCTATCTATCCATATATATATAAAAATAATATATACAATATATATTGTATATAATATAATATAATATATAATATATAATATAATCTATACTATATGATATATTGTATAGATTATATAATATAATCTATTATATATACAATATAATTTATATTCTATTATATATTATATTTTATATTATATATAATATATATAATATATACTATACACACACACACACACACACATACACACACACACACACACACACACACACACATTGAGTACTGAAAAAGTCCCACACCTTATGGGAAACATAGCCATATGAGATATAGTCTTTGTATCAAAGCACAATCTAGTTCGGAAAATTATATACACACACTTTATATTTGCACACAAATATATATGTAATTTTATCACAATGGGCTGTCATATCAGAAATCTGTGCTGGATGTAGACATTACACAGGTAATAGAATTAGCGCAGAACACTTTATGTAGGGAGCATCTCCTGGAACTTGAATGCTACCAAACACATTTTTGAAAATCCCACTCTCCATAGAAGAAAATATTTAAAGGGTTTTTGGTAAGTGAACATAAATCAGAATTTTGTATTTTGAGATATATAGGAGTTGAATTGGAAGGTTGTAGAATCTCTGAGTTGTCCAAATAAAATTAGATGACTGCCGCTAGAGAAAAACTGCTTTTGTCAGGTAAGCAATGATAAAGAGCTGGATTGTATTACATTTAGCCACACTAGTAGGGATGCAGAGAGCCTGAGAACCTGCACATGAGAGATCACAGATTTTGAAGAGGCAGAGCTCAGGATGAGTCCCCATATAAAAATACTTAAATGTCTTAAACATAATTTGAGTGGAATTATTTGTATTTCAAGATTAACATACTGCTTTATGCAAGGTGCCTGTGCATTTTCCTTTAAATAATGGGCTCTGTCCCTCTTTGCCTAAATTAACCGTAGTTTGCAACAATTCAAAATGCAAATATGTTTTAAAGTACTCTTTTTTTTTTTTTTGTAGACTGACTTTCACAAAAGCTGCAGCACTCTTGTATTAGCAGGTAAAGTCTGGACCTTATTTCATCCTGGGCAATCCTTAAGCTGAGATATTTGACAAATGGCATCATATCTGCTTTGGAAATGTTGGTCTCAGGCTCCACTTATTTCAGCTGCCCAGTGTGGTTTGTCCCAGTCTCCTGTGAGCTTATTTTGTTAAGCAATCAATTACAATCTAATAATTGATCAGCCTTTCTGTGTTCTTTGCAAAGCAGACCCATCACTCAGCAAGATTTTTTAACACTATTTTCATGAAGTCCGGATCTACTGAGGATTTGATGGATTTAAGAAGACAAACAAAATGACTTCTTGGCCTTAGGATAGAAAACAACCTCTGATAAAAATACCAGGGTTATAAGGAATTGAAGTTTGGAAGAGGCTCACTGTAACTAGCCAGGGGACAGGAAGAAAGCAAAAAAGGAAAACAAGAATCAAATACTTTTCATTCAACATGGACGGCTCAGACTAGTGCTGTCTCCCTTATATGAATTAAATTTATTTCACTCACATAGAATTAGGTGTCAGAATTTCTCTACTTTTGAAACAGCCTATTTTTCGTTTTGCTTTTGCACTTTAAGAACTTATATGTGGGAGATGGGCAATCAGTTGTCTTTGACTTGTTAGTTAAAGGCTCTGGAATTTTTTTTCTTTTTCGTCCTCATTTTACAAATAGTTAAAACTTTGGTGATCTACATGAAGACCCAGTTTCTTCTCTTGCTTGGACTCAGAGATAACAGATTTGTTCTTAATTCCCAGCCATGTAATTGTGATGGAATGAATTATTGTGTTGTAGCAAAGGCTTTGTAACCTGGAGGCCTCGTAATTATTAATTCAGAGGGGATTCATCAGAGTGTAACTGTTGGCTGATTAGTCAGAGGATGACATGAAGGTAACTGGGATATTGTTTGGGCCTCAAGGGTTCTTACAGTGCAAATTAGTAAATAATTGTTATTATTAAATTGATAAAAGTAAATATTAAATCGATTGATTTTATTATTAAATTATTAGATATACTAAATGCAGAATGTGGATTAATTAACTTATTGAAGATCCCTGACCAAAAAAGATAAGTTGACTTGAATAAGCAAATACTTTAAACTTGGAGACGGTAGATTTGGGAAAACGTTGAGGACCCAACATTGGCAGTAGGACCTTATGAAAATCTTCGGAGTTTCTGGTTACTCACTGTAAAATACATGTAATGTTCACCTCATGGGGTTTTGTGAAATTTAGTGGTATGCAGAATCCAGATGTAGTTTGTCAGCTACACTTGCAATTAAATATGAAATATTATTATTTTTATTTAAGTTATAATTGCCTTTTGCAGAATTTCCTTGGATCAATTCATTTGCAAAATAACATTTCAATTATGATATGCCTTGCCTACATTTTCATGAAATGAACAGTGTATTACAAAAATGTTATACATATCAAACCTTCCAAAACAAAGTAACAAGTATGATAAAGTATTACATAGATGGTTAGGGGCTTCTGGGACAATGGTGACTTCCTTCCACACCTTTGTTTTTATTGAGTTGTAAATTGGGACCCCTTTGGTTTATTACTTGACTATCCATCTTAGTATCTTGCCTTTTCTCGCACCTTTAATAGAGTTTGATAAGAGTCAGTTAGATTTATAAACAATGACTTGACACCTAAGACTGAGGTATGAAACTTATGAACTACTATTGAACAAAATATATTTTAAATTACATAAAAGCGTTATACAGCCTTCAAGTAAGAAAACAAACACTTCTAGGTTATTCAAATATTTTTAATGTAATTTTTGAGGGGATATAATTTTAGATTTACAAAATTGTACCTTTAATTTTTTTTCTTTAAATAATGGTATTAATATATCCTATGTATGGCTTTGGACAAATCGATTTACCACTTGATTTCAGTTTTTGGTTCCATAAATCAAGGGGCTTAGACTGAGTGAATACGAAAATCTCTTCTAATTAGAACTTCTTTGACCCCATTATTAATAGTTATTGAATGAACTAATGTTGGAAAATGAGAAGCAGGAGTGTTGCTGCCTAAGATTTGGGCAGGGATGCCTTGGTGTTGACAGCGTTGTTAACATGGCAACATATTCCCTGTCCATTCATATAGGTCACCAGGAACTTATGAGGAAAGAATGCAAATTCTTTGAGGACCTAGTGAGTTCAAGAGACCTTCAAACAATGAGACTAATAAGAGTGAAAAGTCATTGAGAGGTCTCCATGCCCCAGATGTGTACATTTATTACTTCATTTGATAGTCACAACATTCTAGCAAAAGCTCAGTTTATCACCCTAGATTTTCAATTGAAATCAAAAGGGCTTAAGTGATTTTTCCAGGCAGAAAGTGACTGAGCCAGAGTTTGAATCTGTAGTGCCCTGGATTCAGAATGTGAACTATTCTGCCTATTTCTAGCTGCAGTTTCTATCCTAAATACAATACAATCATTTCTGATTGTATTGTATCTTGATTACACAGGTCAACTAGAAATTTAGTTAAAACAAAACAACAACTCAGTAATTAAGACCCTAGTTCTGTCTGCTTTTCCTTTTAAAATATCTTACCATGATATAACCAGACTCTTAATGCTACATGGTTATTAAGGAGATTTTTCTGTTATCATTTTTTGAGTGTGTGTGTAGAAGTACTTGATTGTTCCATTTATTGTAATCTATATTCCATATCTAAGCTGGCAAAACCCTAACTTTACAACAGTAGCCAAGCAGACACTCTGGAAAGTATGAAATGAATTTGAGATTCTACAAAGAATCTCCACATTTTTTCACCAGAAAAAAAAAAATTGTTTCCTCATAAGCTTATGCTAACAGAAATATCTGCGATAACAAAATCAGTGAACTATTACCTGCGAGGTCAAACTACATTCTAAATAAATTATGCTACTGTTACTCAAACCATGTATTAATAGGTAGAGGAACTATATTCTAGGTAAGTGGGAAGAAGGATCACCAAACATTGAGGTTTGGAGGGCAGCAGGCAGATGTGGAAGAGATTGTCTCCGCAGATTCAGAAGTGCAATTTATCTTGATAACATCAGGAGACACCAGTGTTCTGATCTTCATTGCTCAGGTCCCAAATCTTGACCTAGAACCCTGAGATGGCCTCATCCCTTAAGATCGTATTTAATCTATTTACAAGAGAAACTGGTGTATAATTCATAGCAACTTAATACATTTACAGTTGAAACTACAGTGGTACAGACAAGTGAGCAGCCCATTGTCTCCATTTAGAGCAATAGTTCATACCTGTAACACTGCCTGAAAAGAACTTCCACAGACAGGCAGGGCTCCCGGTAATGAGAAATGTCTACATGGACAGCATGATAATGGTTTTGTGCAATTGTTAAAGCAGGAGCTCTAAGTTTACCACTTCTGTCTTAAGAATTCCTTAACATAGCACTGTGGCTTTACCCTTGCTACAGATAATTCTATAGGAAAATCCCATTGTAATCAAAGCATTGCTCTGTGATTACTGAGATGCTGACAGATGACTGTTTCATTTATTTGTATTTTATGTAATCAGCTAATGATATTTACATACATCTTTCTCTATGCCTACTGTGCCAGGGACTTGAATGCATAAGTCAGGACAACCATACCTCTGAGGACAGTACTTGGATGATGTCTGGAAAAAATGCCTCTGTAATTATTACAAATTTTCAATCTTAGGTCCATTGATAACCAGCTCCCATCTTGACTGCCAGTTTTTTATGTTAATATAATCAATTACTTTTGACTGAGTCAGGTAACAGGTCTCCCTTTGCAGAGTAAATCTGGAAACATCTTTTCTCATTTATTTTGCTGTTATTTCAGTTTTGCTCTAAGAAGACAAACACATTTTCCTTATTTTGAACTTGGCAGTTGGAGAAGTTGATTGCTGTTGCTGCTTCGTTTTTCAGCTTGATATTTTCAAAGGCCATGCTGTAATTAGTAATCTTTTTTACTCAATAGTTTCTATTCAATTATCCTCATTATCCATGGAATTCTTTTTAAAAAAAAAAGTTGTTCTAATATGCTTTAGAACTGAACTGCATTTCCTGCCTGCCTGCTTTCCAGAGTCATCATTTTCCATCCCTCCCTCCCTTTTTCTGTTTTTTCTTCCTTCTCTTTTTTCTCTTCCTGTTTTCTTCCCTTCCTTCTTTCCTTGAGAATAATTCAGTCTGAAAGATATTTTTGGGGTTCAGACAAATTAGTGTGTGTACATGTGTTTGTATGTGTAAGAATGTGGATGGGGTTGTGTTACTATGTGTGTCAGCAGATGTGAGTGTGAGTGTGTGAATGTTGGATGGCAGGCAGACAGCATGCAGCCTAGAGTATTGGAGCCCAAGTGGAATAAGGAGGCATCCATCCAGGAAGGGCTGAGAGGGGAGTGGTCAGTTGCCAGAAAGATGAGATGGAAAAGTGATGATATACTGGAGGGATTAATCCAATATATAAATATATTGAGTATAATGGGAGCCAGTTTTCTCACGATTGGAGAAAAGATTTCCAGCACACAGTAGGAGAGAACATTATAATAAGACTTATGATTTTGGCTTGAGATTGGAGGTAGCAGTATAAAATCACAATTAAACTGAAAGATATGTTAGATATGCTGACGTTCTAACACTCAGTAACTCAAGATGTGACCGTAATTGGAGATAAGGTCTTTAAAGAAGTTTTAAGGTTAAGTGAGGTCATTAAATTGTGTCCTAATCCAATATGACTGGTGTCCTTATAAGAAGAAATTTGAATACACAAAGAGAGCTAGAGGGTGCACATGTGCAGAAAAAAGGCCATCTGTAAGCGAAGGAGAGAGTTTTGAGGAAAATCAACCCTGCTGACACTTGATCTCAGACTTCCAGACTTCAGAAACATGAGCAAATAAATTTCTATTCTTTATCTACTCAGTCATTGGTGTTTTGTTAGAATAGCCCTTGCAAACAAATACGTATCGGTAGATACATTATGAAAAAAAGAGAATGAATGTCAATATGAGTAGAAATAAATTTAGATATAAATACTCACTCATATATGTATATGTATATCTGTATGTGAATGTATATACTCATCTAATATTGCCTAGCTCTGTCCACTAAAGAAGGTCTGGGAACTGCAGTGCACCAATAGCAATAAGAAAAACTTGGCTTCTAAATAACCAGTTCTTGGTTGCTAAATGCTGTACCACATGAAACAAAACCAGACTTTTTTTTTTTAAGTTTTATTTTACTTTAAGTTCTGGGATACATCTGCTGAATGTACAGGTGTGTTGCCTAAGTATACATGTGCCGTGGTGCTTTGCTGCACCTATCAACCTGTTATTTAGGTTTTAAGCCCTGCATGCATTAGGTATTTGTCCTAATGCTCTCCCTCGCCTTTCCCCTTACGCTCCAACAGGCTCTGGTGTGTGATGTTCCCCTCCCTGTGTCTATGTGTTCTCATTTTTCAACTCCGACTTATGAGTGAGAACATGCAGTTTTGGTTTTCTCTTCCTGTGTTAGTTTGCTGAGGATGATGGTTTCCAGCTTCATCCATGTCCCTGAAAAGGAACAAGACTTTTTAGAGAAATAGTTGATTACTAGATTTGGGTAGGAAAAATACAAGATGTACCTAGACATTTTCTTTTGTCAAAAAGAAAAGAAATGATTATAGAATTATAGTGACATAGAAAGGAGAGTCAATTTATCAAGCATCCCACTAGAATACTTTGAGATTTTCACCCAGTAAGTGAAATAAGATAAATCTTGAATATAAACTGATAGAAATTAATAAATGAACAAATCAAATGGTGAGGAATCACACATTTACATCATTTCAAGGTAATATCCTGTAAAATATTTATCAACCACAAATAATAAGAAGTGAATAAATGTAAGAAATCTTGGCAACTATGACTTTAGTCAAGTGTTCAAAATGAATACCATAAGTAATGGAACAAATCAAAATCTTGCAACAGCTGATAGGAAAAACAAGAAAAACAGAGCATTACTTCTGTGACAATCTTGCCAAAGATGTAAAAACTGAATATAATCCTGAGAATTCATTAGACAAAACCGAATTGACGAAATACTATAATATATTTAGTGGGCAATCGTCATAAGTGTCAGGAAAGATTGGGAAACTTCCAGTTTGAAGGAGACTAGTATTGACATGACAGGTAAATGTAATTGTAATGCATGATCTTCATTTAGTTCTTTTTTTTTTTTTTTTTCTTTTTGAGATTGAGTTCCACTCCTGTCTCCCAGGCTGGAGTGCAATGGCACGATCTCAGCATACTCTGCCTTCCAGGCTCAAGCGATTCTCCTTCCTCAGCCTGCCAAGTAGCTGGGATTACAGGAACACGCCATTACTCCGGTTAATTATTGTACTTTTAGTAGAGATGGGGTTTCACCATGTTGGCCAGGCTGGTCTCAAACTCCTAACCTCATGTGATCCACCTACCTCAGCCTCCCAAAGTGCTGGGATTACAGGCATGAACCACCACACCCATCCTAGATTTTTTTTTTTTTTCTATAAAGCTGATTATTGGGATAACTGGCAAAACTGGAATGTGGCCTATGGGTTACTTACTAGTAATATGGCAACATTAATGCCTTAATTTTGTTATCATTTTGTATAAATAATGCACTAAAATATTCAGGGGTGATGAGACATCATGTTAACACACCTCAAATCTTTCAGGAATAAAATAGATTTTTGTACTATTTTTTGTGAATATTCTGCAATTTTGAAATTATTTCAAGATGAAAAAAATAAGTAATGCTGTTACAACTAATTTATCTATCTGTCCATTTATTTATCCACCAATCTCTTTATCCATCTCCTATTAAAGAAAACTAAAATCAGAAACTTTTCTTTTTGAACTCATTTAAATTGTTTCATTGAATTTGCAAGCTTATGGAATCTGTTACATAAGAGTTAGAAAAGATAAAAAACTCAGGTTCCACTGTTCATCCAGAGACTGTGATGATCATTTTCATTTATATTCTTGTTTACATTTATAATAGTTCCAACAGGTAAGTTTTTGTATATGTATTTTTTTTTTTTAAGATGGGGTTTCACCATGATGGCCAGGCTGGTCTTGAACTCCTGACCTCAGGTGATCCACCCATCTCAGCCTTCCAAAATGCTGGGATTACAGGCGTGAGCCACCACGCCCTGCTGTATATGTATTTTTGATGAGACTCTCAGAGTTTGAATGAGTTGTTCAAGGACTTGTTCAGCTCCTGCATGTCAGGGCTCAGAATTCAGTGCCTACTGCAGCCTGGAGTTCTTTCTAATAAATCATGGTAACTTAATCTGGCTTAGGGGGATAAGTTTCAGTCAAGTAGTAAGATTCTCTGGAGCCTTTTTGCAGTGCTAAGGATATCAGAACTAAGCAAAGACTTCTGAGAAATTGTCAAGGGAGTCCATAAATTTCAATGGAAGGAGATCTAGTTTAGCCATTTGAAAATGAGAGTTTTTGCCTTGCTTTTGTCAGTTATTTTTTCTTCTGACTATTTAAGGCATTCAAAGACACAGTTGCTTTATCCCTAGAATGGGCACAACTTCCTGGCCTATTGTTTCATTAGGTGGTTTAAAGAATATATGAGATGATGAGTTAAAAGTGATTTGCACTTCTAAAGGTGCTATACTGACATAGCACAATGATGCTTTGTATTTGGGAATGAATTGTCTTTAATTAGGGTGTAAATTAGAACAAAGGAATGCATTCTCCCTCATAGATGAGTCAATCCGTAATCTCCAGGCTCTTGGGTTTGTTGTTTTTTTTGTTTTTTGTTTTTCCTTAAAGTTTCAGTCTATGGTAATGCAGTAGAGCCATTGCATAATTGATTCCAATCTTTCACTGTCCTCAATCCATTTTCCCTGCCATACAACTATATAACATCCTCCTAATCAGACTCTGAACTCAACCACACGACTTGATATAGCCAATGGGATATTAACATATGTGTCACAATCAGAGGCTTGAAGTCTTGCTGATTGGGTTTGTTTCCTCTTGTCCTCTTCTTTACCCTGAAAGGAAATGCTCAGTTAAGCAGTTTGTTTCAGCAGGAGGATGAGAGACATGGAGGAGGGATAGTTTGTTCCACAAATCCATTGCCTTCCTAGATAAGATGACGGTTGATCTGTACGCATACTTAATGCACCTAGTAGTTGACAAGACCATCTAATTTACTACCCACAAATATCTGAGCTCAATAAACTCTTATTATTGATAGCTCCTAAACAATATATTGTTTTTTTAGTAAGGCATGCATATATACTATGATGCAGTAAAAATCAAAGTTTCTGTAACTTCAACATGAAACCAGAAGCTTCCATTTTCAGCATTATCTTGAGATGCCTCTGTATCTGCAGCAACTGAGGACTGTATTTCAGAAATAATGAATTTAGGAAATAACAGCAACTACTTAAGAGATTCTGATATTGAACTTCCATGTGAAATCTAGCCCATTGCACATATATCTAGGGCTCAGTATAGAAATAAAAAAACTAAGTATAACCGTGACCTAGAATGTTCCATGTAAACAGAAACAGTTAAATCATCTAGGAGATTTTCCTCTGGGATTGTGGGAACTGGTATTCCTTTTCTTTTTGTGTGTGTAGGAGGAAAAGTTTGATTTGAAATATAAAACCTCTTATAGTAAGATTGAAGAATTACACAAATCACACACAAAACTATTGCCCATCAATTACTGTATTTGAAAAATAGGGTGAAAAAAAGAAGAAAGGGAGGAAGATAAAGAAGGAGGTAAGAAGACAATATGATGATGATAGAATTGGCACTGCAAAATACTTTCCAAAAATATATAAAAAGATTAAGCAACGTCTTTTGTACATTGTGTTACTATTAACTATTTTCACATTTTTTGTTTGTTTAAGAACAGGTGCTTTGTGATTTAGTGAAAAAGAAAATACAAAGGGAAGCTGACTTCTATGTAATAATAAAATTTGTAGAGAAAAATTACTCAAAAATGTCACCATGTGAGCCATTCTTTATTCACTCATACAATTATTATATGGAACAATTAAACCTAAGTTTTATTAAATGTATAATGATACACTATTTACATATTGAGTTTTATATTTCCATTTTTGTTCTTTTTAAAATAAAATATTGCTACTTAAGTGTATTTTAAATGGTCCAATCATTTTCAGATACAAAAAATCTTCTAGGTATTTTATACACACACCATATGCACACATACACATATACATATATACATACATACATATGTATATATGAGTACAAATATATATGTATATATTCCAGTATACATACATACAAATATACAAATATATATATATATTCCATATATATGTATGTATGTGTGTGTGTGTGTGTGTGTGTGTGTGTGTGTGTGTATGTACATACCCAGTGTTCAAATGGAGCCAAAACACTGGTTTGCTGGCTTTTTTACATTCAAGTCCAGAATAGACCCCAGTTTTTCTTGAGCTCCAACATAGATATTTTTGAACAGTCAGGGCAGGTAGATAAAGAGCCAGGGTGAGTATTTTTGTATGAAACACTCCCAGGGCACTTGGGATATCCAGCTATATTTAAATATGTAAAAATAGTAACAAGAGGAGCTAAAGCAGAGGAAACTAATGGGGTTTCACTTTGAGTGAATTTTTAGTAATTCAGCTTCAAAGATAGAATTATTTTCAAATTGGCCTGTCATGTGAATAGCATGGTACAGGAGAGAAGGTCAGCAGATGACCTAGAACATGGAGGACTAAAATAAAGTGGTTCATGCAAGATATTTTTTTTTATCATGGAGGGAATTATAGGAGATAATAATAAAACCACACCCTGTAAGATAACTGGTTATGAAATTTTTCTAAATTATACATTCAAGGTTAAATATTTGTATCTAGTAAAATTGAGCAAGTAACACGTTCTGACTTTTCTTTCATCAGAGAAAATTATATCAATTGTTGGACACCTTAAAGAGACTATTAAAAGATTATTATAAATTTCTAGCTACCACAGGGGAAGCTTCCTTGACTAATTAAGGTAATAATCTTGTGCCAGAAGGGCCTGGACAAGGGTTATTTCTTTCTGTGTTGTCTTCTGGCTCAATTGCAAAATATATTACAGCAATTGACTGATCTCTGTCATTGATACTTATCGTCTGAATAATCATGGGCTTGTTACCTATAGCTTTAACAATAGCAATAATATGACAAACAAAATACACAAATATATTCTCTTACACACACACACACACACGCACATACACCATACACACATACAGGCATACAAAACCCAGCCTGGGAAATTCAAGAACTTGTCCAGTCAGGCAAAGCAGGACCTGGAAAGACAGAACCAAATAGATGCTCTCAGGAGGAAGTCCAGTGAAATAGGCAAGTAGATATGCATAAGAGGCAAAGACATAGACAGTGTACAGTTCAGGCAGGTGATAAGCATGAGGAAGGAGACAGCAATTAAAAAAAAAAAAAGCATTCTGGAACCCAAAAGGGCAGGCAGAAAGCAGAAAAGAAGTATCTAAGAAGCAATGATCTGGAATCCAGGCAGAAGGTGTGTGGTCAGCACCAGGGAGAGCAATCAGCAGACAATTATGCTCTAGGTCACTTAAAATAAATACATTTAAATTTTATATATGCAGCTCTTGGATGGCATTGGGGAAGTGTAAGACAAGCCCTCACACTGGGGAACCTGTCAGCAACATGGAACAGTGGAACAGGCACTGGCCTTGGAGTTGGACAGTGCTGAGCTCATACCTTCACTCCAGCATTTACAAGTTGTAGGCTTGAGTAGGCCACTTGACCTCCTCATCTGTAAAACTGACTCATAACATCTCTTTACTCATTTGAAGATTAGACAAAGTCATATACATATGTAAAACACAAAGGATAATGCTCAGCATATAACAAATGTTTATAGTTTCTGATTTTTCATTAGAGCCAGGGAAAAAATGAGTTTAAGAGCAGGTTATCCACAAGAAATTTGTGACTGAATTCAATGTGCATCATAAAATACATTAATTTTTTTTTTTTTTTGAGATGGAGTTTTGCTCTTGTTACCCAGGCTGGAGTGCAGTGGTGCTATCTCGGCTCACCGCAACCTCTGCCTCCCGGGATCAAGCGATTCTCCTGCCTCAGCCTCCTGAGTAGCTGGGACTACAGGCATGCACCACAATACCCGGCTAATTTTTGTATTTTTAGTAGAGACGGGGTTTCACCATGTTGACCAGGATGGCCTTGACCTCTTAACCTCATGATCCACCCGCCTCGGTCTCCCAAAGTTCTGAGATTACAGGCGTGAGCCACCGCACCAGGCCAATACATTAAATTCTTTTTGCCCATACTTACAGAGTTGAAGTTGGAGCTGATTCTAGCAGACAGTGGGTGAGACACCAAATGGGTTCAAGTAATCCTGTCTCTGCACGGGAAGGTGGGAAATACAGAGGGTGAGAAGCAAGACAGGAGAGTTGGTTTTATGCAGTAAACACCAGCAGATTGATTTTCTTATAAAGAGAGAGATTCTTAATGCAATTCCCTTTGCACCTGTTCCTCTGCCTGGGATTCTGCTATATTAAACTCTAAAATAGCTATTATCACTATCTGTTACAAAGCTGATGCAGAATAATTGAGCATGTCCCTGGAGAAATTACACAAACAGATTCCTTAATTCTGCAGAATTATGCAGTGTCCGGAGGCGAATCCACATGCTCCCCTACTTTCTCATCAATGTCGGACGACTAGTTTTCTGTCTCAGGCATATTTATGACATCAATGGAGTTAGCAGTCATCAATAAGGTGATGCTTGGGTGCCAATAATTGGGAAACTTGACAGTTTCCAATGAGGTGAATTTCTCAGTGTTGATTGAAAGATCCAATATGAGTTATCATTTTCTGCATTATTTTCTGGGTAGCTTGGTGGGACACACTGAGAGAGTATGGATTAGAAGAGACATGGGCCAGAGAAGAGGGTGGGTGGAAATAAGGAGGGTGTTGCTGGAGACAGAAAAACATGTTTTCCCTCATCTAAAGAAATTTCCCAAGAGATGAACTAGAATGCAAATGATCTGTGATGAAGTCTTCGAGTAGACTGTGAGTTTCCTCTAGTTCAACTTATAATATGAACTCCTAGCATAATGCTTGGCACATAGAAATCTCTAAATATATTCCATTTATCTTTGTTCAAAGGCTGGATGGGAAATGGTATATTCAACATTAGTAAATATTTAACATTTAAAATTTTTTTCTTTGTAATTTACCCATTGTCTACCTCCAGTGAAGACTAATTTCTAGAATGCTTCAACCTGACAGTAAGAAGATATTTCAGCCAGGGCAGTTGGGTTTGTAATGTCCTGTACCACCCCTGCTGGAGGGTTCTGTAACTGTCGGTTTTGTGTTACTTCTGCCCAGCCATTTCACTCCACTGACTGGTTCTGTTGTATTTCTATTTCCCAATAGGGCTGTTCTTTTCCATTCAATCCAGTGGCTTTGCTAGGGAAACAAGACAACAGCAAAAGGGAATTAAAAGACTATGAGTTATGACATAAGGTTAGCTTGGGCTTACATTCCAGCGGCACCTCTCTAATTTACTTGGTTGACTCCAAGATTCCTTTGTGTTTTTAGGTCCTTTTCTGTAATGATATATACTTCCTTTGGTTGTCCTATGAAATGTATGTGTAATAAACATGGAATTGTGCAAGACCCAAAGTTGAAAGCATCAGCTAGGAGTTAGACCCAGATAAAACCTATGGAAATAATGAAGTGTTTCCTCCATTGGCTAGACATTGAACTAGCACATCTTGAAGATGTATTGTAGGGCTAACATTCTAGGATTCTAATATTCTATATCAGAAAATCCAGTACCTACCCCCAACTACTTCACCCATATGTTGCAGAAATACAGAAGAAATGTACCTTCATCTCTGGGGCATATTACCATTCAGGTACTTGGTTTCAATCCTAGTTTGAGACACACTACCAGATTCTCACACCCTTCCCTCTTCCAAAATTTAAAGCTTGCATTTCCAAACTATTGGAAATACTAAAGCCTGTTCTCATTAAAAATTGATTAAATATCCCATGACATAATATTTGCCTTAGACAACACAAAGTAGAGTATACTATTATGTATTGCTTAAATCACAAATTGAGCTGACTTCAAGCAATGACTCCCATGAGATTAAAATACAGTATTTGAGGAAGTAGTTAGTGTATAGAGATAAATGGAATGCTTACTAAAGAAAGAGAGAGGGAGGGTTTACAATGCCATTTTTGGTATAGAAACAAGAATCTAAGGGAATAAATCTGCTTTTTCACGTACTATTTTTAACGCTTGTTACATGCACTTTGTATGTTAAAAAAAGTCTCCTGACATTTATGGATAAGAAGTAGCTTGCAAAATCTTTCTGCCGTTCTCTTGTAGAGGAGGAAAAATGTCTGTAAATATTTTCAGAAGACAACTATGACTGTAGTACTATGAAAGGAGATTAAGTTACCCTTCTAGTAATATGATCTTTTTGTTGGAAGCAAATTCCCTTTTGTGATTTTTTCCCCTGAGTTGGTTATACAGCAGATTAGATGATGATGATAAAGGTACCAAGGTCTAAGATTATATTTTTATTTTAAAATATTGTTTGTTTATTTGTTTTTAAACCAGATACATGAGACCACATAAAACCAAGTCCTAGCTTCATGAACTGTGTCAAGTCAAATAGCTTTGTAACCACCATACTGGTCAATGAATAACTTTGCCAGCCAGCCCAGAATCCCTGTCCCATGTGCCTCATCTCAAACCCACCTCCCTCTTCCCCCCACAACCTACGCTGACTTTTATAGCACTTGCTTTCTTAATACTCCTATATTTTTGTCATTCAAATATGCATCCATAGACACTAGAGTTTATCCTGCTATTTTTTTCTATTTGGTTATGTCTTTTATGTCGATTTTAGTCTCCAGGTTCATCCACCATTCTCTTCTTTTTTTTATTTTTAAAAGCAATTTATTATTGAGGACTGGGCCCATTTGAACTGTAGTTTCTCACAGCTTAGAATTTGTGATTGCAGCCTCTGAATCCAGCTAACCCGTCATGGCTTTAGCAGGACTGTAGGTAGAGGTGCTTTCCTTCAAGGGGTGCAAAATTCATACATTCATTAAATAATTGAGGGTTGAAAATGGTGATATTCAAAATCTACTTTTACATATTAGTTGAAATAATTCAGCAGGAATCACTTGCCCCCATCTCCTATTTAGTTACCCAATAACATAGTTCATATAGGAAAGGCAGGATAAAAGATGGATATTTACCAGTTTTCAAGATAATGATTTTTTTTCCTACCATCCTTGAAAGGTGACCATTTTTTAACATGGCACTATGAACACATGGATTTACACTTACTTATTTGATGCATTTTAATACATTGCAATTGTTAGCCTTGTGGAAGCTGAAATTGTCTGGTATTTGAGGATGATGTTTTCTATTTAAACAATGCTGACTAATGTGTATTGACTGATACCTTTTTTGAGTACTTTATATGTATTATTCAGCATAATGCTCCCAGAAGTCTGCAAAGTATCCTTTCACAAATTAGAAAGGTAAGTCACAAAGCATTTAAGTAACTCTCCAAAGTTCCCTTAGCTAGATGAGATAAAACTGCAAAAGAAATCAGGGCCATCTTCTTGAATCTTTCTGCTGCATTTATTATGGTACAAGATTACTAACCAAAGTTTTGCATTTTCAGATTTAGTTTTTGTCTCCCATTAGCAAAAAGATTTATGTGAGTTATCAATTTTACATTTATCCTCATTTTATCAGGAAATGTAGGAGACTTAGAGAAGTTAAGTTATTGGTTCAAAAAAGGAAAAGGAGACTTAGGGAAGTTAAGTGATTGGTTCAAAAACATACAGTAGATATACCGCATAAGAGACAAAGCCCAAACTCTAGCCTTGGGCCTGCTGTCCTTTGAAGCAGTACCATCCTTCCCATAGAGTGATCACTGAAGTGAATGGAGGTAGTTGACAGCGTATCTCCACCTGATCTGGGTGGCGAATCTGCTTGTCTGTTTCCAAGTAGAGAAAAGTGATCATAGATGCACACACACACACACACACGCACACACACACACACCTTTATGGGAAGAGAAGAATGCACAGTTTTGCAACAAATAGCAGTGCTTCATAAATGTTGCAATTCTACAGAGCAAGTCAGGAGCCATTCTAAAATGAAGGCACATGAAATTGTATGCAGGTTATTGTCCACCACAGTCATATCTCAATCTCTGATCTTCCTTTGAAGTTTATATTTTTAATTATTTTACTTTCTACATTGCTTCAGCATTTTTTTTTTCTTTTTTCTCTTCTTAAAGACAAAAGAACAGGGAGGAGGAGAACACTGTCCCCTACACACAACCATCCCTTCATGTTTTCTAAGATGGGTATATTTTGCAAAACATATATGGATCTAAATTCTCTTTTATATCATATCTATCTTTCTTTGAAGCCTACAATGCATCTATGATTATTGTGTACCCCTGAGTTACTAACTTCTTTTATACATAGAAGGGTTTTCTGAAGAGAATTTTTCAATGCTAATTCTGAAGCTGCTTGTTATTTAAGTATTTTTGATGAGGTCTCAAGAAAAATATATGCAGTCTTTAAGATGTTTGGAATAGAAGTGCCTTGATAGCTGAATGTGAAAGAATCCATGGAAGCTTATTTATTATATATGCCGGGAGCTGGTGCTTGGAATATCTCAGAGAATGACTCACAGAAGTCTGAATGGGTAGGGTGTGGGAATAATTAAAATAAAGTTTCTTGTTAGATACTTGAACTAATAAAAGTTTCTTCCACAATTACTCAAGTTCTGACATAAGATAAGTCACTTCCCTCTCATCTAATGATAATTAAGTACATGTATACTTGCCCTACGTATTCTGTTTATCTGCAAGATGTAATTAGGTCTCTAAAAAAGCAACAGTTCACAAGACAGTTATGACATTTGAATTTAGAACAAACCTGTAGATTAATTGCCTCAAATAGCAACACAGATTGTATTTCAAAATCTTCAGGATCCAGGATTGTCTGTTATATGTTAGTACATTATTACACGGTGTACTGTAAGACTGGGTTTACAACAAACAGATGCACCAAAATACTATGCTTCCCAAAATATGGACTTCAGTTTTTAAAGGAAGGTAGATTAAAATTAATATGCAGATGACCTTCTTGATTTCACAGTATGTTTTAAGTGGAATTGTCTTGGGTATGAAAACTAGCCTTTGTACAGTAGGATGGCTATCATTGACAATACTGTAATTTATGTTTCAAAATACATAGGAAAGATAATTTTGACTATTCTCAAAGAAATTATCAATGTTTGAGGTAATGGATAAGCTAATTACTGTGACGTGATCATTACACAACGTATACTTGTATCAAAACATCACACTGTGTCTCACTAATACATCCAATGATTAGTTGTCAATTAAAAATAAAATAAGACTTTAAAAAAATCAAATGAGCTACCCTGAAGCATTTGCAGTGGCTTCATAGTTTAAACTGGGATAGAATCTCAAACTAGAAAAGGGTAAAGAGCCTGTTCTCACTCACCGTGTCACTCTTGGAGCAGATGGCCTTTCCTGAAGGCTGTGACATTTTATGCATATCCCTTTATTTCAAAGGCTGTTATGGTCATGAAATGGAATAATCTGAGGATCCCTAAGGGAGCTCAGGCATGCTCAGAAATACTTGATGAGATTATCTTCTAATATGAATGCATAAGGAAGTGTCTCAATTCTAGTCATAATTTAACAAGATGAAATCAAACTAAATATGTCATATATTAATTGGATCTTATATAACCATTAAAAGCAGTGCTAGAGACCTCTACATATTGATGTTAAGACATGAATAACTTGTGGATTTTTATGTGAAAAGGACAGTTATGAGGATGGTTTGTATGATAGTTGGGTTCTTTCCTTACGCACACTGTCTTCATGCTGCCTACAGTTGCACTTTGTGTTTGCCTCCCAGCAGTGACCCAGCCTCTGAAATGTTCTGCCTTTCTCCACTGCCTCACTATGTTCCAGTCCCCTAAAAACACAAATGGCGTTATTCTGAATATTTGGGGTCTGTCAAACCAATTGCCATATGGCCAGTCATATTTAGAGGAGATATTGTGAGTTCTCTAATCTGTTGCTGCTACTGTTTCTCACTAGAACAAAGATCCTTCCTACCATTTCTTAGTTTTTTTCTATAGATTATCCTTATTCTCTGGTATGCAATTATAATCATAGTTTTGCAAACACAGATTACTCATTCTATTTTAGTTCCAGGGTGGCAAATTCTCAATGCTATCTGAACCCCCTGTCCAGTTTCTCTGTAGCCACACCGAAAAGAGCAGAACATGCTGGAGAAAACCTCTTAAGCCAGAAAATGGGCTTCACTTTATATTCAAAAATGAGTCAACTGTGTCTAATAATCTTACCACAATTGTCTAAAAAACTCATTTTTAGACTATAAAAAAACTAATTCATAGAGCTTCTTTTTTCCTAAAACCTACTAACTATCCTAGGTTCTTCTCGAGACAATGGAAGACTTTGTATTTCACTGAGGTAATGGGAGATCTAAATGGAAGCTTCCTTGTCCTTTCAACCACTAACCTCAAAATCCATTCTTCAACATCTGTTTTCTCATTTTGCTCTTTTGTTAAAATTAACTAAATGGCCTCCCTCCTACCAATAGTCAATGCCTTCATAGTTTGATTCCTTTCATGCATACTTTCTCAATGATTTGGCCATTTTATTATCCTTTCTTTCTGTTGAAACACACATATCTATTAGTTTGGAATTTCTCATTTTTGAAGAAGAAAGAAAAAGCTATTTGCTTCTCATTTATTGCCAGCTACCACCCTATTTCTTTTATCTATTGTTTTTCCTATACCAATATGTCTCTAAGAAGTCATTTATATATTCTGTCACTAACCTCTTCTCTTCATTCTTCAACCATTGCAACTTGGATTTCATCCAAACCACTGCATGAAACTGCTCTTGTCAAGGTCACCAAATCCAATTGCCCTGTATTTGTCTTCATCGTCTAACCTCACAGCTTCATTTGACACGTTTGATGATGGTCTTCTATTTAAAACACTTTCTGGTCTTTAGTTACATCTCCCTTTTCTGGATTCTTCTTATGTCTCAGGCTGCTATTTCACAATCTAAGTTGAAGGCTATTTTTTCTATTCTCAATCTTAAAATTTTCAAATTCCGCAGGGCTCTTCCACTTTCCTTTCTATTGTCCTCTCCTATATAATCTCATTCCTTCCTAGGGAGTTAAGTTTGAATCTTAGACACGGGGAAGATGCTTTTGGCAGAGTACTCTGTTGCTACTTAAATTCTGGGTTGGCCTGGTGAATGTAACAGTAAAGTTGAGGCATGAATCTAGTTGCTACTGGTTAGGACTTTATCTCTTACAGAGACTGCTGGGAAGTATGAGCATAGTGTGAGAAGCAGGCATGTGAGCTGCATTGGCAGCAGCCCTCTTGGTAAATGCCTGACCAATGGCATCTGCCCTTCTGCTCTCTGTGACCAGCTTTGCCCTTTCTGTGTTGCCTGGTTTGTCTGGTCAGAATATACCTTTGCTGCTGTAATATTCATTAAGCAAATTTTTCTCTTTTTAAAAAACTTTTAGGTTCAGGAGAACATGTGATGGTGTGACCTCAAACTGGCATTTCTTTAAGGCATAGAATAACTGTTAGATAAATATGGAGATGCACATTTATTTTTACACTCTTTTAAACTCTCATATTTTAGTTATTTTCTTTTATCGGGTTTGTGTTGTCTAAGGAGTCTGCTTCTGAGATTAACCCCATATACTTGGGCCCTTCTCTCCCTATCAGATTTATAGTCTTCTATGTTTTTGTTAATTTTTACAAAGGAAAGTGCTCTATTACTTCTGTTATGCATATTTTTGTATGCATGTATAAAATTTCACAAAGTTGTATTATTAGTCCATCCCAACTTGTTTTCCCCTCTCATCTATCTATCTATATATATATCTTTTTCTCTTTCTTCCTAATACCATCCAGCTGAACATGGTAACCACTGTTAATTTCTTGGAGTGTAGACTTCAGTTGAGTTCAGGTCCTCAAGGTACAGATTCCAAGACAGGATTATATGTGAATAAAGATATATTTAGAGAATTACCTACACAAGATAAAGGGAAGGAAGCAGAAGTTGGGAGGAACCTTTAAACAGGCCTGACATTCATGAAGGAGAAGATAAAGTCTGAGACTGCAGCCTACTTCTGAAAAAGTTTGGCTAAGCCAAAGGGGATTCATTGAATCAGACTCACCCAGTTGAGTACCTACAACCTGAAGGAATGGGCCTATATTATGAGCCATGCTGTGTCCAGCCATCAGGTGCTAGTATCCTGTGTGAAGAATGGTCTTAGTATGAACAAGGGTTGGACCCAGAAGGACAACTGGCATGTTTCCTACAGCAGATCTGAGCAGCATATAGCTTCCCCCATGTTTTTATGGCAAAGTGCAAATGCACATGCATGCATAATGGTCCTTAGTCATTGTTTTTACAAATATAAAATCATTTTATGTATGCTACCTTAAATATCGCTCTTGTCACTGAACAGTATCAATGGAAATCATCCAAGTACAGCAAATACAGAATTCATTCTTTTCAAGGGACACTATACTTTGCAATACTTATATATCCAAATTTACTCAATTTTTTATTAATGAGAAGTCTCTTGAGGCCTAAATATAAAGTTTTAAAACACTTGTAAATAAAAAATTTAGAAGTTTTGTTTTGCTTAAAATTAAGAATTTAGGCCGGGCGCGGTGGCTCAAGCCTGTAATCCCAGCACTTTGGGAGGCTGAGGCGGGTGGATCACCAGGTCAAGAGATCGAGACCACCCTGGTCAACATGGTGAAACCCCGTCTCTACTAAAAATACAAAACATTAGCTGGGCGTGGTGGCACGCGCCTGTAATCCCAGCTACTCGGGAGGCTGAGGCAGGAGAATTGCCTGAACCCAGGAGGCGGAGGTTGCGGTGAGCCGAGATCGCGCCATTGCACTCCAGCCTGGGTAACAAGAGCAAAACTCTGTCTCAAAAAAAAAAAAAAAAAAAAAAATTAAGAATTTAATTCGTATATGGTAAGTCAATTGTAACACTTTCATCTTCCTTTCAAAGTTTTGTTGACATCAGTTTTTTCATTGTCATCATTTTTCTATTGATTTTATCTTCAAATATTCGTGTTTTTGATGATATATATATGTACTTTTTTAATTCTCATTTTTGCTTTAAGGAATAATCAAAAAGAAAAATGGGTTAATATATCATATTTCATTATTTATTGTTACAGATTAACTTTCAACTTATTTTTTCCAGTTTTTAAAAGGGTAGTATTTTATTTGGAATTCTATATTAAGAACTCATTTGATTTTCAGGTGGCTGACATTTTTATTAATTTTTATTGTATCCAAGAATAAGACATATCATAACTTAAGTTCAGGCTATATTTTATTTCTTTCAATAAAATTTAATAATTATTTTCTCATATATTTTATAACTTTCTTATTAAATTAATTCCTATGTATGTTATCATATTGCCACTTTTGAGAACAGAATGTTTTTCACTTTTTCTTATACAATGAATAAGTATCATATATCCAACGATCTTAAGTAGTTCCTTTATTAATTCTATTGCTTTTTTGAATTGGCCATCTTGTTTTATCTAGATTTATTATCATCTATTCAGTAAAATTATAGTTTTATTTTTCTTTCAAACTCTATCTGACTTTATTAAAATCTTTAATCATATTTTAAATAATTATAGTATTAATAGACACTTCCATCTTATCCATATCATAACAGAAATGGCTTTAGTATTTTGCTTTTTAAGAGTTGTAAGTTTTTTTGTGAAATGTCTCATATTAAAGAGTATTTCCTCCTTTTCTATTTTAATTTCATTTAAAATAAGAAATTACTGCTTTATTTAAGCTATGTTTTATGTATTGAAATAATTATATGACTTTTTTCTGTTAGTTTTTCAATGAAGCATGAGTTTTATAGGTCTCTGATATGTTAACGAAATCATTATTGTGTTCTGTGTGATAGTATCATTGAAGATTACTGGATCTTTGTAGACGTAGATCTATTTCTAATATACTAATATTCCTGTTCTATAATTTTCTTTCTTTTACTATCTTCACTGGGATTGATTTTTTCATTTCATGCCTGCATTAAAAATGAATTGATAAAGTGTCCATCTATTCTATAGTCTGTAAAATTTTAATTATCTTTGTAATTACCTGCTATTTAAAAAGAAACCTGGACTTAGGAAAAGGAAGTATGTTATTTTAATGCCTCTTGGGGAAGGAAGGGATATAATCTTTAATCACTTACCTACATCTTCAACCATAAATCACTTACTTACATCTTCAGCCTATTTAAATTATCTGCTTTTCATTGCTGTTATTGTTAACTTTGCTGCTTTAAAATTAACAATATATCATCATTTTTATCTGGACTTTAAAATGTATTGACATATTTGGCCAGGCACAGTGGCTCACACCTGTAATCCCAGCACTTTGGGAGTCCCAGGTGGATGGATTCTCTGAGCTCAAGAGTTCGAGACCAGCCTGGGTAACATGGTGAAACCCCATATCTACCCAAATTACAAAACATTAGCCGGGCACTGTGGTGGGTGACTGTGGTTTCAGCTATTTGGGAGGCTGAAGTGGAAGGATCACTTGAGCCTGGGAGGCAGAGGTTGCAGTGGGTCAAGATCGCACCACCGCACTCCAACCTGGGTGACAGAGTGAGACCCCATCTGGAAAAACAATATATTGACATATTTGTGTTTTCTTTTAATTCCACCTTTTATGAAGAGGCTGAAACAAGGGACAGCAGTAATTTGGAATCTATGCATGGCCCTGGTCTGATCTGTGATTGAGGATTATACTAAGTAAGGCTAAGAGTGAAGCAAAGAGGTAGAAAACAAATAGAAGCTGGCAATAGGGAAATTACAGTTTTTTTGTATTTCTTTCCAACACTCCCATCCTTAAAATGCATCCTAACCCTTGAATTTTAAGAAATTTGCTGGATCCCAGTCACGTTTCTCAGTTTTGCTTAAACAGGTTAGTCTATCCCAATTCTTCACCGTATTCTCTGTCTCATTCAGACTTGTATGTGTAAAATAACCTTAACTGTAATATCTAGAGAAATTGAGAGGAAAAGGCATAGAGGTGAGGACACGTCAGCTTTTGAAAGGCGTTTTTTTTTGTTTTGTTTTTTTTTGTTTTTTTTTTTTTTTTTGATGGAGTCTCACACGATTCCCCGGGCTGGAGTGCATTGGCGCAATTTCTGCTCACTGCAGCCTCCACCTCTTAGGTTCCAGCAATTCTCCTGCCTCAGCCTCCCAAGTAGCTGGGATTATAGGCACCTGCCACCATACCTGGTTAATTTTTTGTATTTTTAGTAGAGACGGAGTTTCACTATGTTGGCCAGGCTGGTTTCAGTTGAATGCCTGACCTCATGATCCACCCATATTGGCCTCCCAAAGTGCTGGGATTACAGGCATGGGCCACTGCACCTGGCCCCTCATGAAAGGTTTTTAACCATCACAAGCCATTTGAACTTCAATATGAGGGCAATAGGGATAGGGCATAGAACTATATTAAGCACCAAATTTCCTTAATGAGACTAATTTATTTTAAATTCTCTATTTGTTTTCTCTTAAACTGGTGGTTAAGAACATGAGTCTTAAAATTAGCAAAACTTCCTACATGTATTTGATTCATAACTTTTAAGCCTGAGATTCTATATCAATGAAAATCGAGGTACTAATTTTGTTTTCACAAGGGACATCTGAAATATTAAGGTAATAACTTATGCACAGGGTGCTTATTACATAGTAAGTAAACACTCAATAAATGGTATCAATAATCATCACCATCATCTTCACCCTCATCACAATTTTTATTTCTGCTATGTTAGAGATATATAGGTAAATGTGGTTTTCTAGTGAAGCATATAGATTTTTCCCACAGTCTTGAATGAGAAAGGGATAGTATAGCTGATTGACAGAAATCCCTGTCAGCTGCCAACCAATACAGACTGTTCAATTTTTGTTTTTATTTTGTTAAAAGGTCTTTTTCCTGCTTTCATTGCTTGCTATAAATACTGCATTCCAATCATTGTGATATGTTTTTGATAAAAGAATGGAAAAGTAATTGTAGAGACAAAAAACTGAGAAAGCTTGGCATTAATTGTTTTGAAACACAGTCAGTCCTTCTGTAATTTGCAGATAGTCGCTACTTTTAAAAGCAAATAGTTTTATTGGTCATGGCAGCTCTCCCTAGCAGCTATGACAGATAACCAATTCGGTGGCTGAATATACTAAAATTGTTTTCTCAATCACATCACAGTTTAACGTTTGTTGGGTAGCCCTCCTGATCAGCACCACTTCTCTGGGGTGACGTGAGGACCTACTGCTTCTATCTTGTGGTTCTGCCATATTGGAATTTTCTATTTCTAGCTGTAAGGACAAGGGACACAGAGTGGGTGAGGGGGGCACCCTGGTTTTTTACTCCGAGTCCTAACATGACATACTTCACTTCCAATAACGTTTTAGTGGCCAGGTATTAGTCACATGATCATGTGTAAATGTATATTTCGGCCTTCTCATATGGTGACACAGACTTCCTGAGTGTGCAGAAAGAGAAAAATGGGCAGTTTAGGCAGCCCAGAGATGTGGGGAGGTGAGTGTATACCCACGCAGATAAGAAGCTAGCAACAGTAAAGGATTTAGAACATGACATCCCAATCCATAATCGCTTTTTAAAATCTCAACGAAATTATGAATGAGAAACAATTGAACATTATTTATCAAAGCCTTACCTTGTCAAAATTTTGACGTTTCCTATTTATTTTACATTTTTTTCGCATATGTAAAAGAGAAAGCTTAGATAAATACATGTGTGCTTAATAGTGGAATACTGTTGACATGCTTTCCCCTGAGAGTTTCACTAGGAGCTCTTAACTAAAAAATATGTATCCTCATAATTAATTAAGAATGTAATTTATTTTGCATCAATAATCATTATCTAGGTGATTTGATTTCATTTAATCATGAGATATGGCTATGTCTACCTCTGAGAGTCAACCTATTTCCTGAGATTTTTTCTAAATTTTTTGTACCAAAAAAACTTAACATTTATGTATATTTTCAGAAAAAGTATTAGGTTAATATTTATATTTTTATTTTATTATCTTTAAATACGATATATCACATACTTACATATGTGTATATTTCACTTGTATCAAAGCATCACATATTTATAGGGAACAATGCGATGTTTTGATATATATGCTATAAACGCATCAAGCTCATTAATATATCCATCATTTCACCTACTTATTTTCTGTGGTGAGAACACTTAAAATCTACTCTTTTAGCAATTTTGAAATATACAGTACATCATTATTTACTATAGGTACCAAGCTAATTATGAAACTAAAATTTTCATCTTTTTGATGTTTTGACAATTTTAATATTTTGAAAATATTTAATAACTGAAGTGTTATTGATTTGAGTATCTTAAGCTGGTATATTCAAAGAGAGATCATACAATATGATAATGCTATTAAGTCATGCAAGACAATAATTGTATGATAATGGTATTAAACTACTTGTGATCAGTTCTTAATACATAAGGGGTCATTTTTTGAGAAATAGCTATTATCTTTCTTTTCTCAAGTATGTAGCTAACAGATAAAAGTTTAGATAATGAATAAAAGCTCACAGATCACTTTTCCATGTACATACATTGCTGGGATAAACAACTGATTAATGACGTTTCATCCTTTCAATGAGAAATTTATTTATAGGAAATTAAAAAAGATGTTTGTGAATGCTTGAGCTGAGGCTGTCAGTGATATCATTTTGCATAATTATATTTTCTGTTGATTCGTTTTCCATTTCTTTGGTTGGAGCTTCTCTGAATTGATTAAAACTTTCATTTTATCACCTATTTGAATTTAATTTTTGCTCCAGATATTCTGCTTTGATTGGACATTTTGACTTATCATATCTCAAGGGCATTTGTAAGAAAAAGAAGAGAAAGCATAGAAGGTGAGGGGCCTGGGGTTTTCTACTTAACTTGATCCTTGTATCATCTATTTCCTGGTTACCAGTTCTTCCTCTCTGATACGTTGTTAGGATAAAGTCTTATAATGGGTTACCTTTCAGGCTCAACATTTCTCAGCATAACACTTCTCTTTGAACCATAGAGACAGATAAATTCTTAGACTCTAACACCCTAGCTTGTTGCTGTTAAGATTCCAGGTGAATCCGGACACAGAGTGCCTATTTTACACAATAGAATACTGTTGTGCTGAGTGTGTCAGAGCATAAGCTGGCATCTCATAGCTATTACTGCTAAAGGAAAAAAAAATATGGCAATTATTTCTTTCTTATGAAATGGCATTCTCTGAGTGCTCACTATCTTCTTAACTCAGCAGGAATACTCTTTGTAATATAGAAAGCATGCAAGACAAAAGGCACCTTCCCAATTGGTGTGTTCTTTCTTTTAATCTTGACAAAAGTATTGCGGGCCTCTTTGGTACCAGATTCTGTATAATACCCTGAAGTGCAGAGACCTTGTATGCTTAGATGACTAATACAATTAGATGACAGGACAAAAAGAGCACTGTTGGGGGCGAGGTTCAGTAAGAGTTTGTCTTAGGGATATAAAGTGGAAGGGCATTCCCAAGCAGAGAAAGCAGTAGCAAGAGGAGTAGACCTAAGATGGAGTAATATGAGCATACGACAAACTATAAATTGCATGGAAGACTTGAATGTGAAGTGTTGGTGAAAAGGTCAGGTAGGCAGGACACACAGCCACACCCTTCTACAAAGAATCATTGTTTCTCCTTGCTTACACATTTGCTCTTCTAGGCAGTTTATCTTGTGTACATGGAGAACGAATATGGGTTCTGTCTTGGCCTTGTACAGCCAGTTAATGACTTCCCTCGCTTCCAACACCAAAAGATTCAGCCTCTGAAACTAGTTAATAGTTAATTGGAAAAATGCTGCAAGCAACTTTCTCAGATGTTCATACTCAAGATCCAGGTTGTAATTCCAGTTTTGTGAGTAACAGCCTTGACCTCCATCCTTCAATCCCCACCAAACACAGACAGATTTTGACAGGTAAGTCACTCTGTAGTGGTCCACTGTATGCAATCTATACACCTAACAGTCTCCTTGTTTCCGAGGCTGATTTTTGCTTTTTGATTGTAATTAACACTTTCAGGCTCCGTTGAGTGAAGAATTTATGATGCACACCTGTCTTCCATCCCAGAAAGCTGGGAAAGTCTTTGACATGACTTTCTTCAGATGATTTGGTTTGGACCACGTTAAATTTTGACTGTTTCATCACCTACTAATCTAGTACTTAGATTCATTCCAGCATTGGAAAGTATGTAATTCTGTTGTGATATCAAGGTCACTCCAGAGTCAGGGCAAAGAGGAGAAACATAGAAAAATGAAAATGAAACACCCAAGCTTCTACAGAGAAGTTGTATGATACAGATTTTAAAAACATGGGTTTATGAGCAAGCTCTGGCTTAAAATTCCTCGTGCTCTACCTCTTATTAGCCATAGAGATGATTGAGCAATTTACATAACTAGTGACTTAGTTTCCTCTTCCATAAAATGTTTTTCTACATAATTAGCTTTACTGTGATGAAAAAATAGGATAATGCATGTAAAGCTCCTTTTCCCAGTCCCTGACACTTAATAAGCACTCCATGAATGTTAACTACGATTCTTACTTTCATGACTTGGTTTGTAATCCCAAGGAAAGATAACAACCATCTTTCCTTTTGGCTTCTTTTTTTTGGTTGTTTTATTTTGTTTGTTTCCTTGTTAAGTATTGAATAAATATTTGCTATTTTTAAATATAACCATGGACTATTCTCACTTTGTTGAGATACGGATGTATGCAATATATTAACTATGGTAAATTTTCAGAAAGGAAGAAAAATGCTTCATTTATAATGAATCACGGAATAGTATATGCATGATGTCTTAGGTGTTGGACCAACTGAGAAGTAAAAGATTATCCTCTGCATTTTAAAATTTTCATGAGGTTAAAAAAAAGAAGGAATGGCCATAGAATCTGAAATTAATGGACTAGCTATCTCTCAAAAATGCAATTTAGTTGATAATGTTACAAATTACCCATTGGGACCGGAAGAGAAAATTTATGAAAAACATATATTTCTATCCCAAAATGTTCTGATGAAATTAGATTTCAAAAGCAAAGACCATGTCAGGAATAGTCACAAGAGGGTTACAGATTTTTGTCTTTATTGTGTGTGACATTTTGTCTGTTATTGATAATTAGTACTGATAGATAAACTTACCAAGTAGTAGATATTTAATCAATAAAAAAAAATTTTCTAAAGAAAAAAATAGCCATCTGAAACATAATAAGCTTTGTTAGTGGGAGGTTGTTTAGGTCGATATGAGATAATCATTTGTGATGGTGTTTTCCTCTTCTGTGGTAACAAATAAATTCCAAAGTTTTAGTGTCCTGACAGTAAAGGAATTTATTTCTTGTTCACATAGAATTGCTGTAGATCTGGTGACTCTTCACACCAATACTCCTCCAAGCAGTACCTGAAGGATCCACACTGTTTTAATCTCTGTCACCACCGTCTAAACCCACAGGCTCCATGGTCACCTTTGAAGGGCAGAGAGAGACAGAGGGGCCCCATTAGTTTTTAATTCTTCATGTTGGAAATGACAATTTTTTGGTCATATTTCTCTTTCCTAATATTTATTCTTAGCTCCCATCCTACCTATGAGGAAGTCTTGGAAATACTATTTTCCTGTGATATAGGAAACACCTAACACTCTCAGCCACTAAGGATATGTTTCATGATTGGACTATAGGGCAATCCTAAATCTGTTAGAAATTCCAATGATTAATTATCAGGATTTATAAAATTTATTAAATGAATCTTTAAACAATGCCTGAAAAGGAGTGTTTAAATTGGAGAAATATGCACTACCCACAGTTAAAATTTAGTGTCTGCCTGGATATAAAGAATGTATTACATCAGGTAAACATAAAAAATAAACATCCATCCCTAGATGCATAAGAGCACCAAGAGGCTTCTTTTGTAAATCTCCTCTGTGTGTTTAAATAGTTACACTTGACATTTGCTTTGCTTGTTCAAAGCCATCTTTAACAGCTCAGCTATGAAGATAATATGTGAGACAAATACATGCACATCAGTCTCATATGCAAGATATTTCTATCTCTATAAATGATCCTGCACTCCTTGCCATCTATGGGAGCTTAATTCTCCTTAGTTCTTCATGGAATCATCCTAAATCCTCCTGGTACTGCTTCCAAATGCCTCTTCAGAGGTAGTTTCTTTATACCATTGCAAATGATCTTTTTCTTTAATGAAGGCCCTCGTATTTCATCCTCAACCTAGTTAATAAGCTCATAAACCTTCCCCTTTTTGGTAGCACTGCTTCTTATGCAGCTGCCAAAATCATACACCTAAAACTAGAGACAGTAAAGACCATTGTAGTGAAACCTGGACACCCTGGAGTGAGGCAACCTGTAACCTTGGACTTTTCTTAGCCTTTATTTTTAGTTTTGTCATTTCTTAAATGTGTGATAAGAGCATCTTATGGGCCTAAAAGAGGATGGCAATGAAAATATTATACTTTAAAGCATCATGGCACAAATGAACTAGAACAGATGCAGGCCATAGTTGGACAACTGCCATTGCTGGGTCATGGAAGCTTCTAGGAATATCCTTGATAAAGGAATAAAGAGGCAAGGACATGAAGGAGGATATACTTGACTGGGTTTTGGCAGTGTTCATTTATCAGCATTACAGAAGCAGTTTAGTAATTTAATATTAGTGTGAGCTACCTATGAGCTGAACATCAGCTTTAGTTCAGTTAACTCAGTGTAAACACTGACAGAGTATACAGTCAGCCTAGGTTAGGAAATGCTGAAGTAACAAATAAATCCAAATCTTCAGGTGTTAACAAAAATAAGTTTATTCCTAGAATGATGGACTTAGCTGGGAAGCAGAGCCTGGAGATTTGTCCATAGCTCTAAATCACTTCTCCCTGAAGGTGGCCTCCATTACTTCTACACATATTCCATTGACCAAAGCAAGTTGCATGGCCATACCCATCTGTAAAAGAAAAGAGAAGTACTTAGAAGAGATGAGTTAGGCATATTGAAGAGCCAGGGTAATGTCTGCGTATAGGATGTCTAGCTCATTGTTAAGTGCTCCAGTTATTATTAAACCTTACTCTGATTATTTCATTTCTCTGTTCAATTTATGTTTATTTGATCTGCTTTACCTCCATATAACATGGAGATGCCTCATTGTCATTAACATTCATTGTGATGTAAATCCTAACTACATTTCTATTTATATGTTATACCACTCTACTTCATTTTACCTTTGGTCCATTCAAGCAGAATTACTTGGTTTTCTCATCAATCCCTTGTTTTTCTCTGTATCATTGTCTCTGAAGTTACATTCACATAAGTGCTTTAACTGAGTCTCTCCATGCCGGTAAGCCTTCTAGTCCTCAAGTTCAAATACCCTAAATTTTCATACCTAAATATATTCCGTAGTAATATATTCCATTAATTTTTATTTCACTGCTAGACTCGACATTATATTATAGTCATTTTTATATATGATGATGTAGCATTACGGCCTGAAAACTTTTGAAGGTAGAGTCCATGCCTGATTCATCGTGTAGCCCCACTTGTGAGTGCCTTATTCATAGCAGTTCAGTAATACTACTAATAATAAAATTAATAATGATGTAACATTTAGTAGAGACATCAGCCTAATGTAAAATGAACATTGGATTAGATATTTTAAAAATTCTGGATTTTAGTTGTACCCCAGTTACTAACTAGCAATATTACCTACAACAAGTTGCTTAACCTATTGGAATCTCAGTTTGCTCAAATATGAAATAGATGAGAAGATATTTTAACTGCTTTTCACTTCCTGTCTTACAATATTGTTGGGAGAACCAGCTCAGATATGAGATAATAGTATGTGAAAGTACTTTACATAAATTGTCCTCATTATGATATACCAAAGCTAGACTCTGGTTTTAAGTCTACAGTGGATTGATTCTTCAGTAGCATTTAATTCTGTTTTCCATTCTATTTTTTTTCTTTCACAGAATGCTTCTTAGAGAGCCTTTTGGGTGTCATGACATTTTATGCTCCTGACTTTCTACCTACCTTTCCTTTAGCTGACCAGTACAGCTAACCTTTCTCTTTGTCCCTTCTACTCTATACTCTTTTGCTATATAAGTTCATTCATGCTCATAACATAAATTTCCATCTAGGTACAGATAACTCACAAATATTTATATCCTGTCAAAGATCTCTCATATGAATGATACATCCAAGTTCTTGCTTGATATCTCCACTTGGATATATTAACATGTCTCAAGCAAATCATTGCCAAAACCACACTCTTGATTCACACTTGCCTTCATAAGTCTTGCAATTTTTCAGTGTTTATCCTTTCAGCAAATGGCACAACTACTTACTTAGTTTGAAGTGTCAAAGTCTAGGTTTTCTCTTTGTTTGTCCACAATGCCAAGAATTACTGACATGCTGCAAACCTTACCACGTGCTCTCGTTCCATTAATGAGAGCCTAACCTAAATCCCCACCCTGTGTTATATGTTCTGTGGAAATACCTTCTTAACTGGTATTTCTTTCCTTCATCAATCCACTCCCTACACTGAATCTTTTCAAAATGTAAATCTTATGCTATTACTTAAAATAGTTACCACTGTTTGGGGATAAAGGTTAAATTTCTTAGCCTGGCCTTAAAGGCCACATGCAGTGTGTTGGTATCTACTTCTATAGCCCCATCTCCTGTCAAACACAATCTTCTCTCTACAACTTTGTCTTCAGAATACTTGCCATAGTCGTTATTTTTACTATTTGATTGATTAGTCAATTAAATATTTTTCTCATTGGAGACTTTGAGTTTCATGACGGTAGAGAGAGGTGATCTCTTCTTTATATATCAAGTAACTAGCACTGTACTTTGCAGATGTCAGGTGCTTAATACCTATTCATTAAATGAATAAAGGGTTTAGTAGGTAGGCCTGTTTTCTAACTGTGTGTTGAGCATTGACTCTTCAAGAGGTGCAATAAAGGCACGGAACCCGTAAATATTAATGGGCATGATTTTACCTTCAAGGAAATCAGGATCTATTGGTAAATATGCCTAAAAACAGTTATACTTCGGGGAAATTTTACACTAACAAAGCATCAAGTCTTCTCCTGGAACGTGGTTTGATGTATAGGGCTTGGCAGAATAAGTTTCCACTTCTGATTGCTGGTTTTCTGGAGGACTCTTGTAAAATTTTCAAACCTTTCAGTCCTTTCTGTTCAAAGATTGTAACTGTCTTTCATTGTTATCTTTTCTTCCATGTGACATGTCTCAGTGACCATACATTCCTCATACATATCTTAAACCTGGGAAATTTTAGAATACTTGGTACATTTTCAACTATAAATTCCCTATTCTGTGCTTTTAGATATAGATTTATCTCTGGTTTATGTGTTGTACTTTTGTTGTGGCTTGTTTTTTTCTCTTTGACTCGGTTTATTATAAATGTTTTCATATATAGGTATATATAAAATCTATTAATATTTTCTCTATGGCTTCTAGGTTTTATATCCTATTTATGAAAGTCTACTCCAAATTCCCTTATTTAATTGTTAAACATTTGACATGAAAATAATTATTCCCTTAACTTATAAAGAGCTTATATTAATAAGTAAGAAATATATAAATAGGCCAATAGAAACTAGACAAGGGATTGAACAGAAAAGGCAATAGAATAATAAATAATCTTAGAGAAAAAATGTTTCCCCTCACATTTAAAGACATACAAAATAAAGCAATGTAAGTTTTGTAATCTGCTCAGGTTGAAACCAATGTTTCATCTAGATTATTGAACAGTATTTATTGTTATTCATCACTATTTGGAGTTAAAAGTAGTATAAAAATTCAAAGACTACATTAACAGTGTCTGTCAAAGTGAAAAAGTACATGTCTTTTTTTTACCAGCCACACTACTGTTGGAAATTTACTAAACCCATTATTTTCAAAAGAATACTGAGATACTTCTGCATGAATTTCTGTTGTGCAACCCTCTGAACTATCAAACAAAAAATGTTGGAAACAAGCTACCTATGAATTAATAGGAATGCGATTGGGTAAGTCAATATTGATTCAGCCAATGAAAAGTATGAAACAGATCAAACAGTTTAAACAATTGAAGTGGCAGCTGTGTATTCAAGTGGTAACCATTGAGAAACTAATACACAAAAAGACATGGTGAATAACCAGTGATTACTTTGTATAAATAAAAATGTGTATACAAATGTATGCAAAAATATACATGAAACAGTATTTCTTGAAAGGTACATTATAAAAATGTATAGACAATGAATACCTTTGGGGTGGAGTGCGTTTGGGAAGTAAGGAAGGGAATAACTATTACTTTTCATTTTCTATTTTGTAACTATCTTTGTACTGTTTTAAGAATTTATTACACAGCATATGTAATACAGTCATGTTTTTTACAAAAATAAGTGACGTTAATCCATTTTAATTCCTGTGCTCCACAAAACATTCTAAAGCTAAGGATTTTTAAAATTCTTCCTCCTTTTGTAGAAACAAATTCTATGCTTGTACATATTTAGTGTTGTATAATTTATCGTCTTTTTTTGAACTGTAGCCCTTAGCATGTTTTCACCTCCTTGTGTATTCTTACTTACTGAATCTACCTTTATTAAGCTGCTAATTCTGCTGTGAGGAAGTTCTTTGTATTTCAGGATTGTGTATCTAAAATTGAAGTCGACTATTTTGTGGGAAAAAAATCATTATTCGATATTAACAGTTGATTTTTGAGGTACTTAGTAAAGTGGACTCAATTATGGACCTCCAAGTGGAACAAATACCCTTACTTGTATTTCATGGTGATTTTTGCAGGCTGTTTGCAGTAATACTTCTCAAAAACAGCCAGAAATAAACAACTTAAACCCTGAAACATATTTTATATGCTTTGAATTTAAAGCACTCGTTTAAAAGAAAAGTTGAATTGGGTGGTTTCTCTGTGTGTGTGTGTGTGTGTGTGTGTGTGTGTGTGTGTGCGCGCGCGCGCGCGCACACGCGCCCCCCTATATTTGTTTAAGGTTTCTTCTTTTCTTTTAAATTTTTGGCCCTTGTTCCTCTTTCTTTTCTACTTTCCCAGAAATTCTGGTAAAAGTAATGTAAAAAATGTAAATACCTGATCAGAGGAGTTGTTTAAGAAATGTCTCAGCTGAAACGAGCACTTTGGTATGAGTGCTAGCTGCTTAACAAGTCAAGGGTGTGGGGAGCTATGAATAAAGAGAGAACATTTTGCCATGAATTATTCAGTTAACCATGGGATGCTGTTATCTCCACTTCAGTGGCTTTTAATTGCACATGTAAGAATTCTGCTTATCTGGCATTCAATTTGATGCCAAGGTGCAGCTTGCCCAAGCAGGGCTGGAGGCAGGAAATGAGGATCTCATCAGACAAGCAGCTGCCATTCACGAATGCATTAAGGAATATGGCATAGGCTAACAGAGAAGGCAGAAGACAGACACAGATAATGGCAATGGAAGGATATGTGAGAATATGTGACAAGAGATTGTCTTTTCCTTTTGATCCTGCTGCACATTGCTGAGTCTTAAGTGAAAAGTCAAATTGTGTGTGCTACCTAAATCTACTGCATTGCCTTTGTTAGAGACCCAAGTTTGACCTCTGGAGGAAAGATGACAAGTTGCTCTTTAAGCCAGTCTCTTGGAAAATCTGGTATTCTTTCAGTCTAAATGGAGTCCTGACTTAATTTTGAGAATCTGTTGGTTTTAATTTTTCAAAGTCTACTTAAGATAAGTTTATTTATCAAGATAAATAATTTTCTCAAGTCCTTTTCCTCATATCAGATTCCCAGAGGAGATACCTTTTGGCAACTGTGCTATGAATGTTTCAAAACAAATTTACTTATAACATACCATTTTAAATATTTTCAGATTTCATTTGGAACCCCTTCTCCATTTATGCTTCTCTCCATCATATATAACTATTTTATATTACTGCATACATCCATTTCCAGATTCAAGTGTACATGAAACACATGGGTTTCATCAGTTGCCATTTGCTGTGCACTGTGTAGAGCATAGGAGATGTAGAGATTACTAGGATCCACAGACAAAGCACTCTTAATCTTATGGAGATCACAGGCTGGAAGGAAGATGCGCAATACAAACCTGCTGATCTGCATGGCTGTTGCTGCATGGGAAGTTTATGCCAGATGAAATGGAAGCACTCTTGAGAGTTGGATTACCCAAGGCTTCCTGGGAGAAGGGACTGGAGAAAGTGGAAGAGACTTCAAAAAAGGCTTCCTTGAGAAGACAACGCTTGTGAAATATGATAGGTTTGTAGCATTTCTAAATTTGACAAAAGAAGAAGGACAGAAATTTCAATTAGTATAGCCATTATGGAAAACACGAATGTTCCTCAGAATATGAAAGAAAAGAACTACAATATGATCCAACCATTCCACTACTAAGTGTGTATCCAAATGAAATGAAATCAGTATACCAAAAAGAGACCCGTACTCGCATGTTTATGGCCTCACTATTCACAGCATCCAAGATATGGACTCATCCTAAGTGTCCATCAATGGACGAATGGATATAGAAAATGTGGTCTTACTGCACAATGAAGTACTATTCAGCCATTTAAAAAAATCAACCATGGCTTTTGCAGCAACATGGATAAAACTGGAGGTCATATAATGTCAAGTGAAATAAGCCACCCATAGAAAGGCAAATATTACATGTTCTCTCTTGTATTTGGGAGCTAAACAAATGAATCTCGTGAGGTAGAGTAGAATGATGGTTACCAAAGGCCGGGAAGGATGGGGCAGAGAAAATAAAGAGACTTGCTTAATGGATACAAACATACAGTTAGCTAGAAAGACTCAGTTCTAGTGTTTGGTAGCCCAGTAGGGTGGCTGCCGTTAACAATACAGTGTATTTTTCATAATAGCTAGAAGAGAAGATTTGAAATGCTCCCAACACAAAGAAATTACAAATGTTTGAGGAGACGGATATCACAAATACCCTAATTGGATCATAATGCACTGTATACATGTATCAAAATATCACAAGTATGTCATAAATATTTATAATTATGTATCAATTTTAAAAGAAAATGTATACATACGTAATGCAATACTATTCAGCCTTATAAAAGAAAGGAATTATGTCATTTTGATACCATAGATAAACCTGTAGTTTATGTTAATTGAAGCATTATATTTTACTTAAACATTATGCTAAGTAGAATAAGCCAGGCACAGAAGGATGAATACTGCACAATATCACTTACATGTGGAATTTAAAAAGTCAAATTCTTAGAAGCAAAGAGTAGAATGGTGGTTACCAGGGGCTGAGAAATGAGGGGATTGTGGAGATGTTGGTCAGTGGACACAAAATTTCGGTTAGACAAGAAGAATGAGTTCAAGAGATCTATAGTGCAACATAGTGCCTACAGCTAATAACTATGTATTGCATACTCAAAAATTGGGAAGAGAGTGGGTAGTGTTATCAAAAGAAAAAAAAAGATTAGTAGGAGAGGTAATGCACATGTTAATTAGCTCCACTTAGCCATTCCACAGTGCATACGTATTTTAAATATGTTGTACACAAGAAATATCTGCATGTTTTCTGTTAAAAACAGACCTGTAAGGAGAAAAAGTTTAGTATCAGAAATTAAAGAATGCTGAATTCAATCATAAAAATGGCCTCTGAAAGAATGCTGATAATCTTGGGGGACATCACAAAAAAAAAAAAAAAAAAGAAGAAAAGGAAAGAAAAACAGATTTAAAGCTGTGGTGGCAATGTTGGAGGGTTTGGAAGAATAACAGGTTATTAAATTGCTTTTTGGAACAATAGGGTGCATAGGGCAGAATGGCAAACAATGTGGGAAGAGCACACATGGTCAGACACCAATTTATGAAATAAAGTCCATGTAGATGTTATTCTGAAGGCAGTGAAGAACCAGTGAATAATTTTAGGCGGGAGTGATGTGATCAGATTTTCGATGTAGAACAATTGTTCTGATGACATTGTTCCTTTGGCACAGTTGTTGATGGGGCCTCACTATAAAAAGGAACACAAAACAAACAAACCAACAAAGACCACTTCATATTAGCATTTCCTATGGGGCCAAAAATCAAAGGGACGATATAGATTAATTGAAACAGCAGATCGTTTGAAATCAGAATTGAGTCTTGTTTTATGTTCTTGCATTTTTTTAGGAACATAATTTTGGACAAAGTATGTATCCTTTCCCATTAGGTTTAAGTTCAACATATGTCCAGAGCTTGAAACAATTTCTCATGCATGAGTGAAGCTTCATAAGTGTTTGGGGAATAAATGAATGAATTTCTGGATTTCTTTGTTCTTTTACTAAGTAAGGAGGATCAAAAAGTGTTCTGAGAGCCATTTTCCACTACTGTGGTACAAAGAGACATGTGATTAGAAGTTAAGTGCACGGCCTATATTGTATCCCTTCAGGGAAATTATTTTTGCATTAATATTGTCAGTCTTGGGAAGGTATAGTGGGAGAGAAGAAACTATGAATCAATTGTCAGATGCCTTTTTCTCCTCTGGTTTTTTAATTTTCTTCATTTTGACAGTCTCTTTTTTTCTTCTATTTTGCTGGACGTTTTTATATTCCTACATTTTGCATATCTTGTTTCAGAGGATTCAATACTGGGATGCCTTATCTTTTTGCTTACTGGGCATTTCTATACATACTTCCCCGCCCCCACCATGTACTTCTTTTCTCTTATATTCCACTGTGCTTTACTTCTTTGGTGCCAAAAAAAAATTATTCCTGCTCCTCTGCCCTCATAGATGTCTAATGTAATCTTTCCAATGGGACTGAGCTTTTCCAAAAGGTAAGCAAAACGATTTAATTAGGTTGTGTTTAGTTTCTGCCCAGGAAAACTCCCTGAGGATAGGAACACAAAAAGCAGGCTGTCACCTTGAAATATGTGAGGGTTCATAGTTGGGGAAATATAGAAAAAGGAAAAGCTTATAACTTAATTTATTGGTTGCAGCATTGTTAATTTTTTGATATTATTTCGAAGAACTTGATGTGCTAGACAACTGCCTTTTGTGTTCAATCTACCATTTGAATTCCTCACTTCTTTATTGTAACTGATGAAAATTCTAACCCCCAGTAAAGGGGACAAATTTCCTGAAGTTTTTAACCTGTAAACTGTTGCAGCATCAGTCCCTAGACCCATATTTGGGACATATTAGGTATGTTAGTAAATAAACAAATGGCTCTGGGCTCATGCTGCTGCCTTGTGTTTGCAGAAGGCTGAATCCACTGTTCAGGAATTTGCTCATTATCAGCTTCCTCCTAGTGATACCCATAATCTTCAATTCATTCTGGACTCTTCATCTCAAAGCAACAAGTGACTTGTTATTTGCCAGTTGTATGCTTTGGTTAATGGTTTTCCAACTTTTTATTATTTTCTTCCTGTAATTTCTACTTTTTTCGGTTGTAGTCATTCAAGAGAGTGTCACTAAATGCGACTTTCTTAGAGATTTCTTCTCTGAATCAACCTCTAGTTTGAAATGCAATATGTAATTCCCAACATAGCAAGATCGTGTATTTTATTCCTTTAGCTAAAGTTTACTATCTTTCCTTGTTGTAAGCATTGTGAGCATGACTTTTATAACAACTACATTTTATTACAGGAGGTCAGGTACCATACTGTGAACTTCCTATCCTAGGGCCTAGCACATGGCCTAATAGAAGTCCTCAATATGTATTTCAGTTGAATTGAATTGGATTGAATTGAATGAAGTGGAATTCATACTCAAAACTTATATAGTTATAGGAATAAGAACAAATTTTACAAAAATCATTGTACGCCACAAGTTAATCTAAAGTTACACAGTCAAACATATCTAGCAGGAGAATTTAGACAAATTCTATACAATTAACAGTAAAGTTGAATGTATCCTTGATCTTTAGATATTACTTTTCTGAGAAGAGAAGGTTGATCATATCAGAAGGGTCACTATATTTAAGAGAAAATAATCCCATTGATTTCTTATAATAGCTTAAAAAAATATTTCCATGACCTTGAACTCAGTAAACACTGAAAAATAGAAAGTGTTTCTTCTCAAAGGCCTCTTTTATGGATGTTTTATTAATTTTAGGGATGTCGCTGTTCATCTATTTTAATGGATTAGAAGGACCATTGTTCTGAACACTGAAAGATAAATATACAAGGCCTCATAACATTAGTTTTGACCTAAACTTTTGTCATATGTATAGGTTTTTTCCCCTCAAAAATGTATTTTCTCTCATTATTTTGTTAAATTAGGTAGTTTTATTACAAAGTTTCTTTGCAAGCTTTTAAAAAGGTTCCAGGAAATTGATCATGACAAACTCTAGTGAAAGTCTTTATTTCCATGGTAACCATCATATACTCTATGTATCTTCTCATAAAGAGGTAGAACCAATGTTACCAGCAAAACACAAAGGCCAGTAAGGAAGGAACAAACAAACACATGTTCATTATAGCAAAGGTGATCAGGGCTGCATTAAATATTTACTTCATTAACACAAGCAAAGTTTTTTAACACTCAGTATAAAAACAAATGAAAAGAAGTACAAAGTGTACAATGACAGTTTTTTATTTAGAATAAAAAAATGTTTATAGTGCTGCAATGAACATTCGTGTGCACGTGTCCTTACAGTAGAACAATTTATAATCCTTTGGATATATACCCAGTAATGGGATTGCTGGGTCAAATGGAATTTCTATTTCTAGGTCCTTGAGGAATCGCCACACTGTCTTCCACAATTGTTGAACTAATTTACACTCCCAGTACTATTTACAATAGCAAAGACCTGGAACCAACTCAAATGCCCATTGACGATAGACTGGATAGGTTAAATGTGGCACATATACACCATGGAATATTATGCAGCCATCAAAAACGATGAGTTTGTTTCCTTTGTAGGAACATGGATGAACCTGGAAACCATCATTCTCAGCAAACTGACAGAAGAGCAGAAGATCAAACACCGCATGTTCTCACTCATAGGCGGGTGTTGAACAATGAGAACCCATGGACACAGGGAGGGGAGCACTACACACTGGGGTCAGTTGAGGGAAAATAGGGGAGGGAGGGTGGGGGGTGGGGAGCTGGGGAGAGATAGCAAGGGGAGAGATGCCAGATGTAGGTGATGGCGAGGAAGGCAGCAAATCACACTGCCACGTGTGTACTTATACAATAATTTTGCATGTTCTTCACATGTACCCCAAAACCTAAAATGCAATAAAATAAATAAATGGGAAAAAATGTTAAACGCCATATAGTGTAAATTCTTATAAGAATTTTGTAAGAAAATATTTTATGACATCTAGACTAAAAAGCAATAAAACTCAAGTTTGTCTGATCACTGCTATTTTAGCTTAGATGTCAGAAAATATTTTCTGTTAAAATCCTGATAGTAAATAGGTAAGGATCTGAAAGCCATATGGTCTCCATGGTGACTACTTGACAATAAGTAAACAAATAGATGTTGGCGTATTACAATAAAACTTTATTTATAAAAAAGAAACAGGCAATGAGCCAGAATTGCCCCTTGATCTAGACTTTGCCAATCCTCTTTATTATAAGGTAACGGTAATATCATTCATATTCTACAGATGAGCAAATGAAGGTCCTGAAGATGTAAACAGCTCAAGGTCAGGCAGAATCAGAACACAAACCAAGTCTATTTCATTTTAAACGCTGGCCCCTAAATAGCTGCACTTATTTAATAACAGTAGCTGGCATACACTAGTGCCTAATGAGACAACAGTGTGTTAAACTGTTTATGTCCATTACTTTCTTTAACTTAGAAAATCCCTGTGAGATAGGTATGATTAGCATTCTGTTTTTCTGAAGGAAGAACAGAGACTTGGAAATCTAAGAAGATTTTCCAAGGTCAATTAAAAAGGGACTCTATCTTTGTTCAAATTAACTTATTCTACTTAATTCACTGACTGAAATAATGAAATCATTTTTTAAATGTGACCTCTATGATCTCAAGAATATATAAAGGGCCATGCACATTTAAAGAGTGCCTGAATTCTGGTGGATGCTCTGAGATTTGCAATGCTTATTTCTTAATCTGCAGCTTTACTTTGATTGTAACTCGGTTTCCATTCACTCTACTTTATGAGCTGTAATTTCACGAAGAGGCAAAAAGGGTAATTGTGGTGTGCAGTTAATTAGAATTTCTAATTAAAATCATCCTTAAAAAGAAGAAAACAGCCAATGCCGATGGAAGAATGATTACTAATCTGTAAATTAAGGAAACTGTATACTGCAAGATTTTTTTTTCCTACTGGATTGTAAAACACCCAGTTTAAGTTAACATATCATAAATAAAGGTAATCACCTTGAATAAAGGTAACATGCATAGGGCAATCAGTTGAATTTAATTTGGCCAAATGCAATTCAGTTAAATACTGGGGATTCTGTAACTGACAGCTAATCTTGCTACACTTACCCTCCACCCCCTTTAATTCCTTCTTTCTAATGTTTGGGCACAAATTTGATTTTCTCAAATAAGGGCTCAGTAAACCTGTCAGGCTTTCACAATTCCATTCATATGTCTATAGGAAAGCACACATGTGTGCTTGCATGTGGCTGGCAAGAACACATGTATATATTAATGCATGCCTGTGAGTGTGTGTGTCTGTGTACCCTGTGATGTATGGGTAAATTTTGTAGCATCTTCCTTGGTACTCATAAGGTAACTTCTTTCTTCAACTCCATATTATAGGAACAACCATTTCCCCATAATCTCCTTTCACCAGTCTATCTTCAACTCCATGTTATAGGAACAACCATTTCCCCATAATCTCCTTTCACCAGTCTAGGAAAGACTTGGGAATTTACCTCATTTTTTATTTGCATTATTTTCTAAAATTTTCCATGTGTGGTTGTTTGAATCCACTTACATGAAATCTGCAGGTATGAAAGGCTAGCTGCATCGTGTTTACTTTTTAGCATGCTAAATATGTAAATAGATCTTTTCAAAAATTTATAGACTTTATATTTTTGAGCAGTTTTAGGTTTACAGAATAATTGAGTCCAAGTACAGAGTTCCTATATAATCCCTCCTCCCCACAGTTTCCACCATTATTAACACTTGTTACAATTAATGAATGAATATTGAAATATTATTATTCACTAAAGTCCATAGTGCCATTAGTGCCCACTCTTTTGTGTTGTATAATTCTATGGGTTTTGACACACACATGATGCCATGTATCCACCATTAGAGTGGATTGGAATATACAGAATACTCACACTTCCTTAAAAATCTCCTATCTTTCATCTATTCATCCCTCCATCCTCCCATAGTTGCTGGCAACTACTGATATTTTTTACTGTCTCCATAGTTTTGCCCTTTCTAAAATGTCATATGGTTGGGATCAAACAATAGTTTTTTCAAGCTTACTTTTATTACTTAATGATATGCATTTAGGATTCTCTGCCTTTTTTCATGGCTTCACAGGTTCTTTCTTTTTAGCTCTGAACATTATCCAATTGTATGGATGCACCACAGCCTGTTTATTCTTGTTTATTTATTATTTACAATTCTTCTAATGAAGAATATCTTGGTTACTTCCAAGTGTTGACAGTTTTGAACAAAGCTATTAAAAACATTTGTATGTAAGGTTTTTTTTGGTGGAAATAACTATTCAACTCATTTAAGTCAGTACCTAGGAGCATGATTGCTGGATGATACAGTAAGAGTATGTTCACTTTTGTAAGAAACTCCCAAACTGTCTCTCAAAGTGGTTGTACTGTTTACATTCTCACCAGCAATGAATGAGTGTTTCTGTTGCACCGTATTCTTGCTAGCATTTGGTGTTGTCTGTGTTTTGGACTTTGACCATCTAATAAGTATATAGTGGTATCTCGTTTTAATTTGTGATTTCCTAATGACATGTGATATTGGGTATATTTTCATATGCTTATTTGCCATCTGTATATCCTCTTTGGAGAGGTATTTGTTTAGATTGTTTTCCCACTTTTTTAATTAGGTTGTTTCTTTTCTTATTGTTCAGTTTTAAAAATTCCTTGTATATTTTTCATACAAGTTCTTTCTCAGGTAGATACGTGTTTTGCAAATATGTTTTTTTACCAGTGTGTAGTTTGTGTTTTAGTTTTCTTAATGGAGTCTTTCACAGAGTAGAAGGTTTAAATTTTAATTGATTGAAACTGAATTGATAAGACCCACACCAATTTTTTTTCTTTCATAGATGGTACATTATATAAAATTAATTGCCCAAAATTATAGAGATAGAAAGTAGAATGATTACTATAATATGTAGGGGGAAGAGGAGAATGGGAAATTATTATTTTACGTGTATAGAGTTTCAGTATTATAAGTTGAAAAGAATTATGGACATAAATGTTGGTGATCGTTGCCCAATCTTATGACTGTATTTAATACAATAATATAACATTTTTAAGTACACACTTAAAAATGTTTAAGCTGGCAAATTTTATGTTATGTGTATTTTACCACCAAAACGAAAATTAGAAAACACTTCTTAAACCCAAGGTAACCTAGATTTTCTTCTTTGTTATCTTATAGGTGTTTTATACAGTTTCATATTTTACACTTATATCTATGATCCTTTTTGACCCAATTTTCATGAACAGTGTAAGGTCCTGTGTCTAGATTCACTTTTTTTTTCTTGGAGATGTTCAGTTGTTCAGACACATAAATTAACTTTTTGCTTGCTTCTTTACTGATATTAATAGTATCAAATCAATATTTCCAAAATAAGAAGCCCGTCAAATGCCTGTGTTTTAGGGTTCTTCTTTGTCATTTCCTTAGTGCTAGGAATTCAGTATCTAGGCATTTATTAAATTGATTTGTTTGAGTATTTATACTTGTTGGCAAAATATTTCCTTTTCGGTCTTGGTTGCTTTGGCTGCCATGAACCGGGTGGGTTCTTTTGAGTCTATGAAAGTATTCGAGGTCATGGATAGAAGAGCGTAATTATTTAAGTTCCATATCATCAGAAAAATGGGGAAATCAAATGAGAGGTAAGGATATATATCTCTTATTAAGCAGCTTTGGGAGATGACAGAATATACACCACATGTAAACTTCTGTTTTCACAAACGGCTGGGGGATGAGTGAGCACAGGGACCTGGCCACAGTCTCTCCTGCATAGCTACTGATCATTTCTGTTAAATGGTATGGCTCCCTTCTTGCACTATTCTTTAAGTCTTCCCAGTTAGATCATTCTTGGACATCTGTTCAGCTTTAAAATCAGATGTTCCGGGGGAATACTTGGCCAGGTTTGTAACAATTTCATCAGAGATAGTGCTGTTTTTAAAGGTAATTACAATATATATCTGCATTGGAACAAGGACCAAAAAGGAATGCAGAAGAGGGAAAAAATATCTGTGTGTGTGTGTGTGTGTGTGTGTGTGTGTGTGGTTTATACACATACACACATGAACACGCAAAAATGTTTAGTTTCCTTTTCTTTCCTAACTTTAAAATATTTATGACAAAATAGTTTACATTTATATAGCCTTATGCTCAATGTGCTTTTACATTTAATAATTTATTTAATCCAAAATGGAAAGAAGCTCCCTCTTTTAAATTAACATCAAAGCAGTTTATTTTCAGGGTGGAAGTTCAAACATTTGAGCATATTTTTTACTTGGCAAGTCATTTTCTCCCTTGGGACAGATAAGAGGCTATTAAATCTAGCACAGCAGACTGAGAATTCAGCAAATCAAATGACAGATAAGGAATTGAAATATGAGCTGTATATCAGATTCTGAATTTAGGCAGTTTGGAGAAAGAAATGTTTCAATGGGTTTAACGGGAATTTGTGTTTTAAAAGTGTGTGTTCAAGAAATACTGGGAAGATGACTAAAAAATAGTGACAAAAATAGGTTGAGGAAAAAAAGCACATGATTGATCATTAGAAGTAAGTGCCTAAAATACCTGTACTTTTCAGATTTACAAAACAATCAATAGTAAGGTGATATGAGAACATTCTCCTTTAGCTCTTGCTCTATTAAGAAAAAATAATACTGATTGAGTAACAGTCTAAATCCCAAGAGCATTTTCTCTGCTAGTGCCGTAAATAACTCACTTCCTGTGAGCACAGCATTTTTCACCGTTGAAAATTAAAAGTGGTGAGTAGGGTATTGGCAAGAGAGAAAATAAGTCAAGCTTTCATACCTTGTTCTTATTGCTTCTATGTTTATGTGTGACTGAATTTTCTTGGATCTTAAGTATTTGGTATGTATTTTGTCATAACTGCTTGTAAGCCTATGTCTTCCAGTTTAGTTTTCAACATTATGCTTGTGATTTCTAGAAAAACCTTCATGTTTTACAAGAAATGAAACATGTTATTTTATATTATTTTTTCTGTGACATGCAACTCCCAAGTATGATTGTTTTTGGTACGTGAGCATACTACTTGTACAGTTCCATAGGACCCCATGCTCAAAACGGCCTTATACTTGGTTGAATGCTCTGCCATTGCTGTTAATTTTTGAACAAGGATTTCTACATTTTCCTGTTGTACTGAGCCTTTCAAATTGCATAGCTGCTCTGGTAAATTGGAATAAGAAGTTCAGTAACAAATAGACCAAAGCCTCAATCTCACCCCTGGGCCTTACAGCCAAGTGAACATGGAAAAGGTAATTGGTGGTAGTGAGCCTATTCTACACCTATTTATAAACTTTATTTATAAATAGGGATCAAAGCTGTCTATCTCAAAACACTATACTTGGAATTGAAAAAAAACAGAACATTTAAAGAGCCTCACACAAATAGGGCAAATACAGTTTTTGTTTTGTTTTAATTAATTTACTTTTTGAGATGGAGTCTTGCTCTGTTGCCCAAGCTGGAGTGCAGGGGTGCAATCTCAGCCCACTGCAACCTCCGCCTCCCGGGTTCAAGCGATTCTCCCGCCTCAGCCTCTGGAGTAGCTGGGATTACAGGTGCACACCACCACGTCCCACTGATTTTGTATTTTTAGTAGAGACGGGGTTTCATTTTATTGGCCGGGCTAGTCTTGAACTCCTGACCTCAAGTAATCCACCTGCCTCAGTCTCCCAAAGTGCTGGGATTACAGGCCTGAGCCACCGTGCCCCGCCTGTTTTGTTTTGTTTTGTATTTAATCTCAAGAGCCAACTCCATTAAATCGGGGTAGCTTTAGCCAGGAAAACTAACACTAAATTCTTCTCTAGGCAATAGATATATTACTGTGTATAAATTAAGCCACAAATTATTGGGTTGGTTATAAAAACCTTACTTTGAAAAACTCAAGCTAACACTTTGCAATTCCTACTTTTCGTTGGGAATGAGTATTTTTATTTTCTCAAATTCTCTCCTGTTATCATTTGGGCATTGATATTAGTTCGAAATTGGGGCCATTTTTTCCTCTGCTTAAGTGGTCTCCTATCCTAATAATCAAAACATAACTTGTTATTTTGGAGAAAGGCACTCAGATAGAGAATGAGAACACACATATAAGCATCCTGCTCTGATAGAATGCCAGCCATTCATTGTCTTTCAGCGTTGGTTTCTTATGAACCATATTTACGTGCTATGACTGGCCTCATTTGAAGGTATCTTCTGTACGGGAGGAGAAGACACAGTGCTTCTGGCTGCAGAAATCTGGAGAGTTGGCACAGGGTTTTAAATGAAGCATCAAGATTTACTAGAGGATCTCTTCCTGAAGCAATTGTTGTTGCTGTTGTTGTTTGTCATTGTCTTTGCTTAGGGTGGGGGAGGCAAATTTTGGCTGTATATGTGAGTATAATTAATAAAAATGCATCAAAGACTGCAAATAAATGAGTTTATGAAAGGGAAGAATGTGCAGGGTAATTATGTAGACTAGCCCAAAGATATACCGAGTTCTACTCTCAACTCATAAATTTTTTTTTAAATCTTAATTTCTTTTCCAAATAGGCTTTTCTAATTGAAAAAGTATTCTTCAACAAGAGTAATTAAAACTATGGAACATGGAAGATGGGTAATTAGTTTGCTCATGAATTGACAGATGAATAAACTGAGGTCATACAATATTTAGTGGACAAATGAAGATAAATAGAAAGTATAATCTGTCTGAACTCTACTTTAAAACTAGTCTGTGTGAGTTTAGGTTCATGAACCAGTTTTCCCAGATCTCAATCAACTGTGAACTAAATAACATCAACTTCTAGTTCTGAAAGGCAGAACCAACCTCAAGAGTTTTGTTAACTATAGATTTTTACTGTTCACTGTCCTAGTCAGAGACCCCCCCCCACCCCACTCCACTCTGTCTACACAGTAGTTACCCTCTCCTCATGTGGGCCTGCCAGATCCACAGCAAATTCTTAAATACCCATTGCTGTACCAAAGGAAATCCAACCTGAGCACCTGTTTGAGGGCATAGTTCTTCTCTACAACCTTGTGGCCATCTCACCTACACTCTCTAAGCCTCTATTTATTCATCTGTAAATTTAGCATAATGATAGTAATCTCTGCCAGCCTCCTTCAAAGCACTGCATTAATGGAAAGCTTAGAAAAGATACACTGAGGAACTTTTTAATGTGTTTCATCAGTTGAATATAATAGTGTTCATATTGGCATATTATAATAGGTATACTACTATTATTGATATTAACACAATATTGTGTTCAAATGATTGAAATAGAATTATTTAAATACTGTGCTTTAAATATTCAATAGCTTAAATCAGAATTATAATTACTTCTTGAACTTAATACACTAGTTAAATGGATATCTAAAGTGACTGAAATAGGGAAGAATATTTCTTGTTTTTAAAGAACATAATGATTTGCAAATCATAGATGATAAGTAAAAGGAAAAATAATTGGTTGAAAAACTAACAGTTGGGTACCATGCTCACTCTCTGAATGACAGGATCATTCACACCCCAAACTTCAGCATCATGCAATATGCCCATGTAACAAATTTGAACTTGTACCTCAGAATCTAAAATAAAAGTTGAAATTATAAAAAACAAGAAAACAAAACAAAGCTAAACTGAGAAATACTTAGGAATATGTGTATTATCCTCGGGAGAAGATAGGGAGAAGCTGTTGGCCATTTGATGTTCTAACAAAATTTTTTCAAAACCATAATCCCAAAAATGGCCTTGGAAAGCAACCACATTGAATGTCAATGATAACCACAGGGTTGGGCAGCATGGTTGTTGGTTACAGAGAGTCTGGAGCCAGAATGCCTGAGTTTAATTGCTAGTTATGTCACTTATCATGAAACATTAGACGATATATTTGGCATCTCTGTGGTTTAATTTGATCGGTTATAAAATGAGGGTAATCTAATTGGGTCCTTATAGTGAGTAAATGTGAAAGTATTGCTTAGAACAGTGCTTGGTGTTTTAAGTATTTATTAAATATATTTCTTAGAATGTTGATCATTAGTTAAGTTTTATTCATTATGTTTATCTCATGTTTAGTTGCTTTTGAAATTAGAAAAATAAATCAAGTAGCATGTCATCATATCTATACAATACATATTTCTTTTAAATGTTGATATCATTCAAATGTTCTGGCTTGTAGAATTTATGTATATTGTTAAAAATTGTTAATGATTTTGAATGTAATCAAAAAGATATTTTGAAGAGGAAATAGATTGGATAATTGTGATCTGTATGTTGATTTTTTTTCAAGTTAGTTTCTTTAAATGATACTGAAATCTATGCATTAGGTCAATGATTCTCAAAATGTGACCCAGGAACCCCGCAGGTGTCCATGTCTATTTCAGAGGGTTCACAAGATCAAAACTATTAATGTAACAATACTAAGATGCTATTTCCCTTCTTCATGCCCATTGTCTCACAAGTATACCATGTTATTTTTCAGAGATTACATCACCTATAGTATTACAAAAGCTGAATGCAGACATGGTTCTGGGAACTCAATTGTCTTCTATTAAAAGAGACATTAAGTACATTCACTAAATTGTGAAACAGTGCTACTCTTCTTGCTAATTTTCTTTTGTTTTTGAAAAATGTTATAATAGTATATGCCATTCATATAAACATGAATTGTTAATACCATACATTTTATTGAAGTAATACATAAATATTTTTAATTTTTAAGATTTTAATTCTTTAGATTATTACTAATAGATATGACTGGCTTAAACAAAAGCTCCCTGGCATCCTTAATAAGTTTTAAAAATGTAAAGGGGTCCTGGAACCAAAAAAAAAAAAAAAATTAAAATTTCTGCATTGGACTATCTGTAGTCTCTTAGAAATTCATCTTAAGCAAGGGGTATAATGGAGTTGTGCAAGTCTGTGGAGCAGCCAAGAGGAAGGCTCAGAATCTTCCAGGCCCTCCAGCACAACCTTCTCTGGGTGAAGGGAGCAACTAGCTTCTGTGTGTTGTTTCTTCCAGTTCCAGAGCCACTGATAGAACACATGGACAGGCCATGAATCAGAGACCATTGCGGTTCTCTGTCTAGAGTCAGTGAAAACATGGATTTAAGTGACATTTTTCAACCAGAGCTTCTGATATTTGGAAGCTGGCAGCAATACATATTAAAAACAGTAAGTAGGCACAGAGAGAAAAGTGATATGAAAGTGTAAATATTTGATGTGATGATACTCAGAGATTTAAAAATTATATTTCCATTTTGAAGAAAGTAGTTTTTAGCATTGGTTTACAAGGTTGAATTACTATATATTTTCTTACAAGTCATATACATGTGTTTATATATATTTGATAGCTCAATATAATTGCAAAAGTTAAATTGCTTTCTTTTGAATTGAGAGGCTGCTGGGTTCAAATTTTGGGAGACAGGTACAAGTGAGCACAGGCCTACCCAGGACCTTCCGGTTCTACAGTAAGACTTTTAATATGGTTAGAATATTTGTCCACTCTAAGTCTCATGTTGAAAGATAATTCCCAATGTTGGAGGTAGGGCCTCATTGGAGGTGGTGTTTGGATCATGGAGAGCACCATCTGCTTGGTGATGAGTGAGTTTTTACTCTAGTAGTTCATGTGAAATCTTGTTGTTTAAAAGAGGGCGGCACCTTACCCTTCTTTCTCTTGCTCCTGCTCTTCCCATGTGACATGTTTGTTCCCCCTTTGCCTTCCTTCATGATTAGAAGCTTCCTCGGGCTCTCACCAGAAGTAGATGCTGGAGCCATAGTTGTACAGCCTGCAGACCTGTGAGCCAATTAAACTTCTTTTATTTATAAATTACCCATCCTCAGATATTTCTTTATAGCAACACAAAAATGGCCTAATATACCAAATTTCTAGCATTAGCAAGGATCCATTCCCACAGAGTTGGCCCAGTTTCCCAAAGACATTTCTTCATTCAGGCTCTCTCATATTTGGTTATATTATTCTCTGATGTGGACCAGTAATTAGGCTCATGTTTGGTTCCACTCTGCAACACAGGGATTGCTGGCCTATGCATTGTAAGGGAGACCCATCTCCTCTATGCCTTACCCCAGTGCTTTCTTAGCACTGAGACTGTCAATCTGCCTTACCTCTGGCCTCTCCCAGATCCTGCTTGGAAAATTGCACCTATTCATATGAATTATTTTTCAGAAACCATATATACATTACCAAAATTTAGATGAGAAATGATAATGAAAGCATGACCCAAGGCATTCATTCATCATGAGGCTAGACCCTCTTTCTTTGGATGCTAAAGCAGGCACCTGGGAAAAACAAAATGCCAACCCAAACCCTGAAGAAATGTCACTAATTAATTGAAGGTGTATCACTCAATTCAGAATTGAGACATCTCCAGCTGCATTTTCAACCAGATGCTCTTTCAGGCACATAGTGTTACTACTAGGGAGAAACTCTACAGCCCTGATTCTCAGAATAAGTCTATTGAAATATCAGGTGGGAAGCCTTCCAGGTGTGAGATCATATTGCTAAAGAACTGGAAATGAGGGGCAATTCTACTTGATTTAGATATTTATATAGCTTGTTAAGAGAACCTTCTGCCAAAGACACCCCCTCAGAGTCTAAAATATATATATATATATATATATATATATATATATATATATATATGTTGAGTAGGTGGACAGAGGCTTGATTTTTCTTTCCCTTTGAGGGAAGGCATATGCATAGCTCCATAAGCCTGGAATACAGTGAGTCAGGTAACTGAGATAACATTATATTCAGCACTCTCACACTACCACAGGAGTCACTTTTTTATGTGTTATACATTTGCCGTTTCCCATTGACTAGAGCAATTGGCAATTCCTATGAACTAACTTAAAAATCTGATTTTCTCTTTAACTAAAACATAGTATAAAATCAAGATCAAATATCTGTTCTGCAACTGTGGAAATGGCTTATTTCCATAAATGTCTAGGGAGTATAATAGTTTGTACCCAGGTGTAGTTATAGAACAGTCGCTGAAAAATGGTAGTTTTATTGCCTAATATATCAACCTTCCACCCATGTTAATTGCCAGTGACATTTTGGGTTGTTTTTCAACACTTTAATGAGAATTACAGCTTCTTAAGGAGTCTTGCTGTATCTACTATCCAATTGAATTTGATGTCTCAATTATTGATGTCTTGGCCAGTCGGTGAAGGAAGCCCAACCTCCAGTGGGTGAAATAGCAGCTAGGTTAGGCAGGTATTTTGTTTAATTTTTAGCTATAGCAAAACTTAAGAGTAATTATCAAGAATCTTGTAAAATGAAGTATTAACCTTGGATAGGCATGTGTGTACAGATTTCATGTCTCTATACCTGAGGACATTAACTCCTAGGGTAATTTATTATAAGACACACTGAAATTTAAGTTGTATAAAAACAAGTTATCAGAGGAAGCTAAGAGGACCCCCAGGTTGAGGAAATGCACTAAACCTTGGCTTGATATATACTGAGGAGGGAAGGTCATTGCAAAAAATATTCCCTGCTCAAAATGTGACCCGTGGACCTGTAGGATGCTGTAGCATTGGCTTCTACCAATAGCTTGTCAGAACTGAATCTCAGTCCCCATCACCCCCCGCAGACCTACTGAACCAGTTTAACAAATTTCCTGTATGATTTATATAGACATCGCAAAACTCTGTAAACAGGGGTTGGTGGTGCACCTGTGCTCAACTTGGGCTGTAGAACACCAGCTGACATGATAAGTCAGGCAGCTGGGATTCTGACACTGTCAATCCTCAACATCAGGTAGGGACCAGGTTGGTGTCCCACCTAGATCTTGCAGTTTGGAACCAAAGATCTCGATTAATTATCAAGGTTTTGAAGGCAAAGGAAGTCAATATCAAAGAAAGAGAGGATCCATGCATAGGGGATGCACTATGGCCAAGAACCCTGTCAGGCTTTAGTTCATTAAATTCAGGACTACAGACCAAGATGAGTGAGTCATTGCCCATTTTAAGACATCAAGATAAAATGGCCACAAGACCACAGCCATACAACTCTTAAGCAAGAGTCCTGGGATTACCCTAAGGCACATCAGCTGTCAGTCTTGGGGACCGCATTTCAGATTCCCTTCACTAGTGGAAAACGGCTTCTCAGGTGCTTCTGAGCTCGTGGCCTGGGTGATGGGCTTCCACTGAGTCCTTAAAGCCTAACTGACAAGGATTAATGTCCCAACATATTCACTTTAAAGTGGAGGAGTGCAGCAAACTCAACCTAATAAATAACATCCCTAAGAAACCCTAAGAAATTTTTGAAAAATAAGCATCCCAAATTGCTATTTTCATGAATGAAATGGGGGAAAATGATGCAAAATACTAGTGGTTTAAGTGTGGTCAAACTTGGCATGATCCCATGATAAACATTTATAATTTTAATGACATCTAAACTGTAGTAACAACCAATGAATTAGTAAAGCTTGAAATTATATAAACTCAATTTGATTCAGAGTTTGTCATGAGCAATTCTAATACTTGTGTATTCTTAAGGAATTACCTTTCAATTTTTTTCTTTTAAATATGTCAAGCTCTTAATAATATTGACTTTCTTTGACTGTATCATCTCTTTAAACCCTTGCATCAACACTGTGAAGTAAATATTTTTAGCCTCATGATTAAAGTTAGGCTTAGAGAGGTTAAGTAACTTTCCCAGGGCCATTCAGTAAAGCACAACTCTTTCAGAAAACTTCTGGAAATTTTCCAGTTGACTATATCTGTTTCCCAGGGATTTTGAATCTCATTATGTAGGCCTTTTATGAAGTATCAAATCTTTTAAACAAAAAGGTTTTCTTTCTTCAGTTACTTATTTATTCAATTACTTCTATCTTATAGGTCCTGGGGACCTATAGGTGAAAAACTGTCACAAAACAATGTTTCTTTAGCTTTGATCCCATTCTGCAGAGAACTCTGGTTTTCCTCTAGTGTCAGCAAAACATTTCTGGGAAACACCAGAGGTTTTATCCTTTGCACTCTGAATAAATCCCATTTGCTACCATGGATTGTGTGACATTTCCTTCCTTTTAAGCTTGGGTTTTCTGCAGTCACTGTGGATTAGTAAGGATAAACAAAACTTCCAGAGTAAATACAACCAAACTTATAATGGCTCAGTGAAACATAAGATTATTCATTTCACCATAATATAGTTCAGAGTGCTTCCAGGTAAAGCAGGCGGCAGGAAGATAGGGGTTTTCTCCACAAAGTTATTAAGGGATTCTAAATAACATCAGCTTTGCTATCTTTAACATGTGATTTTTAAGGTCTTCCTGAGGGTCACCTGTCCGATCGCCTAAAAGAAGAGCATATGACTTGAGTACATGTGAGAAGTGTTCTGGGGTCAGGCCTGGAAATGGTAGGATAATATCCTCTACATTTCATTGGCTAGATCTCAGTCACATGACAAACAATTTCTAGGCCGCCAAAGAAATATGATTTGTCTTGTGCGTCGTAGAAGAGAAGGAAATGCATTTTTGGTGGACAGCTAGTACTCTCAGTGAAACTACTCATGCCCCAAATTGAAGCCATGGTACCAGCATGTAGCAGAGGCAGTCACTGCTACTGCTCATGTTTATTTATAAGACCAATTCCCCTGCTGACCATCATCAGCCAAGACTAGGATGCCCATTTCCAATGAAAATGTGACATTCATGCATCTATGTATGCTGTTGACTTCATGCCTCTACCATGTTCGGGTAAGCTTTTGGAGACTGGATGAAAAAAGATGATTAAATTTCCACTGCGGCTTTACTAAAGACCCCTTGCCTGGACATATATTTAAATGCGAATATGTTGAAGGAGTGTCAGCTGGGACAGGGGTTTAAACTAATAGAAGTTCTACTCTGTATTGCCCTCCAAATCATGCTTCCTTTCTGATGCTTGGGTGAAGCAGCTTTTGGCTCAGACTTACACACTTGCTTAATATCTTCTAGGCATTTGAAGAGCTTATGGCCTGATGCATATACAAAAAAATCGCCCAATCAAATCTCAATTTTCTACTGTTTATTCTTCTTTGTTACTTTCTCACTCTCTGTTTGTTTGAATTCTACTACCAAATTGTTTGTCCCTTCCCTTTGATTCTGTTACTTGTACTGCCTATGTAGTCAAGATTTCAGTGTTATGATGAAGGCCCAGCTGATCACTTAGCATGAGTAGTCCAAGAAGAATATAAGGAAAGTTCTCTACTGAAGGGCCTGTGAAAGCTTGTTGCCCCATGGGGCTGGACCGAAGCCTTATTATTGATCTTATTGAACGGGTCACTGTTGGTTAGGAATGTGCTAAAAAGGCTGGAGTTAATTCCAACAAACAAATACTGTTTATAACATGGGCTCATGAGATTATGGTGGAAATGTCACGCTCTGTATTTGCATTTGATTATAGGAGCTACCTTTATTTATAAAGAAGCATGCTGTAGTAAGAATTCTTCGCTAGACATTAGAATTGCATTCAAGTTTCTGTTGATCCTACTTCCTGTATGACCTCGAAGCCATTAATTAACATTGCTTGGCTTTTTTTTTTTTTTTCTGTTAAGATGTTGAAATAATACCTACTTCACAGGCTTAATTTCAGAATGAAATGTGATAATATATACGAAGCACTTAGCACGGTGATCCCTTATGATCTCTGTTACTACTATCAATAATTGGGAAAAATGAGACATAAGAAATACCTTCATTTTTGCTTTTTATATTAGCCATGTAAATAAGACTATCAAGTATTAAATATTACATACTGACATATATTGAATATATATGTCTGTTTTAATACATAGGAATATATAGTTCTTTAAGTTTATTTTTAATACTGACAATTCTACTATGAAAGTTATAAACCTTTCATTTACAAGTCATTTTAGATCTTTAAAAGAATAATTTTTGATAATTTGTAAAACCTAGACTTTCTTTCAGTAGATGATTTTTATTCCAGAACTGGTTTTTGTTTTATGTCAGACTCAGGACACATTTGATTTATCCTTAGGTTGTTTTCCGAGGCTTTAAAGAATCAGAGCTGAGTGGAAAAATACTTTTTGGAAAACTGATTTTCCAACTAAGAAACCCAAAGTGATGGATTGCTAGAATAATGGCTGTAATATATACTGAGAATACAAAGGAGAAACATAGGTTTTTCAAGATGAATTTGGGTTCTTAAGAAGTGAGTCTGTGTTTTATTATTTTTCTGCATATAAGAAAATTTAGACTGTATTGTTTCTGCACGAATTCATAGTAGCCCCTGTCTAACCTATCCAATTTTAATATGAAACCATAAACAATATAAACAATATCATGGTAATAAGTTTTTTGTGTTCTCCAGTCCAGAAAGTCTTTGTTGCCATAACAAGTTTGATAATTATTGAAGCAAAAGTACAAAAGTTTCTCAAAAATCATTTAAATGGTAACATTTAAATATTAAGCACTAGTAAGAAGAAACTAAAACAAATATTTAAATATCTCCATTGTTAATGGTTATTTTAAAAAAATTCTTATCCTCACAACTGGTTGCTTATTGATGCCAGTAGCCACAAAATAGGTAACACTACTATTATGCTAATCTCTTTGAATACATTAGTTTATTTAATATTTTTTATCTTTTACAATTATTTCCTACATCTAGCAAGATGTCGAGATTCTAGCTGTAGACTCTTGCCTCTTTCTCCATTCCTGAGTCTTAATTCATATACAATTTCTCTCCCTATGGCCCTCAGAAATTTTGTTTAGACCCCCATGTGTTCTTACTCCCCGGCTCCATCTGCTTTTACACATTTTTTAAAATAAGGTGCCTTTGGGCCCTACCATGGTATCATGGTCATTGCCCCTCAAAAAAAAAAAAAAAAAAATCTACATTTGATGTCTTTGACAATAGACAAATGATTGTATGAAATGGATATCCAATTTATTTTTCTTTTTTTCTGTTTTCCTTTTAATTTATTTATTTATGTTTATTTTTTAGAGATGGGTTCTTGCTATGTTGACAAGGCTGGTCTCAAACTCCTGGCATTAAGTGATCTTCCCATTTCAGCCTTTCAAAGTGCTGTGATTACAGATTTGAGCCACCATGCTCAGTCCAATTTATTTTTCACGATTCCAAAGTTTATGCATAGATGCTCTAGCTAAACAATAATTTCTTCTCATTGAAAAGAAAGCCTCTAACTCACCTGATATGGAACAGTCTCCTGTGTGTAGTGAACTTACTCACTATGGAGGGATTGATGCTTTCAGAGGATCACTTAAACTATGAGATGCTATGATGAGTATATCCTTGCACTACTAAAACATGCATATTACCTCTCTTACCCCATTAGGTGCAACATTGGTCAAAACCTGACTTGCAATAGCTTTGGTACTTAGTCTTTTAGCTCTGTCTGACTGCTCTAGAGTATAAGGTCCTTGAAGATAGGATTGCCACCTTATAAAACAGAGTTCCACAACATAGTATGTTAGAAATAGGTTGGAACTTTTAGTCATATTAGTTCTGTTTGAATTCTAGTCCACTAGTTGTTTGCCTTTGTGCAATTCATTTAACTTTTATTAGACTCACTTGCCCATTAGGTACAGTTTTTGTTTCTTAACTTTCCAAATTGTTGAGAGGCTCAAATGAGAAAATAGTGCCAATACGGTTGATTAATTTTATGATGATTATTAGTATTGTTACTATTCCTGGCATAGAATAACATGAAATATTTAATAAATAATAAATAAACATATGAGTGAATTGATTAATTAATGAGTGGTATTCAAATTACACTTTTAAATGTATGTTTAAATACATGTGCTATCCCATTTTCTAGGCCTAAATATAATGAACATGCTTGCTTGCAAAATGAGCCTTCTCCTGCCTTCCCAGAGAGTCTCAGACAAATCAGTAAGAGACAAAGACCCAGAAGCTGCCTCAGGAGCCTCCCATAGCAAGTGACTGCTGTTGTTCCATTTTGGGCTTGAATCATGAGAAGCTGGACCAGAGTAGAATTGGAAATGGAGGACCAGTAGGCCAGGATTTTCTTTTAGGGGGACTTGTGATTGGCAGTTCATTGCAGATAATAATGAGAAGGGAGAAGATTTTGATAAGGCACACATGTGAGAAACTGAGAGACTTTGGGTAACTTTAGTGTCTACAAAGTGGCCACTCCCTGTTTCTCAAGATAAGAGGGGAAGGTTTTGCCATTTCAGGCTGGCTGGGCTCATTTTGTTCAGAAAGAGTCTTAGATGGAGAAAAAATTCCAGCCCTGAGGAAAATGCATTCAGCAGTCCCTGGCAGGAGGGTACGGGTTGGTAGCTTAATCAACTATAGGCCACACAGAACAACAACAATAAATGGATTTTAGGGGTTTGTTTTTACCTACTAAAAGAAATTTACTCCGCTTCTCCTCCTCTCTACCTCTCTCTGTAAAAACTCATCCTCACAGTGGGTGTAAGAGAATCTGAGAATGAAGACCAGTGTTTCGCAGTGCAAATCCGACAGTACGGCTTGCTTTGATAAGTCAGTGGCAATGCTCCAAGGGAAAAGACTGCAGAAGTCAAAATATAAATATATTTAGTGACTTCAAACCCCATTGTTTCCAGGTCCCTTTTGCTTTTTTCCAATTACCTGTCTCTCATTTTTGAGGAAACTTTGCAATGCTTTGACTTTTATTGTCATTCTTCCCCCATCCTGTGGCTTTTCTAACACCTGCACTGCATCGTCTTTCAACGCTTTTGGTTTTGTTTCTTTGCATGATCATCCCCCCTTCTCCCTCCTTAACATATGGATTTTAACAAAACCAATTTTCAATATCGAGTTTAAAAATCTGAATTTAAAGAAGTAAAAGAGATCTTCCCAAATTTTAAGCAATGATAAAGAAACAGCTGGAAATGTATACAGAGTGTGTATTTTTGTGTGTGGGGGAGGGGTGAGGATGATCCAGAGACAGGTTAGATCTAGGAAGGATTTGTCAATATACATGAGGTTAGCATAAAAGGAATATTAGCTTAAATTTCTGTAGATAGCCATTTTCAAGGATGTGTTAGAACAAATGCAGAATTTCAGAGGAAATAACAGATAATTCTTTCATGGCCTTTGAAACTCCTTGCACATTTCTAGCTTGTAAAGAGAATGAGATTAGCTTTTTATCCATACAGTATCTGCATCTATCAAATATTTCTATATTTATAAACCTACAAATTTACAGGTCTGAGCTTCTGTGTGAATTAGAAGCAGAGGCAAGTTTCTTCTATAAACATACAGGTCTGGGCTTCTGGGTGAATTAGAAGCAGGAGCAAGTTTCTTCTTAAAACCGAACTTTTGTCACCAATTTGATGTAATTTGCTACTAAACTGTGCGTCTTTTGCTTTTTATCTCTCTTCTCATGTGCTCTTAAAAGCTACTTGTGTGGTGGCTCACGTGTAATCCCAACACTTTGGGCGAGTGAGATGGTGGATCACAAGGTCAGGAGATCGAGACCATCCTGGCCAACATAGTGAAACCCATCTCTACTAAAAATACAAAAATTAGCCATGCCTGGTGGTGCTTGCCTGTAACCTCACCTACTCAAGGGGCTGAGGCAGGAGAATTGCTTGAACCAGGGAGTCGGAGGTTGCAGTGAGCCAAGATCAAGCCACTGCAATCCAGCCTGGCTCAGTGAGCTGAGATCACACCACTGCATTCCAGCATGGCAACAGAGTGAGACTCTGTCTCAAAAAAAAAAAAAGAAAAAGAAAATCTACTTGGCTACTTGCTTTAATCTATGACAGCGACCTTACAATGTACTTTATAATGCATGTGCCTTGATGATAAGATGTGATTTGTGATCTTTCTAGGCTGACAAATGAATCTCCTAGAGCTCTACCGTATTACTACAGTGGTCTGAGTCATGGTGATTGGAATTTTTTAAATTCATCATTTTTATAGACAGGCCTGAACAACCTAGCATGTGTATTTTTAAAAATTTTACTCAAAATTAAAGATCTTATTTTGAAAACTGTCCTTGTACTATAATAGCTAGCAGACACTTCAAATATTTCTCTTTCATGTAGACAAATCTATACGTTTCTCCTCAGAAAATATAGATGTCAATGCCTGCAGATAAGCAATCCAAATAAGTTTAATGGAAGACAGTTTTGTGTAATTAAGTCATGACTCTTTTCCGCCTGGAGGAGGGCTCAAAAGGAAGGAAAACAAATAAGCCACAAATGGGAGAAGGGCACTATGCATGCCAAGGATGTGCCTGCAGAATTCAACATTCCTTCTGTAGCCTTTGATTATTCAACTAGTTCATATCTTTTGGACACATGACATTGAGAAGTCTGATTAAAAAAAGAAAAAGATAAAGCCCACCATAGAATAGCAAGAGAACCAGGCAAATGTAATGTGACCAAAGCCAAGCGGAGACAGTTTCACCATGGAGGAATGGAAGGATGAAGTGATTGTCTATATCAAATTATGTTTAGAAAAAAGACAGGAACATATAGGTGACCATTTGCTTTGCAAAATACTGTATCTGGTGACTTTGATAAGATCCACTATATTGGAGTGCTGAGTATGAAAGTCCAGTTGAAAATGATGAGAAGAGGCCAGGCACAGTGCCTCACGTCTGTAATCCCAGCACTTTAGGAGTCTGAGGTGGGCGGATCACCTTAGGTCAGGAGTTCAAGACCAGCCTGGCCAACGTGGTGAAAATGGTGGTGCACACCTGTAAGCTACTTGGGAGGCTGAGGAGGCAGAACTGCTTAAACCCAGGAGGTGGAGGTTGCAGTGAGCCGAGATTGTGCCACTGCACACCAGCCTGTGCAACAAAGAGAGACTCTGTCTCAAAAAAAAAAAAAAAAGAAAAAAAGAAAAAGAAAAAAAAGAAAATGAGGAGAAGAAGAAAACTGAAGGTCGGTAGGTATAGCAGTGAGTATATTCTAATTAGTCAGGGATATTTTTCTGAGAATAATTGAGAACTCGAATAGTGGCTACAGAAGGAAACAGGGCCAATTATACATACATATGTACGTAGGGGAGGACAAAAGTGAATGTGTGAACTTCAAAAGGAATACGCTTTTTCATTTTAATATGAGGAAAAGCAAAGTTAGTAGGTAGAGATGCTTGCAGGTTGATGGAACTGGTGGTGGAAAGGTGAAGCTCTTTGCTTAGTAATGGATGCAGCTAGGTCATTAGCAGAGAGGAGACCGAGTAGCAGCTGGAGATTTTAAGAGAGGGGATGAGCAATGGAATTGTCATCTCAGAGAGTTTTAATGTTCAAACCAAGTCTAAAGTACATTGAGTACAAAGGCAATAGGTATATATTTATAAATAAGAATAGTTGGAGGTTATAAAGAACTAATCAGGTCAAGCGCAGTGGCTCACACCTGTGATCTCAACACTTTGCACAGTCGAGGCGAGTGGACCACTTGAGGTCAGGAGTTCAAACCAGCCTGGCCAACGTGGTGAGACCCTGTCTCTACTAAAAATGAAAAAATTAGCCAAGCATGGTGGTGGCACACACCTGTAATGCCACCTACTCAGGAGGCTGAGGCATGAGAATCACTTGAAACCAGGAGGCGGAGGTTGCAGTGAGCTGAGATTGTGCCACTGCAATCCAGCCTCGGCTTCAGAGAGAGATGGTCCTGAAACCAAAGAACAAATCAATCCAAACACGAAATGAAAGGGAAAGTAGTGGTATAAAGAATGATATTAAGCATCTTAATTCGTGCCTTTAAAATGTATAACTAAAATATCTCAGTGCTGTCCAATGTAATACGAAAATACTCTCTATATTCTCTACTTACAATATATATATATTTTTAAAGTGATGTTCAGGTGTCCTCTGATGACCACCGTATTTCTGTTTACATGATTGAATTCATTGTCAAGCATCTAGTATGAATTTGGTGAAATTTTTGACTTGTAGTTGAGATGCTTCCCTTATTGCCAGCACCGATAGAGGGTTTGTCCTATTGTTAAGTGCCTTTGCCTATTTCAGTACCTGCAATTATCAGGGAGAAATGAACAGAGCTAGAAATCTGCACTCAAGTGTTTATCCTGTCTGGCAGTGGTCATTTAAATCAGTGATTTGATTTTATCTTATTGAAGACATATATTAACATCTATAAATTCTGGGAAAAAATCTATTAATTATAATTTCCTTGGCCTATTTCAAACAGCTGAATTGTTTTAATGTACTCTTGTAATCCTCTTTTTGGAATATGTTGTATTGTATAGTTACACAAATTTGAATTTATAAATAAACCAGTGTCTTGTTTATTCATTTATTATTTTTTGAGACACAGTCTTGCTGTATTGCCCAGGCTGGGGTGCAATGGTGTGATCTCCGCTCACTGAAACCTTTGCCTTCCAGGTTCAAGCAATTCTCCTGCCTCAGCCTCCTGAGTAGCTGGGATTTTAGGCATACAGCACCACCCCTGGCTAATTTTTGTATTTTTAGTAGAGACGGGGGTTTTACCATGTTGGCCAGACTGGTCTTGAACTCCTGACCTCCTGATCCTCCCACCTTGGCCTCTCAAAGTGCTGGGATTACAGGCATGAGCCACCGTATCTGGCCGTATCTCACTTATTTGTTAATAATTTCCTAATTTTTATTTTAGATTTAGGGGGTACATGTGCTGGTTTATTATAAGAGCGTGATACTGAGGTCTGAGCTTCTATTGATCCCATCACCAATATAATGAACATAAAAACTTGTGTCTAAAAAATGAATAAATAATAAAAGGTAAAGTGGTATTCGATCTTAGTGTATGCAGTTCTTTTTAGGCATTTTGTTATTAACCAAGTTTTAAATGTCTAGTCCACAGTGTGCTATCTGTTTTTGGAAATTTGCCTGTCACTGTGCTTCTTCTCTGGTCTGCTGGGTTTCCAAAGAGATCTGTGGTAATAATTCTTTTAAAAAAAATTTATTTTTATTTCCATAGTTTTTGGGGAGAACAGGTGGTATATAGTTATATGAGTAAGATCTTTAGTGGTGATTTAATGCACACATCACTCTAGCAATGTACACTGAACCCAATTTGTAGTCTTTTATCCCTCACCCCTTTCCCATCCTTTTCCCTGAGTCCTCAAAGTCCATAGTATCATCCTTAGGCCTTTGCATCCTCATAGCTTATCTCCCAGTTAATGAGTGAGAACATAGGATGTTTGATTTTCCATTCCTGAGTTACTTCACTTAGAATAATAGTCTCCAATCCCATCCAGGTTGCTGCAAATGCCATTAATTCATTCCTTTTTATAGCTGAGTAGTATCCCATCATAGCTGAATAGGAACAGCTCCGGAGCGCAGTAGGCGAGTGATCTCCCCATTTCCAACTGAGGTACCAGGTTCATCTCAATGGGACTGTTTAGACAGTGGGTGTAGCCCAAGAAGGGTAAACCAAAGCTGGGCAGGGCATTGCCTCACCCAGGAAGTGTGAGGGGCTAGAGAACTCCCCCTCCTAGCCAAGGGAAGCCATGAGGGACTTTTCCAGGCACTCCAGCTCAGATACTGTGCGTTTCCTACGGTCTTCACAACCGGCAGACCAGGAGATTCTCGATGGTGCCTACAAACACAGCTCCCCTGGTTTTCAGCACAAAACTGGGCAGCCATTTTAGCCCACACCTGGAACGCCAGGGAGACAGAACCACTCATTCCACTGAAAAAATGGGGGCTGAAAGCCAGGAATGAAGTGATCTGGCTCGGCGAGTCCCACCCCCACAAAGACTAGCAAGCTGAGACCCATTGGCTTGAGATTTGTGGTAATGATTCTATGCTTGCATTCTTGTTACCATGTTCTGTATCCATGGCTTGCTTAAGATTCTTACTGGAGGTTAAGGAATAGCATAAATTTCATGTCACAGTATAATGCTGTTAATTTTAGGGAAGATGTAACATACTGTTAAAGAATGATTCTCTACTTACAGTATGAGTGGAAAGTCTTATATATCTTATATTTATTTATTTATTTATTTATTTTTGAGACTGAGTCTTACTCTGTGGCCCAGGCTGTAGTGCAGTAGCACGATCTTGGCTCACTGCAACCTCCACCTCCCAGGTTCAAGCGATTCTCCTGCCTCAGGGTCCTGAGTAGCTGAGATTACAGGTGTGTGCCACCACACCTGGCTAAATTTTTTGGTATTTTTAGTAGAGACGGGGTTTCACCATGTTGGTCAGACTGGTCTCAAACTCCTGGCCTCATGATCCACCCGCCTTGGCCTCCCAAACTTCTGGGATTACAGGTGTAAGCCACTGTGCCCAGCTGTATTTATTGAATTATTATTATTTTCAGTCTTGGAGTTGAAGATAAGTAAAACTCAGTTAAGACCCAGATGCTACCACTTCCTAACTTAAATAGATATTTGTAAAATTATCCAAGCCTTTAAATAGAAAATGAAAATAAGAATAATTATGAAATATAAAATCTATGTTCACCTAATATGATTTTTTTGAGAATTGAATGAGAGCATATATGAAGACCCAAATGCAGTTCCTGGACACAATAAGTGTTCAATAACTATTAGATATCTGGGTTTCCATCCTCTTGATAAGAAATGGACAAGGCCATTCTCATATCCCAATTCTGTGATACACCTGGGCGAAATTCTGCATCTTGTCAGCCAACATACCTTAGCCATTTATTCCTGAAGGAGACCTTTGGAATGACAGGAGGGCACATGAGTTTGACCATGGTTCTGTAGTGCTTGCCTAAGGAGACGATGAGACACAATCAATTCCAGTTTGCCTGTGGCAAAATAAGTTAAAAAGTTGAAAATTGGCCGGGCGCGGTGGCTCAAACCTGTAATCCCAGCACTTTGGGAGGCCAAGGCGGGTGGATCAGGAGGTCAAGAGATCGAGATCATCCTGGTCAACATGGTGAAACCCCATCTCTACTAAAAATACAAAAAATTAGCTGGGCATGGTGGTGCATGCCTGTAATCCCAGCTACTCAGGAGGCTGAGGCAGGAGAATTGCCTGAACCCAGGAGGCGGAGGTTGCGGTGAGCCAAGATTGCGCCATTGCACTCCAGCCTGGGTAACATGAGTGAAACTCTGTCTCAAAAAAAAAAAAAAAAAAAAAAAAAAAAGTTGAAAATTTGAGTTGATGAATAGGAAGTAGGAGGGCAGTCAGTCTAACAAATTGGTAAATGTAACTAGCCCTTTGGGTCTAATATTGGAATCTGGTACTTGGAAGATGTATTGTTTTGATTTTTGTATGTACATTGTTGTTCTTTTCTGATTCAGTAAATTCTGTGTTAGCTATGGTAAGTGAAACAAAAGGAAAGCATTGGTGCAATTTTGCCCTCATGGGAATTGGTCTACTTTGTTGAAGCTAGCTTGAGGTGTCATTGGGAATGTGGATGCTAGAGCCCCACTCTCGGTCAGTACCATTTATGTAACTGACCCCAAATTAAAAATAGTTACTCCCTCTTTTTTATTCAAACCATTTTGTATCCTGAGTAAGGTGGCTTCTGTACGTGCCCTAGAAAGATTTTCCTCATTTGTATAGTCACAAAGGCAAGCGTCTCAAAACTGGGCATCTTTCAATACCACTTAAGCCTTCCTTTACGGTGTAGCAAACAGCTGAGAGGAAACATGTGGTCAACTCTTAACTGTAGTGCCGTCAGAAATCCCGGTCTCCATATTTCCTGCGGTGTCTGCCCTAGTACTTGCCTTTTAATTATGGCCACCCGCAGTTTTACCTTTGAAAGCCAATGTTTGATGTGCAAGACTAAGCTTAAGAGAAAGCAAAAGTTGATGCTATAATAAATTTGTTTCTGGAAAAAAAAAAAAAGAGTCTCCAGCAAAGTTATTTTTAGATAATGTGTTTACTGGTTATTCATGTGAACTGTGTCAAAAAAAGTTACCTTTATATAGGATTAATTTAAATAGAATATTTGGATAAAATAGACACCACATAAAGGCAGAAGAGTTGCTGTTTCTCTATACACATGGCATTGGATTTCATGCAAATGGTATATTTGAAAGGAAAGAATATAATCATTTAAACAAAATAGCCTTTTTAAAGCAATTTTAGATTTATGGAAAAACCGAATGGAAAACACAGAGTTCTCATATGACACTTAACTGCCTACCAGTTTTCCCTGACATTAATGATGTGCATTAGTGTGTGGTACATTTATTATAATTGATAGGCCAATATCAAAACACTATTATTACCTCAAGGCCATAGTTTATGTCAAAGTTAATTGTTTGTGGTATGCATTCTATGAGTTCTGACAAATGCATAATGACATGTGTCCAATCATACAGACTAGTTTTACTGTCACCAAAATCCCTTTTGTTCCCACCTGTTCATCCCTCTTTCCTTCCCCTGAACCCTTGGCAAACTGATATTTTTAATATCTGTGTAATTGTTATTTTTTTTCCAGAATATCATATAGTTGGAATCATATAATATGTAGCCTTTTCACACTGGCCTCTTTCGCTTTGCAACTGTGTTTAAGGTTTCTTTATATTTTTTCGTGGCTTGACAGCTTACTCCTTTTTATCACTGAATAATATTCCATTTCATAAATGTGCCACAGTTTGTTTATCCATTCATCTATTGAAGGCCGTTTTGGTTGCTATCGCATTTTGGCAATTATAAATAAAGTTGTTATACACACTTGTGTACAGGTTTTGTGTGGACAGTTTTAAACTCATGTGAGTAATTACCAAGGAGTGCAATTTTTGGATCACGCTGACATTATATGACTTTAAGACATGCTATAAAACTACAATAATCAAGACAGTGTGGTGTTGGAGGAACAAAAGACAAATCAATAAAACATGATAGAGAACCAAGAAACAGACCACACAAATATAGTCAACTGATCTTTGACAAAAGAGCAAACACAATTCAGTGGAGAAATTATAATTTTTTCAAAAAATGTTGCTGAAACAACAGAATATAACAGGCAAATTTCTTTTTCTTTTGTAGTTTTCTTTTTCTTTTTTCCATGAGCTAATGCAAATGTCATTATGTTTTGATTTCAAATCCCTATTGTTTATTGCTGATATATAAGAAAGCAATTATCTTTTGTATATTAACTTTGTGTCCTGGAACTTTGCTGTACTTGCCCAATTCACAAATAGTTCTTTACTGAATCATGTCATCTACAAATACAGGTTATTGTTTTTCTTCTCAGTATGTTTACCTTTCTTTTCTTTCTTTTTTTCTTGTATCAGTGGGTTAGCTAGGACCAGTACATTGTTAAATAGGAGCGGTAAAAGCATACATTCTTACTTTGTTACTAATCGTAGTGAGAAAACATGTAATTTCTCATCAGGTATGTTGTTAGCTATAGGATTTTTTGTGGATATTCTTTACCAGTTTCAAAGTATCCCTCTAGTCAAAGTTTATCAAGTTTTTATCAAGAAATGGTATGATAAATATTGTTATCATAACCATTCATGATGTTGAATATTGTTAAATGCTTTTTACTGCACCTACCAATATAAGAATTTTTCTTTAGCCCGTTGATGTGATAGATTACATTAACAGATTTTCAAATGTTGAAGTAGTTAGTCTCCCATACAGCAATAAATGGTACTTATTTGTGGTATAGACTTCATTTTACTGTAACAGGGGGTTCAATTTGCTAATATTTTTGAGAATCTTCACATATTCATAAGAGGCATTAATATGTATTTTTCCTTTTTTCTAACGTCTTCATTAGGTTTTGATATTAGGGTAGCACTCCTCTCACAGAATGAGAGAGAAAGTATTCCTTTTGCTTCCACTTTTTGAAAAATATTATAGAGAATGGATATTTCTTAAACTAGTATTTCTTTAATTGGTATTTCTTCCTTAAATGTTTAGTAAAGTTCACCAGTGAATCTGTCTGATCTTATTGCTTTCTGCTTCAGATGATATTAATTATTGATTGGATTCCTTTAGTAGATATAGGCCTATATGGATTATCTATTTCTCCTTTTGTGAGGTTTGACACAGAATTTATCACAACACTCTTTTATTATCGTTTTAATATTCATGGGATCATAATGATGACATCTCTTTTATTTCTAGTATTAGCTGTCTTTCTTTTTCTTAGTTAAATCGGCTAACAGTTTATGACTTTTATCAGTTTTTTCAAAGAATCAGATTTTTTCTGTTGATTTCCGATTGTCACTTTCATCAGCCTCTGCTCTAATGTTATGTATGTATTTTCTTCGGCTTACTTTAAAATTAATATGCTCTTCTTAGTTTCCTAAGGCATGATCTTAGGCTATTGGTTTTAGATTTCCTTTTTTTCCTAATATATGTATCAAATGCTATAAATTTACTGCTAGGCACTGCCTTTGCTGAATCTTATAAATTTTGATAAGGTGAATTTTTATTTAGTTTAAAATATTTTAAAATTTCTTTTGAGACTTCTTATTTGATTCATGTGTTATTTAGAAGTGTGGTATATAATCTTCAAGTGTTTTGGATTTTCCAGTTATCTTTATTGATTTTCAATTTAATTTCATTATGATCTGAGAGACTACTTTGCATGATTTCTATGTGTTTAAATGTGTGTGAATGTGTGTTTTATAATCCAGAAAGTGATTTATGTTGGTGAATAAATAATCTATGCTATCTTGAGAAGAATATCTATTCTGATGTGGTTGGATGAAGCATTCTATAGAAGACCATTAGATCTACTTGATTGATATTGCTGTTCATTTCAACTGTGTACTTACTGATTTCATACTGAAAACACTACCACAAGGTTAACAAGAATTACAAGCCTGACATTAGGCAGAATTAGAGTCAGGCATTGGACAGGGTGTGCTGGTACACTTTGACCCACTTCCCTGCAGCTGCTAAATAACCTAGAGTCACATAGCACTAACCACCTGCTTCTTCATTGTTCCTATAGATAGAATCTCTGACACCGAACATTTTTACCCAAAAATTGCTAAAGGTGTTCTTCATATCCTGAATTTCAGTGGTACAGCTGACACCAAGCTGTCTGAAAAACCCCACCAAGGAACTGACTCAGCACCAAATGGTTGTTTCTTCATCTGCCTGTCCTGTGACTTCATTCCTCACTTCTTGACCAATCAGCAATTCTACACGCTAGCCCATCCCCCTACTCAGCCCCTAGAAAACCCATTCCCAGACCTCTTGGGGAGGCACATGTGAAGTTCCCTTCTGTCTTCTTGTTTGGCTGCCCTACAATTGTTAAATGCTTTCTCTGCTGCAACTCTCACTGTTTTCAGCGTATTGGTCAGTTACTGTAAATGAGAAATCAAATCTGGTGGTTCTGTAACACTATCTGTGCATCTATCCATAATTGTTACAAGAGTATTGAAATCTTCAACTATATTATGGATTGATGTATATTTTTATTGCAGTTATATCAGTTTTTACTTCATGTATTTTGACACTGTTGTTGGGTACACACACTCTAAGGATTATATGTCTTCTCAGAGACTTTACCCTGTCTTCATTATATAATGCTCCTCTTTATCACTGATAATTCTCTATGCTCTAACGTTGCCTTGTTTGGAAATTAATATAGCTGCTTCAGCTTTCTTTTGATTAGAGTTAGCATGTTACATTTTTCTCCATTCCTTTACTTTTACTTTATCTGTGTCCTTATAAAGTTGACTTCTTATAGGCAATATACAATTAGGCCTTTTTACCCCACTCTGACAATTTTGCTATTTTAATTGATGTATTAAACGGTTGATATTTAAATGATGCAATAGTTGAATTAATATCCATCTTATTTGTGACTGTTTTCTATTCATTGCCCTTGTTATCTTTCTTTTTCTGCCTTCTGTGGTTTTAACTGAGCTCATAATTGATTTCATTTTCTTCCTCCTCTCTTAGCATATTATATTCATTCATTTCACTTTTCCATGAGTTACAATGACCAAATACTTTGTCATTATTATCTTGACAAACTTTAACCTGAAAGATCAGTAAGAATAAGAATAAGGAAAAGGAAAGATTTTATCTTTATTCCTTCTTCGTGCCCTTCCATTCTTTGTATAGATCCAAGTTTCCAACTTATACTGTGTAACTTTCTTGCAAGGCAGATCTACTATTAATAGTAAAAAATTTCTTCAATTTTTCTTGGTCTATGAAAGTCCTAACTTCTGAAGACTTTCATTCTGAATAACAGTTTATTTGATGCAGATTCTAGGTTGGTGGATTTTTTGTTTCAGTACTTTAAATTCTTTCTTGTACAGCTTCTGTTTAATGTAGAAGAGGAGTTTAATGGTGTTTATCTTTGCTTCTTTATACGTAAGGTGTATCTTACTTTTTTCAAGATTTTCTCTTTGTCTTTAACCTCCTGTGGTCTGAACTTGATAGGCTCCAGTGAAGACTTCTGTGTCTTTTTTTATTTTTATTGTTCTTGATGTTCTCTGGGCTTTTGGGATCTTTGGTTTGGCTTCTATTAATAATTCTGGAAAGTTCTTAATTATTATTGTTTCAAATTGTCCTTGGTAATATAGCATCTCCTGCTCTACTAGATCCCTATTGCTGCAGTGGTAAACTGTGTGGGGAGGGAAGAGTTAGTTTTATAACCCTATGGGTGGATATTATTCTTAAAATGAGACCGTGTCTCTGGGCCGTCACTTTCACAATTTGTTCTCAATTCCTCTTTCCTTTTAGGTGGGAAAAGAAGGCTAGAGGGATCTGGAGTTGGGTATTGCCCTTCCTCCAGGCCAGCTAGCCTCTGGTAAAATAGTTTGTCTTAAGGACAGGCCTTGTTAAGCATAACAGAAAGGTCTGTGTATTTCAGATGGCTACTTCCCCTGCCCCCCAACTCTCTCTCTCTCTCACACACACACACACACACGTACACACACAAGTAGAAGCACCAAGATATTTTACTTTGAAGAATAAAGCCCCCTCAGGACTGGGCTTCCCTGGTGTTTTTAACTCTCAAACTTATCCATACTGAGCCTTAAGTAATTTGTCATTTAATTTAAAGGTTCTTACCCTGCTATCCCCCTTGACTTTAATTTAAAAAGAAAAAAGTACTGGATATCATTATGTAATAATGTCTCCCTTCTTTCTGTGAAGAGATCTCATAATCCTTTTTTTACTAACACTTTACCATATGTGATTTAAAAATTTATGATGTTACAAAAGGAAGTCAGTTTGAATGTATGCAGAGAAAGAGTTGAAGAATCAAAGTAATGTATTCAAAAGCATCAACAATAAGCTTTGTTAATTCCTTGGCTTTCGTTTGTAATAATTTTGTATTAAACAGGAAGCTAATGCTATTGTATCGATGATAATTGAGTAAAGAGCCATTCAAAGAGTGCCAACCTATGGACCAGGTTTTGATTAGCTCTGATATGGTATGTAGCTTTATTAAACTTAGCATCTCTTCTGGGCAAATCCAAGGAGCATGCTTAGCACTGTCTGTCTTTCAGGATTATGGTCTATTCAGAGAAAAATCTTACCTTTTCTGCTTTACAATTGCTGAAGAGTCATTTTCTGTATCAGAGTAATAGTGCTAATCAATTGAGAAGATCACAAAACTTTGGATTCAAACATTAACAGGCTATATTGTGCCAATAGATTATATTTTCAAGGAGTAAAAGAGCAAATTGGAAAAAAAGAAATAGTCAGAAAGCATGTGTTAAACCTCATAATCAATCTGGTAATAGAATTTTCATCATTGTACTAAACCTTATTTCAATGAAAAGCCAATGTAATATAACTACATTAACATTTAATTATTCTTTATTCCTCATCGTAAATTTCGAAAAGGTCAAAAGAGTAAAGAAGAAAATAAAATTAATATTATCCCACAACCCTTGTATATAATATTAGTTTTCCATTTATATCACAACAAATTACCCCACATTTAGCAGGTAAAAGTAAAATAAAATTCTCGTCTCTTAGTCCTTACAGAAAACTGGGCGGACTTGGCTAGTTTGTCTACTTAGAATCTACCAAGGCAGGGCTCTTATCTAGAGGTTCTGGAGGAAAAACTGCTTCCAGGCTCACTCAGCTTCTTGGCGGATTCACCCCCTGATGACTGCAGGGCTGAGGTCCCTGTCTCCTTGCTGGCTGCCAGTCGGAACCTCTCTCACTCCACTGAGATTCCCTATATTCCTTGTCATAATAGTCCCTCTGTCTTCAAACCGGCAACCAGAGATTCAAATCCTCCTCACACTTCAATCTTTTCTGCCTCCAATTTCAGTAAAAGCCTAGACTTTTAAGTGACTAGATTGGGACAAACTGGACAAACTCTCTAAGGTAAATCAGTTATATATGCAGAGACCCTCTTGTCCTGTGAGGCAATATTCACACAGGTTTTGGGGATTAGGTTGTGGACCTCTTCAGGGGAACCATTCTACCTATTATCACATGTTAATGTCCCTCAATTTTATGATGTTTAATGCATTAATGTATAATTCCTTAAAAAATAGGAATTATACTGGATATACCGCTTTGTAATTGACTTTTTCATGAAATGATGTCTGGAATGTCTAACATATTTTAATATAATGTCCTCAGTGTTCATTTTTGGCCTTGTGTCAAGTATACTGTGGTACTCTTGGCTACGAGTGAGGAGTTCCACATAATTTTGTACGCATAATACCTAGAGCACAAAAATTCAGAATGACTTAGCATCTTAAAAAATCTAGAAGATTTAGTGTTGGTCATACAAAGTCACCCTTACTCATTTATATTATTTTTACTTTCTTAAGAGAGAGACAAGGACACAGGTCTCATTCCAGGAGTTGTGTATGACTTTGATCTGAATTAGGGTATACATCTTAAGAAAAAAAGATTGAGAAGTTTTGCTTTAGTTTAAACTGACATATGGTTTCTAAGCACTGCATTGTATTCCATAATGAGAAAAGACAAATGTTTTAACCAAACCTATATTTTGGAAATAATAATATTCGTTTACAACTCAATACTTTTTTGAACATATATCCTTCGATAAGGCCAAAATATAAATATTTTAATGATTCTCAATGTATATTTTAAAGTTGCTACCTAGAATGAATATTCTACTTTGAATTCTCACTGATCTTATACAAAACACCTATTTCACTCTGTCATCTCCAGAATAAATGATGACCATACATTAAGTGTAATACAGGCTGGTGGCTTTTAAACATATTTTGTATCTTATTAAGTAGTAATTTATCCTTAGATTGCAATGAGTTTTCATCTAAACTGAATTTTTCTTTCTTTAAAATTCTTAACATTGAACATCTTCCTTCCTTGCTTCCATCTTGCTTTCCTTCCCTCATTCATTCCTTCTTTTCCTCCATTTCTTTCCTTTTTTTTTTAATTGCTTTTGCTTAAAAACAGTATATTACTATGGTTACAAAGTAGATAGCTAGATGCAGTAAAAATCAATGCAATGTTAAATTTAAAATAAATTTGTTTCTTATTCTGGTTCCCCAAAATAACAGTATTTTATGTGGCTTTATAGCAGTATACAAATGTTTTTTGAATTAGTGGGAAAACAGACAGCATTAATATGCAATGAAGAAAAATCTCGCAGATTCTGAAAGTTCTCAAAATTGATATCTGTGAAATTCTTTTCTGTACAATTTAAAATGAATATCTTTTTTCTTTTGAAAATTATTTACTGAGGTATATTGTTTTTATTTATGAAGTATTGGAGTTTCTCAAGTTCCTTTAGAACTTTATTCTTAGATTAGCTATAAGATTTTTACACTGTCATATTTCTGTAATGTACATTTGAAATACATATGCAGTGCTGATAAGTCTACATTTCTTGTCTCAAGAGTTTGACATTCAAAATATGAATTAATGCTCTAAAATAAATTTCTGCCTCCAAAGCCACTGCTTAGCATGGCTGGGTGCTGCAGGAAATGCTGTGTGGCTGTGAAGCATGAAGCATTACTAATATCTCTTAGAATATGAAATGAATTTGTTTTCTAAAGTAAGTGTGATTCTAGGTCCTCAGAATTTTTCTATAGCTACTTAGATGACAGAATTGTACTTTAATAGTTTGAGAAGTAGGATTTAGTATCTGTGGTATTGACATAGTTGTTACTCAGTAGATTACAAACAAGAAGAATCTTGTATCCAATTAGAAATAAACATTCTGTAAGAATATAACTTCCCAGTTAGTCTTGGGAGATGGCAATTCAAGAAGCACTTTGTGAAATATTCTAAAGGATCAACATAGTTCAACATTTTATGAAATGGCAATACATATATTATAAAACACATTTCTATTTTTACTCATGTAGTTGTTCATATAAGCATCTAATATTTTAAGGGCTCAGATCTGTAATTTGACTAGGTAATTTGTTAGTTAAAATATTTGAATTTTCAGGCAATCATTAAAAAATTGTAGAAGGGGCACTGTTATTTTAACAACAGACCATGTGGGCCACTTTGTTGAGCGCTCATATTTCAAGGGAGGCAAGTTTGAAAATGTTTATTTTAGTGCAGATGTGTAGAGCAGTGTCTTCCAATGAGTTTGATGAAGTTATACTCTGTTCGAAATATATTTGTTTATTTTACAAATTACAGGTGCAGCAGTATAAATACTAGAGCTTTCTGCCACTAGCTCAGAATTAATTTTTACAAATTGGAAAATGTTAATACATTGATTTTTAAAAGTTGAATTTCACAAGCATTTATGAGCTCTAATTTTGTGCATTAGAAGAGTCATTAATAAAATAACCAGTACTTATCAAGCACTAATATGTGCAGGTTAATGCTTTATTATGATATTTTTTAACAGGCAAGGAAACTGAAATTAACAAAATATAAGTAACTTGCATGAATTTCAGAAGTTTTCAAGTAATTGAAGCAAGATCCAAATTCACTTTTTACTCAGATCTCACAGTCTTAACATTACACTATTCTGCTGCTCTGGACCCACTTGTTTCTCCTGCCCCTTTTATCCCATTCTTCAAAAACTGTGTTCTCAAATTTCCATCTTTATCCAAAACTCATCGTAGGGTAGTTATATAAAACACAGAATATTATATTCCAGCCCCAAGAGTTTCTGCTAGTAGTTTAGGTACATACCTATAATACGTATTTCCAAAAAAGAAGCCCAGGTGATATTAATACTTCTGATCCAGGGACCATACTTTCAAGACCACTGCCTACAGTTTCTCTTATGTTTGTTGATAAACAAAACAGGTGGTATCCATTGTTTGGGTTCCATTACTATTCTATACACCTGTTCTAAAACTAGATTTAGAAATCTGTGAGTCCAGATGTCACTGATTTGAAGATGATATTAAGTATTCTAGTACCTTCTTCAAAAGCTTGTTAATTACCTATCACATCAAAGTCCTAATTGGTTAATTTATTATTCATTACTTTAACTGGCAAAGCTGTTTCAGTCAGTCTAGACTAGACATAGTTTGCAGGTTTAGAAATGTATTCTGGAAAATTGACTGATATGTTATCTGATTCTAAAAATAGAAATAAAAGAAAAGATCTGGCTGCAGGGTCACATATATCTAGTGACTTCCACAGAAGATGCAAGGAATGTGCTATAAATATATACTCATTTTAATTTAATTAGTATATCTATTTTTTTCATTGTTAATGGTATGTTATTTCTTTTCTTTATTACTTCACCTATAGACTATTGGATAGAAAGTTTTAATATGGCCCTTTTTATTTTATACTTTAAGGTAAACCGATTTCTACAAATCAATAATTTCTTATAGTGTTGTCTTAACATCCCCATGTGGAATGTTTTTTAAAATTCATGTCGCTTACTCTAAATCTACTTTAGGCGGATGTTAAAATCATTTTAGTTAGAAATAGGATGGGATCAGGCTTCAGTAGATGCCATTAGAAATGGTGTTTTGTGCTAGAAAGGATTCTTCACTTCTACATCTGTTTAATAAGTTTCACACTTTAAAACTCATCTTATTGTCACAACTGAAGAAAGAGATAGTAAAAATGTGGAGGAATCTAAAAATCTAGCCATACAATATTTGGAGAGGGAGATGGGAAAGGGAAAGAGAGACAGGTAGGAGGTACCATTAAAACAGACAAGCACACGATAATTCATGGATGCTGATTACCTGACGTTTTCTTACAGCAGACTACTCATGTGAGACAAAAAGGCTAGTAAGAACACCTAGAATGTACTTGAGATATTATTTTTGAGCACCAATTTACTTAGCCTCAATGATAACTGTTTTTAAGCAGGTCACACACACTGCACACACACACACACACACACACACACACACACACACACACAGGGATGACAGCCATGTGCAAACATACACTGAAAACCTCCAAGGCAATGTCCTTCAGTATCTTTTAAAAATGCATTATAATTGCCATCATAACTGGAAATCCATTTTTGCTCAAAATTAAAATAACCTTCTTTTGCTATTCAGGATATTGGTTATGTTATGTCCTATCATTGGATTTAATTAGGTGTATTTTTTTCATGCTAAAGGAGGTAAAACCTTAGATATAAACACTGAAAAACAGGCACCAATATTTTACTCATCCAGAAAACAGTGGCTTTTCACATTATTCCCTTGTGTACAATTCTTTTTTCTGGTTTTCAATTATACATTAAACTCATTTACACATAGCATATCCAAGCTGAATGCTGCTTTTGACTGGAAGTATTGGTAGGAGCACTTCCTCCTGCCTTCTTAATCCCAGCCTTCCACATACAAGACACTTTGTCTAAAATCTGATCTCACACTGAATGTTCTTATTCTTTATCTCAGGTGTCAAATTTATCCCATGTCCCATCTCTAAAGCATCACATGTTACATGATCACATTGTGATAAATCATACCATTCTACAGTATGTTCTTTGTTTTTCTTACAGCATTTTATTGTTTTACTGTACTTGTTAAAAAAATCATCATACATAATGTAAGACATCAACAGATTATATGTTTCCTGAACTGTGTGCCTCTATTTTCCATACCTCATGTCTCTTTCTCTTTCCATCAATACTTCTGAGCATAAGGGAGAGAAGGACACTGATTTTCAATTGAAAGTCTCTGGCCCAAGCCCTCTATTAGGTACAAATATATTAAATAGATCATTTTTCTTAATCTCTGCCAGTGTTTCATGAGGTAGGAATTATTTTCACTTTATATATGAAAAAAAGGAAACCCTGAGATGCTAAGTACATTCTTGAGTTTGTTAAAGTGAATGTATAACATATTTCTGGGCATACATCCTGGGGGATTGGACAGTCCTTGTTCTTCCTGAGTGCATTGGTTGAGGAGAATCCTTTGCCAATACAGTAATGTGTAAAGGCTCTGCCTGTGCAAGCTTAGAGGAAGACCCTCCACATATATGCACATACACACGCACCACTCACACACACACATCACGCAGACACACAGACACATATACACACACACACACAAACACGGAAACACACACTACAGACACATACATCTCATATACACACATCACACAAACACACACATACACACACACTACACACACACATACACAGACACAACACACCACACACACATGTACATATACACACACCACACATAGACATACACACACACCACACACACATACACACACACACAGCCAGCTGAAGTTTGGGGAAGGAGGGAGGATGGAGAAAAGGGGAGTCTGACACCAGCAAGTTCCTGAGGAAGTGGGAGGCCAAGGACTTTATGGACACTGGACTCTGACATAAATGTCTATTGGGGGTGAATAAAGTTCTGCTGTATAAAATAGCCTCCTCTTGAATGACCTCCTTACGAAGTCATCCTATGAAGTCTAAAAAGAAAACCACAAATTGCTAAGAGAGATGAAGTATCTTAGGAAAACAGTGTCAAAATGAGCACCTTGTACTGCCTGGCATGTGGCCAGGACTAAGCAGTGAGACAGAGTCTCCTAAGTGTGGAGCCCTAGTGGAAGCCACAGCTGGTTGGCATGGAAATCACTTTTCATTCTCTGAGCCACACAGATGTATCCCTAGGTCTTCAGTTGTGTTTTGACAGCTAGGAGCATCTGTCTACACTGGCAAATGCATCTAATGTGCTGTGAAGATGCCTTAATTTTGATAATTCATTGCTCTTACTAAAAAGTCATGTAAAATAAAGATATTATTTAGGGAGAGAATGTAGCTTCTCATGAGCTCTGGTGAGGACCACCTCCTGGCCTAGAAGTCCACCTGCGATCTATGTCCCCTGCCCACCTGGGCCACTGGGATTTCTGTGGGTCCACACTTGCCCAGTGTTTCAGACAGATTTCCTCCAAATTGCTCCATTTTCTCTAACAGCCGCAACATTATTATGATTAATTTGACTGTAATTGAGTTTTATTGCAAGAGTGGCATTTGTCTTTGACTTTGGCAGGGAGCTTGCCTCTTTGTCATCATCATCTCTAGCCAGCCAGCTGGAGCTGTGGTGCACGTGGCAATCAGCCTACCCAGATTAAAGGTGTGTGTGTGTAGAGCCTGCAGAGAGGGAGAGTGATGAGGCTGGGAGACAGGAGGGGAATTTATGCAGGGAGCTGGTCCAATGGTCATTAGAAAACAGTCAAAGAAGGACAATCCAAAGTTGAATGAAGTAAGAATATCACTTGGATTGACAGTTTTAATTAATTCATTAAGAAAGGGTCTACCTACATCATCTTGTACCTGTCTCACACTGTTTATCACCAGTTAAACCAATTACACATTTAAACATAAAATAGGGTGACATTTCATTAAGCATAATAACATGTGTTTCTCAACTTGAAAATATGTCATATCACCAAACATTGCAGAAAAATGAGCAAATGAAATTAATATGGAATCCAAAATAGAATAAAAATTATAAAAAATATATTAAAGCTTCCAATTCCAAACTTCACAGAAATTGTTAAATAAGTTAAACTATATTTATATTATGAAATGTTAATTATTCATTAAACTCCCATTTTCAGAAAATTATGGTGTCATAATGATACAATGGTAGTATAATATTGAGTATAAAAAGTATGATATGAAATGATATAATGCAAATTTTGCACCCTTAAATAGTGTAACAATTTTTATGGACATGTTTGAAGTTTGGAGCAGTGCAAAATTTCAACAGCGTTTCTTTTTGAATGGAGGGAAAAGGAGTGATTTTTATTTTCTTATTTAACTTTATTTTACTATGATTTCTAAATTTATGCTATAATTTCTAAATTTCTACCATGATAAAGTTACAATCATGTAGACTTAGAAAAAAAATTAAAATTCTACTGCAAATCCAAGGATACGTGGAGCTTTTGGCATTACCATTAGAGATTTTTCCTTTTATTGACCATGTTGGGCCAAAGTATTAGTGCTATTTTTTTCCATTTAGATTTTATTATAGTTCTAATATTTAGAAATTCCTTTAATGTAAGCTACAGAAAATTGAGGATATAATATTTATGAAAAAGAAAATACAGTATAAAAATAAAGAATAAAAAAGTCTTCTCTAGAAAGCTTGGAATCTGATACCATTTTGTGAATATGGAGCAGAGGAGCCTTTAATACCAGTGTGAGCTGGAGAGCAGGAGAGGCGAGCATGGGGCTTGACACAGAACTAAGCCTCTAACCCATACGTTCTGCAACAAGATTTCTTCTGATCTTTATGTTCCTGAGCACCATGGAAACTAGCCAAGGGATTGGTATTTCTGCATGCTAAAGTGCAGCCTCATGCAAATTTTTAAAAAGAAAAAATACCTGAGGAAAAATGAAAATGCGAAATTTCTCAATTTATCCAACTTTCAGATATTCAAGGACTTCCTGATTGGTCTCCCTGTGATCACTCACCTTTTCTTGGATGATCGATATTACAGGCTAAATTGTGTTTCCTAAAAAATTTTACATTGAAGTCCTAATCTCCAGTGCATCATAATGTGACTGTAGTTGGAGACAGACAGTTTAAAGCAGTCATAAGGTTTAGGTGAAGTTATGAGGGTGAGCCCTAATTCAGTAAGACTGGTGTCCTTTAAGAAGCGGAGATGATACAGACAGATATAGAGGAAAAATCATGTGAAGACACAGGGGGAAGACAAACATCTACAAGCCAAGGAGAAAGGCCTGAGCAGAAACCAACACTGCCAGTGCCTTGATCTTAGACTTCTAGCCTCCAGGGCAGCAAGTATATAAATTTCTGCTGCGTAAGTCACCCAATCGTGGCCATTTGTTATGGCATCCCTAGCCAACTAATGATGCAGGAGTTTTTTCTCAATCCTTCATTGTACTTGTGACAGGGATGCCCCATTTACTTGACCTGCCATGCTCTACCTTTTGTGGGAAGGAGAATATACTTTGGACACTAGCAAGAGCAGGCTTCATGTGTGCCCTGTGGTGCTGGTGCTCAGGTGGGGGTGACTGCAACCCCCAAAGCCCCAGTGGGTGTGTTACAGCGCTCTCTTGGCTCTGCCATCTGTGGATAGTGGTATGTTATCAGCTCAGTGGGCCTCCTGCCTTGTCATGTGGGGCAGCTACACTCCACCAGCAAAGGCAAAGGGCCAGGGTGATAGCCTTTTCTGGGTACCCACACTTGGTGGGTCCTGAGCTCTTGTCCAGTGTCCCAGAAGAATGAGGTTGCATGGACACTTGGAGGATGGTGGAGGTGGAGAATTTTATTCAGCAATGGAAATGGCTCTCAGCAGAGAGGGGAGCTGGAGAGGGGATGGGACAGGCAGATAATCTTCCCTGAAGTTTGGCCATCTCCAGCTGGCTCTTCCCCAAAGTTAAGCCATCTCTTCTCTGAAGCCCAGCCATCCCTCTGAAGTCAAATTACCTCTCTCCAGTCAAGTTGCTTCTCTCTCTCTACCAAATGAGTCTGAGTCTTTATAGGCACAGGATGGTGGTGGGGTGGGCTGCAGATCGTTTTGGAAAAGGCGGCATTCTATTGGTAAAAAGGCATTATTCAAAAAGAATGAATTGAGAGAGAACAGGTAAACACGGATAGAGGTTCTCACTTTGGGCCACAGGTTTCAGGCTTTTAACTTGAAGGTGGGATTTCACCAGCGACCCTCCCCTGTCTGCCTAGAATTTCTCTGTTTTCCTGCCTGTGTCATTAACACAACCACCAATCCATCCTATTTACCTCTGCCTAATAAAAATAAGAAACACTAACTAACAGGAAAACCTGTTCTAAAAGTGCTTTTGACTGGTCTCTGTAGCCTACAGATTAATAATAATCTCTATATGCTTATTATAATTGGCATTATCAAGGCATTACATATATATCCTTATTTAGTATTCATAATATCTTAGTGAGATGGAGAGTTTTAATTTCATTTTAAAGTAACTGAGCTTAATTAAATTGCCCAGTGTCACTGAGAACCAGTGCCCCAGTATTGAGATGACACTTTCATTTTAGTTTTTATTATTCAATGTGTAAATTAAAAGAGTTGGAATCTTGAAGGTTTGTGGAACTTAAAGGGTTGCCTTTTCAAGGTTTTCTTCTTGCGTTAGTTAAAATACTTATTGACAAGGATAAAGTCAGACCTGCTGGAAGTTTACATCAATGATGATGGAAAGAAATGAGTTTGCGGGCCTGTCTCATCTTCTCCTCATCAAAACTCAGTGTGGGGACCTTGGAGACAAATAGACCTGGGGAAAATTCCAGCTGTGACAACTGAACAGTTCTGCCATCTGGCACAATTTCTCTTAGCTGCAGTTTTGACCCTTTAAACTAAGGATAAAAACTAGATTATGGAGGTGTGATGAATAAATGACTGGCTGCATGTGAAACAGAAGAGTGACTGAAGGAGAATAAATAGTGCTTGTTTCCTGTTAGACAGAGATCCCACGAAAAAGTACTTTCTCAATGTCTATAAAAGAAAATTGATCTGATTAACTTGAAATAGTTTCGACTGGAGGGAGATAGTAAAAGGTCAGGCAGCTACTAACTAGTACAGTAAGGTTGCAAACTCTGGAGACCAAGGTCTACATTTTTGCAGCTACTTCAGTCAAACCCTGACTCAAGGCTGTTAACTTTCAGGCTTTTCGTGTGTCTGTCTTGTTTTCTCAGAACCAAGCTAGTGGCAGGTGAGGTAGAAACCGCTTATTAACCGTAGTTGCAAGGCTTCGTTTTTCCTACCTCAAGTTACATGTCACTGCAGGATATGCAAAGAAACAGAATTTTCCAGTTCCTTTTCCCACCTGGGTCAGGAAATGGCCAAAAAATAGTCATAGCTGAGAAATCTATGTCCGTGTTCAACATCCTTGCAGAGCTTACTTTGCAAGGAGGGAAGACTGCCTGTTATCACTGGCATTTTCTTTTACTAAAACATAATTTCACGTTTAAAAAGTGAATAAGGACCTGAAAAATTAGCTATACCATTTTATCACTGGCATTTTCTTTTACTAAAACATAATTTCACATTTAAAAAGTGAATAAGGACCTGAAAAATTAGCTATACCATTTATCATAAAGATAATACATTTTTTACAGTGATGTTGCTTCCTTTTCTGATTTAGAAGTAGATTATCTCTAAGAAGAGAAATGATATTCCCCTGAGGAGGTTTTGAGGTTCTTTGGATTTGTGGGAAAGACACAGAGATAACGTATTAATGGAATTGATGAAAATCATTTACCCAAGATGTATTTATTAAAAACATGGTGTGCATTCATTACCTCTACCACACACCCCTTTTCAACTGATTTCTTACATCTAAAAAGAGAAATTGTGCAAGCACAGACGATCTCTAACTTATGATGATTTGACTTACAATTTTTTGACTTTGCAATGATGTGAAAGCAATACACATTCAGTGTAAACCACACTTAGAATTTTTAATTCTGATGTTGTCCCAGGCTGTCAGTAGGCAGCAGGATATTCTTGTGATGCTGGACTGCAGCAATGAGACACAGCTCTTAGCCAGCCAGGTAATCTCAAGAGTAAACAACTGACTCTACAGTGTACTGTGTTGCCAGTGTGTTTGTGTTATATATTTCTGCATTCCATCATGTCTATAAAACATCCATCTGTGGCATTACTCAACACATTATTATAAAATAAGCTTCACATGAAATGATTGTGCCCAACTGTAGGTGAATGGAAGTGTTCTGAGCATGTGGAAGGTAGGCCAAGCTAAACTGTGATGAGCCATAGGCTAAGTGTATTAATGCATTTTCAACATGTGCTGTTTTCAATTTTGGATGGTTTTTTTCAGGACATAACCCCATTGTAAGTCAAGAAGCATTTGTATTATTTTTCTAACCCATCATCTTTGCCAGATATTTTTTAATCTTTCAGATGCCCAATTTTATTTGACTATTTCACCTGGGGTACCATTAATCACAGTGACAATGCCAACTGAGTCTAGACATTCTATTGTTTCTCTTTGCTCTACTTTAGCAATTAAAGAAGGATATAAAAAGTTGATACTTTGGGACAATTCCTTTTAAACTTTGGGAGGAGGGCTTAAAGATTCTGAAGCTGAGGTGGTAACAGCTATATATCCTCCAGAATTGGTCTCTTAGTCCCAGCCTGCTTCTCCAGCAAATCATAAAATGTCTGCCTTATGTGTGCTATTTCCTTTAAGTGTCTGCCTGAACTACACTTAGTTCATCTATCTGTTCTCTAGTGTGGACTCTGAACCAGATTTGTTCTCTGCCTTGTTCCCAGAATTTTCAGATTTTTACTTGCTTCTCATTTATTCATCCATCCCACACTTTGGCATTTTCTATGTGCCAGGCATTATATTGGACTTCAGGGATAGTTACATGGCTCAACAAGATAGATGTGGGCCCCATCTTCCTAGAGTTTTCAGCCAAATCGTAGTACCTGTGAGACAGAAAAGCCTAGCACCTCTTGCAAGGCAGGAAGCAAAGTAGAGGAGACAGAAATGTGCAATGTAAAACCTTTTCCTTCCAAAATAAGGAATGAAATTTGAAAATAATTATGAAATTTATTTTTGAATGTATAGTCCCCACCCAGTGTTCTGGGATACATCTTTGATATGTGCAAAAATAAAAATCTCAGCTTCTGCCAAAACAACTCATTCTATGCCCCTAGTCTAGATGATTGCATTTGCTTATCCCACATGTACGTACAACTCCTCTTCCAGAGAGCTGTGTGAGAGGAAGGGACCACAGAATGCTTCCTGCAGCCACATCAAAACTTTCCAACTCCTTCTTGCACTCCTCTGAATTCTTCTAGCACGACTGCCAGAGAAAGAATGCTAAATATTATTGCTTTGAGACAGAAAAACTTGGCATTTAATTTTAACTTTACCACTTAATACCTCTGGGTTTAATTTTGTCATATGAAAGGCATATCCAGATAAGTGTCACACCTTTACAGCATTATTGTAAAATTTAAATGAGGTAATATTCGTAAAAGCCCTCCAGCAGTTAATATGTGTATTATTTCTTTGCTTACTATAACTTTGAAAATAGTGAAATTTGTAGATTTTATTAAAAACAACAAGACAAAATTCCCTGCTTTCATAACTTGCCTATTTTATTGATTTGCTATGTAACTCATGGTTGAAGTAATGAAGATTTATATTTAAGGTAGAAATTCTCTTTTGCTGTATTTCATCCTAATGACTAACAAATTTTGCCTTCTTTCCTTTTTTCCCCACTTTAACCAGTCTACTTTTGCCCTTGTGGCAAAATCTAGTGATTCCTATCTATAATCATAAGCAATTAAGTCATAGTGAAATATCTCTTTACCTCTGGAATGCCTGGTAACCTCATACTGACTTATGCAAGTGGAAATATAAATTACAGAATAAAATATTTATCAATCAAAATTATGTTAATTTTTTAAAATCCAGGTAATTTTTGACAACTTTCATTTCAGAAAGCTGTAAGTCTATATTTGCTATGATTTCTACTATTAAATATATGTATACACATACATATATATATATATATATATATATATACTATATACATATAAAATTTTAATACAAGTTTAATTTTACAATGAACCCAATGTACTGGGTTGGTTATTTTTAATGAGAAATGTAGTTAATAGAATTTTTAATAGATCCATGAAATATTAGGCCTAACTTAGGACTTGGGAATCTTAAATCCCTCATTAATTTTAAGAAAGGATCATATATAGATATAGATATAGATATAGATAGATAGGTATAGATATGTGTGTATATTGTATAGATATGTGTGTGTATATACATACATACATATATATGTGTGTGTATATATATATATATATAGAGAGAGAGAGAGAAAGAGAGAGAGAGCATTTAGTAATGCATTATTTGAGCCTTAATACATATCGAAGAATAACTAGACCAGTGAGCATAAAGAACCTTAAAGATCTTTTCTACTCTGCATAGAACAGAAGTGAAACTGATGCATTTTGAGTGTCTATTATCTACCAGATACTGTGCTAGTGGCCTCATAATCTTGGTCTCCTCTAATCTTCCAGCAACCCATTTTAAAATGTCAAAATAGCTACTTAAGGATAAGGACAACATCTCTCAAGCCTAACTTCCTCGCTCATACCTAGTAAGTGGAGAAACAGAGGCTTGTGTGATATTTAAACATAGGCTATGCACTTTTCTATTTTCTACACTGCTTTTAGTTTTAAAAAAAATCACTGGTAAACATCTGCAACATAGAATAATGATTCTATTATTCAGAATTTAATTAAATACACAAAAAGCTTTTCTAGTTCCAAGTTGGTTTATGTGAGAGTCTAATATGCTCTTCATAGAAATGCAGAAAGACAAGTAGTTAAAGTTATTTTTGTAAAACATGACATTATAGCCTTGGAAGTGAGAATCAGGTATGAAGCAATTTTTCTTAATGTAGGGCTCAGCTTTGCTTGGGCACTGTATAGACGGAGTATTTCAGTCCTTGTCCTTGTTTTCCATCTGTCTGATCTTTGGAAAACAGAACAGATCTAAATGGTAGAGTTCTGAGCCATTCAATTAGATTTCATGCACCACTGACCCAAACGTTTCTCCTCAATCTTATCTGAGTTGGTGGCAGATATGCAGGATATCAGAAAGCGTTTCCAAATTAAAGATAGAAACATATTGTATGCTGGTTGATATGGTCACAATATGTGTAACTGGTAAAATGTGTCACCACTGTAGCAACAACTGTGATGCAAGAGAGAACAGGAAAAAATGTGAATTTCAAATTTTCTTTCCTTATTATAAAAAGACAAGAAAGTATAATTTGTCAAATGTGCACTGGAGATCCTGGGCTCCCTGGTATGTAATAAAGACCAATGAAAGGCTAATTGGATTGGACCCTGCATTCTGCTATTTACAGGGCTTCATCATGGCATCTTGGTAATGGAGCTGAGTCTGTGATGATTTATGTAGATAGGGCTTTGCCATCCCTGAAGATGATGGGACTTACACTCAGGGACCTCCATCATTACCCATTCACTGAGCCTCACTGTCTGTGGCTGCCTCAAATCATGTTGTGAATCAGCTAATTAAAAATGAGACTTGCACATTTGTAGATAATCAATGAATACTTGTTAATTGATTAGGTTTGCTTGATGGGCTCTAGCAGTTTTCTTGTTGAGTTTATGAGAACAACAATGGCATAGAAGAGAGAAAGAATCAAATATATATGTAGATAATCTACCAGCTGTATGGACCATGGGCTTAATGGAAATCTCAGTATGCCCTGGGGAAGGGTGAGGCCCAAGAAAGGCTTCCATACTGACCATGAAGAGTGTTTTGAAGTTGATCTGGGATCTGAAGTTCCAAAATAACCCACAGATTCTGTCATTATCAGTGAAAGTATACAAAGAAGAGTCAAAATGAAATAATTCATATGTGTCATCTGAAGGATTCCTTCTATTGGCTGTGTTAATTTACTTGAACTAAGAGCATTACCTTTAAAAAGTATAGATTGAAAGAGTTATAAGGGATATTAGAAGTAATTCATTCTGATTCTTCTTTCCATTGAGTGTTTGGGACCCATCTCCACACCCTATGGCTTACACATAGAATAACGTTTAGGTCCATTTATTCCCAAAATATTGAAATTGATGTCCTCTAATTCCTGACACATGACAGTCACAAGCAGGGGCCTGTACAAACCGATTTCTTTGTACCTCTCTTCTTCCTGGTTCTGCCAATACTGAGTTTCCTCTATCAGAATCACAGTTGACCTGTTGGCAGAGGTCATACTAGTCCCTATAATATTCCCCTTTTGCTCAGATCTGGTACTTTCCACACATTTATTTCTATTATCGGCTACCTTGAGGAAGACAGGAGATCACAGATTTAACAACATTTTTTTTAACCATTCTGATGTTCATTGTAGTTTAAATAACTCTGCAGTGGTTACATTTTAATAAGGCTGCTCCTGACAAGAGTCCTGGCTGATTTTGGAAAGATACCAAACATAAAAATGAGAAACTCCAGAAGTCCTGTGGACTCTGTCATTGGAGCTGGAGTGAGCCTCCATCTGTGGACTTCCTGCCATGGTTTCCTTCCAACACATTTTCTGTGGGGCATGGAGGCTGAAAATGCCTGACTTCTCCACTTAAATCACTTTAAGCAAAACACAGATTATTTAAGCATATCTTTTGCATCCTCCATGCCCAGTAGTAATTTTGCAAAATTACTGGGAATCTATTTCAGGGCAAACTTGGCATTTAAATTAGGTGGTTTTAATTAGCATCTTGACTGCATGCAGTCAACAGTATGAAGAGAAGGACAGGCAAAAATCACATCAGCTTATATTTTTGCTGTAGAAAAAAAGTAAATAAAAGAACGATATGCTGAAAAAATAACCCCACATAATTTGAAGCAAGATGGATGGCAAGTTTCTGGAATTGGAATGATAAACTTTATCATATACTGAAATTATTATATACGGCAAAATTCCTTGTAACTCTCTTTACCAGAATTCTTGTAAAGTTTACCTTGCTTCTACACAGAGAGGCCCACAGACAGTGCCATTGCAGTTATTCTAACACAGGTGCCAAATAAACTCTCACATATATCCCTTCCTCCACCACCGTTAAATATTACTCATCATTCAACTATGACTTAGATCTCACTTCTAGATAGGTAACCTTAGCCCCAGATCCCAACCATCTTTAGCCTGAGAACTCCCACAATATTCTCATACAGTCATATGGCAAAACAAGAACACCAACACCATTTATTATTTACCATTTTCAGGCAGTATAATCTCAGTGCTTTTCCAGAATTGGCTCATTTAACCTTCACAGCAGCCAGATGAGATGTGTGCTACTATAGTGTCCCATTTTACAGATAAAGAAACAAAGACAGTTTACAAAGTTTAAGTGTCTTGCCCAAGGTCACAGCTAGTAAATGGGAGAATTGGGTTTGCACTCAAAGCCATTGCACCTGACACTACATTATATTGTGAGGTGGAGAAAGTCTCTCAATATCGTGGAATATGTTTTACATATATTCATGTGATTTGAATTTTAAAAACAGTGATTGGGAGGTAACTATGAATAATTTCATTATATATATATATATATATATATATATATTTTTTTTTTTTTAGTTATCAAAACATTTTTGTTAGCCTTTTCTTGCAGTAAATGATTACATTACAAATCTGTTTAGGAGACATTATTTTTTTAAACATTCTCTAACATATTTTTTCTTTTGTCCTTCCTTACTGGTAAGGACATCCAGATTCTCAGATGGGCTTAGCTGCAGCTATATAGTGTAGACAGGATGGAAAAATATGGTGTTAACCATTATTTGAGTTAGCTCTCACCATCCCATGGAACTAGAATCAATCCGGAAACAGGTGGCCACAGAGTTTGGTCAAGAACGTCCTGCCAAACCAAGATAGGCTTCTTCTCACCTTGGTGATGCCAATGCACAGAGCTCAAATGAATCTTGGTTATTGACTTTAGGCAAGAACAAAAGCTCCTTTTGTTCACATACACACTCCTTCAACAGCTTGTTGAGTTCCAGACACACTCTGGGAAGCCCGTAGAAACAATGACCTCATGCAGAGAGGAGGCTGGAAGCTCTGTCATTTCAGGAACAGTTAGGGAAGTGGGAGTACAATCGAACCTTCAGAGTCTTTATTTACCATTGTATTCAATGACTTGAACAATGTGGAGGGAGGATTTAATTTCTTTTGTGCAGGAGAAACAAGAGAATGAGCTGGCTCAATATTAAGAGGAATATAAAATGGTCATAGTGTGTATTGGAAAGAGCAGAGAAATTTGTTTAGAACACTTGATTCTGAACTGAGACCCTGGTCTTGCTGCTGTCTTCCCGTGAGGTTTATCTGCTTAGACTTTCTGAAATTCGTTTATTCAGATGTTAAGTGAGCATAGTCATAGCTATCTTTTAGATTTGGGGAGGATAAAACTACTGAAAGATAAATCACATAGCATGCGTACTAACATTAGGGAGGAACATTTGAGGGATTAGTACAGGCTGTGCAACCTTTTTCCAGAATTGTCAAATGTGAATTCAAAAAGACAATAAACCTATAAAATTGCTTCCAACACAGGGACTGTGAAAAATGAAAATGTCTACCATTCTCCCTGTAGTCCATTAAGGGATTCACATAACTATAATGGCTTAAATAAGTTTCTAGAGTTCAGATTTAGGAAATTGAAAGTTGAAATACAAAAAAAAGAAAGAGAAAGAAAGAAAGAAAAGAAAAGAAAGAAAGAAAGAAAGAAAGAAAGGAAGGAAGGAAGGAAGGAAGGAAGGAAGGAAGGAAGGAAGGAAGGAGGGAAAGGAAAATAAGTAATGTATGCATTGTAATATTATCTTCTGGAAACAATTTCTTAACCTGTGTGAATTGCACAATTCTTGAACATGTGGATACCATTCTGGTCAGTAAGGAAGATAAAATACTGTAGGGATAAACGTTCTTAAATGAAACATTCACCAGTGAGAAGACTATTCGGGAGAGACACAGTATTTCTATCCATGGTAGAACTTTCTAGGCAAGCTACCCCTAAATGAGCATCCCCCTGAAATAGTGAGTTTCCTACTATGGATGTATGCTTGAGTTAAAATTTCCTTGAGCAATCCCTAGGTAGAGAAGTTGCAAAGAGCTTTCACATACAGATCAGAGAATTGAAGTAAACATGGATTTAAAAATTTCTTTCTACCAGGATTCCATTATACTTCAGGACTTTAAAATGGGGACTAGTTGGGATGGGTCTGTGACTAATTGCAGTTAAAACTGAAGGAACTCTCAGATTGGCTTGACAATAGAGACAGAAGACAGAATAAAATTATTTCCTCAAGAATAGCTTTGCCTCCTAGGTAAACTCAGCCTAATTTATCCTCTTTGTGTATGAAGAGAAAGGGAGTGAAAAGCAGATGTCCCAATGGAAGATGTGATTTTGTACCATTCTGGGGAAGTGACACCAAAGGGAATCCAGGGACCCATGGATGAGGAGCCAGGATTCACCTTCTTCCTCAGCAATAAAAGGGGTGGGAGCTGCCAAAAACTAAATTGCAGTCCAGGGAGTGTGGTGGCATCCGTATTGCCCAACACAAATGATGGGCTTGCTCCAGTGCATACCTCAAGCAATGGATTTAAATTCCAAATCCCAATTGAATTCAGAATAAAGAAAATAGGAGGGGCCAATGAGTAAAAAGTCAGAGAAGAGTAAATAAAGATATAATTTTAGAGAAGAACAGCAATATGAAAATCTTTTCAACATAGGGTTGTGTAGCCAAGTGTTGTGGACAGGATGAGGAAAGATATATATGGTTTTCTTTGTATTTTCAGGTAAAAATAGAAGTAACTAATTAAGAATTCCTGAATCATAAGGAACAGTAGAAAGAAGATACATCAGTTCTAGTCCTAACTCCTAAAGAGAGCTATTGTTTATCTTCAGGTAATTCTCTTCCACCAGTTATTTTCAGTATAAGAATTTTAAGTTGGGCGGGGTGTGGTGGTAAACACCTGTAATCCTAGCTACTTGGGAGGCTGAGGCAGGGGAATTGCTCAAACTCAGGAGGCAGAGGTTGCAGTGACCTGAGATCGTGCCATTGCACTCCAGCCTGGTAGAGAACAGGGAAACGCTGTCTCAAAACAAAAAAGTTAAGTTGAAATAAGAGTAATGGCCAACTTTATATTTAATTTTCATATGAGTCTAGAATATTTTTCTTGGTTATTATAAACTCTTCAAAATCACAATTTAATGGCTACTTAATATTCCTTAAATAGATATATGTTAACTTATTCTAGCTCCTGATTGTTGGACAACAAGGTTTGCTTTCATTGCTTTTACTATTCAAAAGAAGTTTTAATTACACTTTTGTTCACAAAGACTTTTTTTTTAATTATACTGCTAGTCTGGGATTATTGGGTGTGAATATAATTAAAGTTTTGATATATAATGTTGGAGTGAGTTTTCCTAGTGCCTTCAGATGACCAAATACAGTGTATGACTTTTTAGTACTTCTCTGAGGCAGGGTTTTGGTACTTACTGTAACCTTCCTTTCAAGAGGACATCTGGGAATTAGTCATTACTCTGTCTCCTAAGAAAGAGAACATATAGCACTTTGCAGAAAGCTGCTAATTAATCTTTTCAACTCTCTAGTGTAGGAAGGAGGTAGAAATGTCTCACTGCAGCTTTGACTAAGAGGAATATTGTAAATGGATATGACAGACACCAATTCAAATTCCCCAGATGAGGGAGAGCCCTCTTGCTAGATGATCATGACTTCTAAAAATGACCCCCATTGACTCCAGAAGTTTCCTAGAAGACTCTGGGTTGCTGCATTTGCCATGCCCCTTGTCTCTGTATTTGTGAACTCATGAGGATCCTTGGGTCTAGATCAGGCTTCTGCCATCCTCCCAAGAGATGTAGTCTGAAAGTATGACAAAATTTACTAAGTTTTTCAGGCAATGTTTAAAATCTGTGCCTCTAGTTTCCTTTAGCCTTTCTCTTCATTTGACTGTGGGCATCCCCAGATGCCTTCAGCTGTGTTTTTTAGTCTTTATAATAAACTGACCTCCACGTTGGCACTGAATTTCCTTTTTTGATCTCATGTTCTCATAAGGCAGAATAGCCCCTTGTAGCCTCTGGTAGGGTTCACGTGTCGTTGTTAGGTTTGTTTTTGTGACTTTTGTTTGCTTGCTTTAACTTTTTATTTGGAAGTAATTTCACAATGAAAATTTTAAAATAAAATTTAAAAATAAAAAAAAAATTAAAATAACACCCATACATCCTTTTTCCAGACTCAGCTATTGATAACATTCTAACCCATTTACTTCATCATTTTTTATCTATCAAGTGACTGATCAATATCTAACATTTCTTATTGATCCATGAATGGTTCTTTTGCCTTTGGGCATAGAGTATACTCTGGGGCTACTGTTTCATAGACTTGAAGATGTGCTCTGCCCGCATTTAGTTACATAAGACATCCAAATGCTTTCTTCCAGGTCCCTGATGTTACCTACAGGAGTCAGATTTTATAGCTCTATGAGCTCCCCTTTACCCGGAGTGCCTCTTTCTGTTTCTATTCCTCCTTTGTATTACACTTTCAGTTACAGAAAATCCTTACTCATGATTCAAGGACAAGTTCAAATATTCAGTTTTTGGGACTTTATATAAACTCTTCCCTGGCAGAAATTTTCTTCATTACAACTCATTATCCTATATCATTTTTTTTTCCTGGTAGATGGTATTATTTCCAAAAGAGAAGGACTATGTAGTATTAGATAATTTTTCTTGGTATCTAGCAATATTTTAGGTACCACAAAATCCTTTTGAATCATAGTGTTATAAGTTATCTGCCTTTGTTCACTTACATTACTATTAATTATTTTGTTTAATCTTTTCGTTTGCTTCTCTTCTTGATGCTTATCTGAGTTCATTTAATACCCCATTACTTCAGCTCTTACTCTCAGCAAGCTGCTGTGACAGTTGCTCAAGTGGGAAGTTACAATAGTTAGGAATGCTTTTGGCTGCAACACAAAAAAAATCTATAGTTAAGATATCTGGGTATATTCAAATTCCCCAGATGAAAGAGAACCTCATTGATATCAAGTCCTCAGGCTTGTTTGATCTTTTCACTCTGCCACTGACAGGCTTGTTAACTCATGGTCACAGGATAGCTACTGTATCTCCAAGCATCACATTTTCATCTAACAATGTTTAAGGAAGAAAAGAAAATATCTGGGTAAATGGGGATTTCTTTTAATTTGATGAAAATTGTTTTCCATAAATCATCCAGAAGACTTTTCCTTGTAGTGCATTTGCTAGAACTGGGTCATATAAATATGCTTAGTGGCAAGAGGTGTTGGCAATGTAAGTACCTGGCATAGGAGAATAGAATTTCCAAGAATGTTTTAAAATAATCATTAATCATATCTGGATTGGGTCCCTCATCATCATAAACAAAACCAAAGTTTCTCTGAGCAAAGAAGGAGAGGCTAAGTTCTTGGATAGAAATATCAAGTTGTACAACACAGTCACAAATCAATAGATCATTTCAGAACTCAATCCAAAACTCATGTGTTCCAATAGAGATGGGAGGCTGAAAAAGCAGACAAGTGTAACACCATTAATCATAATCTGGAGAATGAGAAGAGAGGAGACAGATGCACCAGATAGAGATAATTAGTATTAGCACAGTCCAACAATGGCTAAAAGTGTGGCCTAGCAGTCAAGATGTCCAAGTATCAGGAGTGTGTCAGCAGGCTGGAGTTTACAAAGGTTAGGACTTTTTATCAGCTTATCCAAAGTCTGTTCCAGCAAGCTCTCTTTCCACAAGATGTTAGTAGAAAAATGGAGGCTGTAGCCAAGTTTGGGAGATGGGCTATTCAATGTTAATGTACCAAAATGTACACATTTTAAGCAGAGATTGTAATGGCCAGTGTTTCCGACGCCTACTTGACCATAGATCTTTTTGTCTACAGAAAGGCTCGTACACTTAATTCAGCCAAATACATTTGGTAAGTGTTGTGTGTGAAAAGAGAACTGGCAAGAAAAGGGTGAAAGCCCAATCAGAGAAAAAGTACCTGAATTTTCAGGCAGATTTTTAAGAAAGATACTAAAACATTAATAACCAAACAAAGTTCAGTAATCAGAACTTGGGCTCTTATAGAGTACAGGTCATAAAAGACAACAGGTACATGAGTATGGTCCTTTGATGTTGGATCATTTGAACACTGAACTAGAAGTGTTCAGATGTATCCTCTAAACTGTGGAAGCAATTTTCCAAGAATGAGCCATGTTCAAGTTAAAAGTGGTGTTACTTTGAGGTGGGGAAGGGAGTAGTGAAGTGCAGAGGGTATATAATCATGACTGGAAGGTTGATTAAAAATGGAACCATGGAGAGTAGAAAAGGGAGAAGGAAACACAAAGCAAGGCTTGATAATGTATGTGTACACACGTGTTTATGTATACCGTGCACAGAAGTATGAATGTATGAATGTAGTACACACAAAGAAATCCCTAGAGTCCCTTATTCATTATTTCTTCTGTGATCTTCAGAAATTTAGAGGTAATTAAAAGTAGCATGTCTAGTTTCACAATAATTTGGAAGATGCACATTTTTAAAAAGCTCAAATTAAATAAATGTTTTCAGTATTTTTAGAGATCTCATGAAACAGACCTAGAGAGAGCCAATGCTTCCTCTCCAATATATAAAAATATCTTATTTAGAGAAATATAGTTAGAATGTCTAACAGAAATCAGTCCAGTGGTTTTTCCTAAAAGCAAAGTCAACCGTTGATACCTAGAAAGTTCTCTGGAGAAAGTGTAAGGAACCAGTAAGTGATAAAATTGCATGTGTCACACTTGTTATCCAACATATCTTTAATTACTCACTTGTCCTCCATATGCAGGTCAGAAGATGGATGGATAAAGTGTTGCATTGTATAATGTTACAATGTTATAAATTGTAGGGGTAGAAGACAAGAGAAGAAGCCATCAGAGACACCTGTCTATAGGTGTGGATTGGGATGAGGAAAAAGGAAGACAGTTGTGACCAGGTTCGTTGGACCTTGAGAGAGTGCTGGTATATGAGTTAGCTTGAACTAATCTAGAACTTTCTTCTTAACAGTTAACATAATTAGAAAGAATACTTCTATTTTTGGGATTTATAAAGGTAATCATAAAAGTACTTAAAAATGCTTAAAGAAAAGACCTGAACCCAAACGGCTTGATATCAAACTCCAAGCAATTCAGAGATACAGGGCTTGGTTAGGAGAGGCTAATATAGTGCATCAAACCTAAACCTCTCTGGAGTCTCATTTGATCTTCTTTTATCTTCTTTGTCCCATAATTTCTATTCTATCTCATTTTCTAGACATCAGAACCCGCATATTTATTTGAAAGGTTCTCCCCCGTAATCTAAAGATTCAGACTTGGGATGAATTTCTAAAGTTCCCATGGCCCCAAATTCAAGAGCTTTGATCCTTCTTTAGCTTCTTTTCTTATTTTTGGATTCTGTAAGAATACATGCCCGAGATGGAGTTGCTGGGGGTGTTTTCCAGTCCCCAAGAAGGGGCCTAATCCTGTCTTCTGAGGGTGCTGTAGGTATTCTGTTTGACTGCGGAAAGATTCATGGTCTCACTTTTGGTGGGGAAAACGCCCCTTCTCATCTGAGGTCTATTTTTTCTTATAAATTGTATAAAAACTAAATTGTTTACTGTCATCATCATTGCCTGTCCTCAACACACAACCCCTTCTTCCCCCTAACACATAGCAGAAACAAAATAATTGTTTTGGTTTGAAACAACAGAATAGACATCCATAGTATTACTTGCAGTGCAACAACGTAAACAATACCAGATGAAACTAACACTTCCTCTTCTTCTTTCCCTTTTCTTCTCAAATAATCCAGTCCTGAAGACATGATATGAGACAGCACAAAGGCTGTGTTCAGAGTGGTTGTTGGTGCTGGGCAGGGAGGCTGCGGTGAACTAGACTTGGGCTTTGGATCCCAATTGAGAGGAAAAAGTAAAATGTTGATGAAGTAGGAAGAGGATTGCCTGGTGAATGGTGTCAGAGTTGAAGTGGGTGAGGGGGTGTCCATATGTGGAGTGGCTTAGTGCTTAGTGTCAAAGTCCAAGCGGATTTGAGGGAATATCCATGGGGAAGGAAGTAGTGGCAGCAACGGAAGATTAGTTATATATAGTAGTATTGATCCATAAGTAAATATATTAAGGGCAATGGGAGCCATGTTTCTCTCTAGAGGGGAAGAAATTACAAATAAGAGAAAGAAAACTAGATGAAGCTTTTTGTATGAGATTGGAATTGTAGCCATTAATCTGAATCATGGTTTTCATTATATGTGTCTATATGCATATACATATGTGTGTGTAAATATGTGTGCAGTCATGCAGTGTGTGTGTTCATTCCTTAGTTTTGTCAGGTGAGAAAGCATGGGATTAGTGACACTCCACATCTTGGCATCTAAATATCATTCTCCTCCAGAAAAAAACCAGTTTGCCCTGGAGAAATGCTAATTTGCAAGAAAAGCACACGAAATCTTGGAATGTCTGTTTGTACCAGAAAGCAAAGGAGTTCTCAAAAAGAATGATGACATGTTCACATATAACTGAGAACGTAAAATATTTTTCTTTCTGTTTCTGGTTTATTTCACTTAACATAATGTCCTCCAGGGTTATCCATGTTGCAGCAAATGGCAGGTTTTCCTACTATTTGAAGGCTAATAATACAGTTTCTTTATTCCTCCTTCATGGACAATCAGGTTATGTCTGTATTCTGGCTATTATAAAGAATGTTGCAATGAACATGGGCGTGCAGATATCTTTATGAGGTGGTGGTTTTATTACCTTTGAATATATACCCAGGAGAAGAATTGCTAGGTCATATGGTAACTCTATTTTTAATTAATCTTTTGTGAGGGGTGTGTGTGTGTGTGTGTGTGTGTGTGTGTGTGCGCGCGCACGCGCGCGCACGTGCGCATGTATGTTTTAGATGGAGAAAAAAATAGTGGTTACCAGAGGCAGGATTGCAGGTAGGAAACGGGAAGATATAGGCCAAAGAATACTAAGTAACAGATACATAGTATGAATAAGTTGTTAAAGATATAAAGTACAACATGAGGACTATCATTAATTATATTGTATTGTATTCAGGATTTTTGCTAAATGACTAGATTGTAACTGCTCCTGCTACAGAGGAAAAATAGATACTATGTGAGATGATTTGTTTTACCATAGCAACCATTTTACTATATATGTGTAGCTCATAACAGCATGTAGTATGCCTTAAGTATACACAATAGCATTTATTTTTTTAAGGGCGAAAATATATTAAAAGGACAAGCCTTTTTGAAGGGCTCCTACTGGACAAATTTGAGATAAATTGAGCATTATAATAAATAACATTAGTAATAGAGTATATTGCTCATTAAATGACATAAAAAATCATTTGTTTTAATATAAATAAATCAATGAATAAGTAAATATTTGTTGAGGAGAAGAATATTTACCTGGGCTTGCCGTTTCACAAAATACATATTAATTACAATAGGGAAGAGTGAATCTGCAGTGAAGAAGACAGTCATACTCCATTTGAATCAAGTAATCAGTATGAACATCATTAATGATGGGACAAGTCCCATAGGATGTAATGAGAAGAATATGGCATCACATCTGTAATGTGTAACCTGCATCTAATTATGAGGGAACATCAGGGAAACAAAAATTGATAGATTTTCCACAAAACAACTGTCTTGTAGTCTTCAATGATGTCAAAGTCGGCATGTGGTGCATGCCTGTAATCTCAGCACTTTGGGAGGCCAAGGTGGGCGGATCACGAGGTCAGAAATTTGAGACTATCCTGCCTAACGTGGACAAACCCTGTCTCTACTAAGAATGCAAAAAATTAGATGTGTGTGGTGGCATGCACCTGTAGTCCCAGCTACTTGAGAGGCTGAGGCAAGCCAATCACTTGAACCCTGGAAGCAGAAGTTGCAGTGAGCTGAGATTGCGCCACTGCACTCCAGCCTGGGCAACAGAGCGAGACTCCAACTAAAAAGAAAAAAAAAAATGTCAAAGTCATGAAAGTCAATAAAAGACTAAAGAAATGTCTCAAACTGAAGAAAATAAATAAGATATAACAGCTAAGTACAATGCTTACTTCTGACCCAGAGCTTTTTGTCACAAAGGGCATTATTGGAAGAATTGAAATTTGAGTGGAGTCTGAAAATTAGATGATAGCAATGTGGTAAAGTTAATTTCCCAGAGCATTAGATGATACCAATGTGCTAAAGTTAATTTCCTAATTTTGATATTTGTATCATGGTCATGTACAAAAATGTCCTTGTTTGTGAGAAATACCACCAGAGTGCTTAAGAGTAGTGGAGAATTAACTTGGCAATTTACAGTAAAAGTTTGCAGGAAAAAAATATTCCTTGCACTATACTGGAAACTTTTCTGTAAGTTTAGGGTTGGTGACTTCTTGACAGACACTTGAGATCTGAGCTTTAAGACTATAAAATGAAACTATAAGAAAAGAGAAAAAAATATATGGTCCTTAATTAAACACATGCATCACATACAAATGCCACTCTTGGATGAAATATTCTTGGTACAGAGCTTTCTGGCAGGTTAATAGTAGGAACACACCGATTTTCATGCCATGGTCAAAGGTGAATGTGATCATTCTGTGTAAATTATGTCTGGACTGGAGACTTGTAATTAGTCTAAGCATAATATGATTAGGCAGATGAAATTTTGGAGTTTGGTTTTAAAGTACTCATAAAAAATAAGACAGTATACTTCACTATGTCCTTGGGAATATTTTTGTTATCTTTAAAATACCCAGTATCATAAGTAATTGTTAACACAGCCTTACATTTGCCCAGTTTGACCTGGAGGCTGAAATGAATTGTGACTAATGTCCCAGCTGGTGTTTCCAAATTATGGCAATCACTGGATGTCATTTGCTGCTGTGAATGACTTCTTGCCAGACACCTGAGATCAGAGCATCCAAAATCACAATCCAAGGGATTCCTGAAATATTTGTTTTTAAATCTTCTATCATATAACCATTAGCTCGATGAGCCTTTCAGAGTCTTCTATTTGAAAACATCCCCTTCAATTCTGTTGTTTCCACATGAAAAGATCAAATTGAATAATCTACTACCCAGTTTCTCTTTATGTATGAAGACTTTAAACCAAGCACAGAATGCCATTGTCTTAATCTTCCTGCTGTATAATACAAGTTCTTAAACTGGGTAATTAATAAACAATAAAAGTTTATTGCTCACAGTTGTGGAGGTTGGAAAGTTCAAGTGTCTAGTGAGATTTCCATTCTTCATGTATGATGACTTCTTGCTGTGTCCCACATAGTGGGAAGGGTAAACAGGCTCCCTTGGGCCTCTTTTAATAAGGCTACTAATCACATTTATGAGAGCAGAGCTTTCAAGACCTAATCACCTCCTAAGGCCCTGCCTTTTAATACCACCACCTCGGGGTTCAGGTTTGAACATAGGAATCTTGGAGAGACCAGACATTCAGACCATAGCAACTATTTACCCATGCAAAGAACAAATCTGGTGATCAAGAAGCTAGTTGTCACCACTGCTGGTCAGTTGCAACCACTGAATAAAGACAATGGGATGTTTAACTAGAAAGAGGTTTGGATGACATTTCTTTTCTAATTTTTGTTGAAATTATTCAAAGTTGCTAGAAGTTAGACTTTATGTTAAAACACTCCCATTAAAAACCAGAAAAGCTATGTTCTTGTCTATATTGGAATCAAAGCAAATTTAACCCTCTTTTAAGATTTTCTCAGCTGTAAGAATTTCTTGGTAATGGCTGAAAGAGCCTTGATTTTTTTTAATTTAACTTTTAAGTTCAGGAGTACATATGAAGGTTTGTTATATAGGTACACTTGTGTCATGGGGTTTGTTTTATAGATTATTTCATCACCCAGGTATGAAGCCTGTTCCCATTAATTGTTTTCCTGATCCTCAGCCTCCTCCCACCCTACACCCTCCAATAGGCCCAACTGTGTGTTGTTCCCCTCTATTTGTCCACATATTCTCATCATTTAGCACCCCCTTATAAGTGACAACATGCAGTATTTAGTTTTCTGTTCCTGTGTTAGTTTACTAAGGAAAATGGCCTCCAGCTCCATCCATGTTTGTGCAGAGGACATGACCATGTCCTTTTTGATGGATGCCTAGTAAATACCATTTGACCCAGCAATACCATTACTGGGTATATACCCCCCAAAATGTAAATTGTTCTATTTATAAAGATACATACACGTATGTATTCATTGCAGCACTATTAACAATAACGAAGACATAGAATCAGCCTAAATGTTTGATAAGTGGTATACTAGATAAAGAAAATATGGAACATATACACCATGGAATACTACGGAGCCCTGGTTATTTTATCCAGTTGTGATTACTAAAGCATAGACATAGCCATTTAGGCCACTTGGTTTTATTCATAAGGAATAAGTCAAACCTTGCACTGCCTGGTAACATTTCTTAATATTAACTCCTACCTTGTCCTTAACTCAAATTCATAATCAGGCAGTACCTGTTTTCTCCATGGACTGGACAGGGTGCATTTATAAGCCTATCTTTGTGTTTACACTGTACTATTAAGAGGAATACAGCAAGGACACCTCTTATCTGTTTCACATGAAGATGGATGTATTAAGTATTAGCTAGGTATTTGCAAAATACTTTCAAGGAAAAAAATGCAATAAAAGTGCTAAATATAATTATTATTGAAAAATTATGACAGTCATTTAGATGAGTAATTTTAAAGCTCTTCATTAAACATGATTGGATATTATGTTTATTAATTCATTAAGCTCTACTTCAAATGGCAGATAAATAAGATGCATTATTAATATGTCATAAACTAAATGGAATAATGCCTCATAGTCCTATTATTTTTAAAGTGTCTTGCAAATATTAACAAATTCATGCTTACATCCTTTTGAGCACAGCTTGTACAATTTAATAGTACTTGTTACAGTAATTTTGTTTGTCATAATATAAAATGCTTACTACAAAACCTGGGCTCTTTAAATCTTTCAGTCTGTCATTTTTAAACTACTATATATTTATTTTAAAATACAGATACATATAAATATGAAAATAAAATTATTGCTAATAACTAAAATACCCATATAAAGTCTTTGTTAATATTTCAGAAATGTTTTTTCAGTCTTCTCAGCTTATATTTGTGAACTGTGTGCTTGTGTGTGTCTGTATTTCTTTCACAAAGTGAAAGTCTTATTGTATATAGTCTTATATATTCCATTTCTAGTTAAAATATTAAGCAGAGCACCCTTCCCAGATGATTTGTGGCCTTGCAATGCTATTTTTTCACTAAAATCAAGTAAACAAACAAGAAAAGAAACAAAAAAGCAGGGTTTCTCAGACAAATGGCTAATCCTAGGCCTGGTGTATCAGATGAGCCCGAAACATTTTTTGTAACAAATAGTAAGAAAATTAGAGCCCATCAAGAGTACTCATGATCCAACCTGGAGCCCAGGTACTCACAGTGTCTGAATCCAACTGGCTAAATATTGGACAATTCAGGCAATAACGTTAATGGATTGAAATATATCAAATCTGTTAAAATTCCATGCATGCAAAATAATATAAAAGTAAAAAAAGAAAAACTGTTTACCACTGCAGGGTGCTTGTAAATAAACTTATAATTAAAACAGCAAACTAATAAGCAGAAGGAAAGAAGATTTTATCCTGTTTTAAATTATTTTTATTTGTATAAATGTATGGGGTATGAGTATAATTTTGTTACATGGATAGATCATGTAGTGGCAAAGTCAAGGCTTTTAGGGTATTCATCATCCAAATTAATGTACATTAAGAAATTTCTTATCATCTACCCCCTTAACCTCCCACTTTCTGAGTCTCTTATTATTATTATTCCACATGTGAGCCTGTTATTTACCTCCCACTAAGTATCTATGTCCCTAGGTGCATATTTTTTAGCTCCCACTTGTAAATGAGAACATGCAGTACTTTTTGAGTCTGAATTGTTTCACTTAAGATAATGGCCTACAGTTCCATCCACGTTGCTGCAAAAGTCATGATTTTATCCATTTGTATGGCTTAATGGTATCCTATTATATACATATGCCAGATTTTATCTCCTCTGTCAACTAGTAACCAAATAGTAGATGGAGTTTTTTTTTTAATAGAAGTGTATTGCAGCTGGCAAGTGAGAAAGAACTGATAGAATTAGTATATCACAATTTTCCAACTCCAAATTAATTAATCGACCAAGACATTGATTATTAACAGCTGTTAACATCAATGAAAGAGAGTATAACAAAATATCATATACTTCATGGTGAAATAATGCACACCACTCATGAACTAGTATTGTTTAAAAAATGTGAACCTAGTTCTGGTCAAACTTCTGGATCCAGCTAATAATTTATAGAAAATCAGATGATGGAGAAATACATGAGATGACATCATGTTTGAAACTAGCAAAAATAAGATTGTGGGGAACTCTACAAGGAGAAAAAAAATACCCTGGTTCTTCTGATATACATACATACTGAAGAGAAAGAGATAACAAGAAGGAAGCCTTGGTTTAGGTCTGTGTCCCCACCCAAATCTCATCTTGTAGCTCCCATAATTCTCACATGTTGCTGGAGGAAACCAGTGAAAGATAATTGAATCATGGGGGAAGGTCTTTCCTGTGCTGTTTTCGTGATAGTGAATAAGTCTCATGACATCTGATGGTTTTAAAAAGAAGAGTTTTCCCACACAAGCTCTCTCTTTGCCTGCTATCATCCATGTAAGATGTGACTTGCTCCTCCCTGCCTTCCGCCATGATTGTTAGGCCTCCCCAACCATATGGAACTGTTTAAGTCCATTAAATCTCCTTCTCTTGTAAATTGCCCAGTCTCAGGTATGTATTTATCAGTAGTCTGAAAACTGACTAATACCACATGATTGCCAAGGTATCCCAAAGCATGAATAATAATATATTATTGCTCATTAAATGGATCAGAGGGTCTAAAACCTACAAACTGTGAGGCCTTGAAAGAAACTTGATTTAGAATGTTTGTATTCCAATTTTATTATATTTTTCTCCAAAATTTATCAGTTTTCCTTACACAGATTATTAAATAGTTGACTCTGTGTCCATTAGTGTGAAATGACTCTGTAGCTTCATTGAAGTACATTGTGTATGCTTCAGTACTTTGGCATGTCCCTAGACTAATCCTGGGTTCTGCTTATTCATCATTTGTCTCACTTCTTTTGCTTTTTGGCTCCTGTGTTTCTCTTGAATTTCTGTCTCTCTCTCTTTTTCTTTCTCTGTCTCCAACACACACACACACACACACACACACACACACACATCCCACAGGAGAATTTCCCAAATGTCTGATCCTTGACTTATTTAAAAGCATTAAAAAAGCAGATTGAAAACCCTGAATGTAGGGGTTAATTGAGTTATATCAGCAGTGATAAGTCCTTTTTCTTTGGTTGGTCAGCTTTTACAGCAATAAATCTTCCAATCTTCTGCCTTGTCTGCAAGTTTTCTAGAAGCTAACGGAAGAGCTTCTTTTGAGGGTAGAGATGTAGTAATCTAATGCTTCTTATATAAACACCTGTGTTTTCCGCTCACTCCACCTTCAGAGGCACCTGATTCCTTCAATCCCTGATGCTTTCCAGCAGTCACATACAGGAATGGGTTGCTTCCTGGCTTTTCTCTCTGTCTACATAGGTAATGATAGGTTTCTAAAGTATTTGCTTCCTAAGTCAGTTATGACTAGAAAGAAACTTTCCAGCTTCCAAACCACTAGTAATATCTATGCTTATTTTTTTTTATTGAGGGCTGATACCTTTTCTCTTGTTTTTAAACCGTTAAATGAGGTTTTGAGCTTCCAAATTATCTCTAATTTGGAAATTAGAGATAATTTCCAAAAATAACTGAAATAATAACTCTCAACATGTTAAAGATTTTATTTAACTTACTGATGAGGAAACTAGTGAGACAATACAACCAGTTCAAAGAAGAATCCAAGTAACAGACACATTTATAATTAGGAATATTGAAATGAATGTGCAAGTAGAGGCAAGACTTGTTTCTTCTTCAGTGAGAGAGTAAAATCAAAACTCTACCAGACAGGACAGAATGTGTATGTCTGTGGACAGGGATGGTTTTGTATTGCTTTTAGTTATTGGCAATTTGCAGAGTTGTAAATTAACTGCCTCCAAATCAGAATCATTAGATATCACAGAAAAGTATGCTAAGACATTGCTCAGTTTTCCACTGAAACATATTTTTCCCCTGCAAGGCTCAAACAGGAAGAAGTCATGGGTTCAACTATTCAAGTTTAATTGGGCCTATCCACGCCTAATTTTTTTTCTTTCTTTCTTTTTTCTTATGTGTACTATACTAGATGATGAAGTAATGCCTGCACATTTTTCTCTCGACACAAAATAATGATTTGCTTTATAGTTTTGAGAAAACCCATTGATGCTATGACAATGGTTGCCTGGTTTTTCCATTTTCCTGCTGTTTTCATGTTTTTTTTTTTCTTTTTTCTTCTTAACATCTTAATGGGTCAGAAATATCATGATAGAAAACTCTTAAGCTAGTATTATATAATTCCAGGTACCCTTGAAAATATCTCATCTATGCAATTTTACCAGCATTTACACAAGACTTGAAAATCATCCAAGGTCTGTCACAGCCAGAGAATATTTTCTCCTCCAGGACTTTCTGCAAGATGTGAGATCATTTGATTTGTGCACGAGATCAAAACATCAGATAAGTGCATCACTGAATTTCTAATTCTTGGAATGCCTTGTAACAGTCACTGTCTTGGGCTAATCAGAATCGTTATTTACTTTTGAACTGCCTCACCTATGTGGTCCTCTCAACAGTTACTGGTGTTCACAGCCCAGGGTGCTTTCAGTGTTCCAGTTCCTTCTTGCATTCATAATTGCTGAAAGTTATTCTTCAATGTGCAAACTGTGCCTCAACCATTATCAGTTTAACAAATATATTTGTATGGTCTGTCCTATTTCTGTTCCTGGATGCAACTGCCTAAATCCACGGCAAAATAAGACCTTTACAGTATTTAAGAATATAAACTCTTCTTGAATACTACTACTTTTCATGTCTTCTTGTGTCTTCCACTAAGTCTGCAGTGAGAGATTTGCAGCTCTTCATACTTATTGGTGGGGAAAAAACAAGACTGTTGTATTGAGACCAGACTTCAGTCCTCCTCCACTTTTCCAAATCCCTTTCTTCTATGATATTTTTTTTTCCTTTCTTATGGAGCAACTTCTCTTCTCTCAGCTATAGTGCCTGGAGTAAAAGCTATCATCTTGCAGCTTAAATATAGTTTTAACATATTTCAGTAGCAACTATACGATTTCTTTAGAATCAGGGATTAACATCAGCAGTTTGGTTGGAAAAAAGGCAGGGAGAATATTGAAACTATGTTCATATGACACTTTAAATAAAATTGAGGAAATAACAATTGTCCATGACAAAGAATGAGAAAGAGCCACTATGTATTATCGGGGATCTGAAGGCGTGCTCCTTGCTGCCTCCTAACCCAGCTGCTCTTGGCCTTACAGCTCACTCTATTATGGCCTTTGAGAAACATCATAAACAAAAGTAGTGGGGCTGGGATTTTATAGAGGCAGGCATATGAGGGAGTAATCCACAAGTTTATGGGAGTCATGAGATAAGATGGAGATGGAACTTATCTTGAAATATGTGAGAATAGAGTGGTCATTTGCACTCAGCCATTTCTTTATTCTTAGAACACAAAAGGAAGGGGATACTTCTCAACCTTCACTATGTTCCGACTTCTAAGAATTTAGGACTCATGTAAAGTGCAATATGGTCACCTGTCACATGTGATTTGTATTCATGTTCTTTCTGCAAGTCCATCATAGCATATCCCCCAATTTTTTAAGTATATGACAAATGTGATTTAACTTCCCTTTACAGTAAATTACAGTGTCAAAAACAAACAAAGCTAGATGTTGGCTAAAGAGAGTAAGACTGAGTTTATTCACATAACTATTGCAATAGGGAAGAAAGTCTACTGTAAACTGAGCTCAGCTTTGCCAGAGCAAGAGACAGAAGCATTTCTAGATATTGGGGTGTGCTCACTGAAAGGCACTGATGGGTGTTAAGCATGGTGGGGGAGTGGGGATCGGACCATGTGTTTGTGCCATTGGGATTTACTAATTGGTATTTATCCAGAGGTAAAACAAACTTCTTCTATCTTTATGTCAGAAGGTAGTAAGTTGGAACAAGTTTTCCACGAAATTTAGGCCTTTATCTTCCCACAGGGACTGAGAGAGAGAGAGATAACTTTTTAAACTTTTGCATCTCAAAGAGGCACCCCTCTACCTTCTGCCTCCCCTCCATACTCCTTGAGAATACACTTTTGGGTGGAAGAATATTTACACATAAACAGGCAGAGAAAGGGTTTATAATTGCAAACTTTCTCAAGTATCTACTCAAAGAGGAGCTTTAGGGGCCTATAAGCCTATCACAAGCTTTTGGCTGGAATAAACAGTAAATTCCCCCGTAAATATTGTTCTTTCTAGTGCAGCGTTTTTTTATCCGTGAGACGGAGTCTTGCTCTGTGGCCCAGGCTGGAGTGCAGTGGTGCTCTCTTGGCTCACTGCAACCTCTGCTTCCTGGGTTCAAGCGATTCTCCTGCCTCAACCTCCCTAGTAACTGAGATTACAGGCACATGCCACCATGTCTGGCTAATTTTTGTATTTTTTGTAGTGACGGGGTTTCACCATGTTGGCCAGACTGGTCTCGAACTCCTGACCTCAGGTGACCCACCTGCCTCAGCCTCTCGAAGTGCTGAGATTACAGGCATAAGCCACTGTGCCTGGCAGGTGCAGGCATTTTAAGGAGGATAGGATCATCTTTGGGACACAGCCTTAAAATGCTAGAGGGCTTGCTAAGCTTAGTTAAGTCTCTTAGTGGAGGAATTTGGGTGGACTCGCTATTGCTCAGAATTTTTTGCAATTCTCAATGGAAGTTCCTTCTTTAAATAACCCACAAGTGACCTTATTGTTGCCATGGTAGACATTTACAGTGAAAGACTATCTTTATACCAGATTACAACCCTGTAAGCTTCTCAAGAACTCAAAAAAATCCAAGAATTCTCAGGAAATTAACCCTGTTCAGTCCATCAAGCCAGATAAGCATAGGGCCAGGTGATACTGTAGATGACTCAGACTCAATGAAAACTTAAGCAACAAACAAAGGTAATGTGACCTAGTTCCCAAAATATTAAGTTTCTTCATTGTCATGATATGTATATGTATGTGTATGTCTGCCTTTACAGGCCATGTAGTATATTTGCCACCCTTAATATTAATATTTTGTAATTGTTTCGACAACCTTAAGAGTTTGCCTAGGCTGCTATTCATTAACCAGGATGCTGGCTCTGGGCTATGCTTGCAGCTTCCAGCTCCTCCCAGCAAGCTATTAATCCTCTAAAAATGTCTTAGTACTTAATATGCTGCCTCTTAATTTATAGCATCTCATTAAGAAGGAAACAAAAACAAAAACACCTAATGTTGTTTGACCTCCACTATGGCAGCATGAGGGACACATCTGTGTCTCAACGGCTAATAAAAATAGAGTCACGAGGGTGATGGGCAAATTTTGGTGAGTGATTTTGACATTGATTACCATAGACACTAGAACTAAATTTCAGTAGATCATTACAGATTGCATATCATGGAAGGCTGAACCATGCATCCACATCAGTTTAAGTAACCATGGTTAACTGGTGAAGTCATTTTCAGACACAGAAAAAGTTTGAGGTACATATTTTTTCTTGGTAATCCAAAAGAACTTCCACTTCATCACGTAATTGTTTATTTGCTATTTTTACAGACATTTAAAAAAAGGAAAAACAGAAAGATTCAGCAGTCATTTAGCTTTTATAAGCAGCAGATGCCAGGGCCCCACCTACAGAGATCTGACAGAGATGGTCTGTCCACAGAGAGCCTAGATTTTTACATTTCATCAAGTGATTTTGATATATTTCAAGCCCACGCATTGGGAAAAACTGCTTTCAGTTAACACATTTAAACAGAGAAGCTTTAGTTCAAGTTTGCATACAAAAATCTATAAGTGATGGAAGAATATAATTGGGCTGCTGGTTGAGAAAGGCAGAAAGCAACAGGAGGCCACTGAGATAAAGAGGAAAAAGAGTAAAAAAATTAGGCCAACTATTTGGAGGGCACTGATTTTATTTTCTTGTTTAGTTTACGTTGTTTAGAAGAAGACATGGACTAAGCTTTAGTGTAAGGTGAGGTGGTGGGAGTTGAGAAGAGAAAGACCAATTTAAGCTGGGGAGCTTACAATGGACATCTATGTGAAAAGAACTTTAGTGATTTCCAGATTAAAAAAAGCTCTCCATATTTTCTAATAAGGAAAAAGAAATGTCCAATAAAAGAGAAATAATGGGGACTTCTAACAAATATTGAGGAAGTGAAGGAATGAGACTTCCAAGACTAGGCCATAAAGGACACCACAGCTATTCTTTGCTCTCTCTTGGGTCATTCTGTCTTGGGAAAGCCAGTGGCCATATCATAGGGACACTCAAGCTGTCCTATGGAGAAGCCTACATGACAAGGAACTGAGAACTTCTTGGCAACGGCCAGTGAGGAGCTTGCCTTCAGCCAATAGTTGTGTGTGTGCCATTGTGGAAGCAGAGCCTTTGGCCCATAATTTTCAACTGAAAGTGATTTTATTCCCCCATGGCGTTGCCAATGTCTAAAGACATTCTGGTTGTCCCAGCTGGGAGGTGGGGGTAATACCAACATGTAATGGGTAGAGTCCACGAGTGCTGGTAAACATCCTATTATACACAAGAAGACCGCTGGAAAAAAAAAAAAAAGATAAATCATCCCCAAATATCAGTAGTTCCAAGGTAAAGAAACCTGTTCGGTCCCAGTCAAGCCTTCAGATGACTGCATCCCAGTTAACATTTGGACTGCAACACTGAAGCAGGATATTTCCCTGACCCTTTCGCAGGACTTGCAAAGGGAGTGCCTTGTTTACTCAGCCCACAGCTCTCATCTCCTTGTGGGAAAAAGTGTGCAAGTGAGCAAGGCGATAACTGCAGTGCAGAGGCGCTGGAACTAGTCATCTGCTTTGGTACCATCAGGGGTGAACTTCATTCACTTGGGCCTGCTGTGATCCACCCATGGTGATAGGGAGCATGTAGGTGAGCAGGTGCAGGAGCCAGGATGAGCGCTTTTGGGTGCCAGCAGGAGTGAGCTTCGTGCAGGCCCCAGGCAGCATCTGGAGGGGGTGCCTGCAACTCCTGAAGCTTCAGAGGCAGGTGCCTTCCATCAGCGAGGGCCAAGGGTCAGTGTGATAGCCTTTTTGTATCCACACTCTTGGCTCCCAAGCCCTTATCCTACATCCAGGAGAAATGAGGTCATATGAATGAATTGAAGGATGGTAAATGAAGGGAATTTTATTGCTCTCAGTAGGAAGTGGCTCTCAGTAGATAGAGGAGCTGAAAAGGGGACAAGGTGGGAAGATAATCTTCCCCTGAAGTCTCGCCATCTCCAGATGAATCCATCTCAGAAGTCATACCATCAAGTTTTCGCTCTGAAGTCAAGCTGCTTCTCCCCTCTGCCAACCATAGTCTCCAACATCTAGCTGCTTCTCTCTGCTGGCTGAGCCTGTGGATTTTATAGGCACAGGATTGGGGGTAGAGCAGGCCATGGGTGGTTTGGAAAAGGCAGCATTCAAGCAAGAATACAGGGATATAGGTTCTCTCTTTGGGCCAGTCTCAGGTTTTTCTGCTTGAGGGTGGGGCTTCACCAGGGACCTGCCCTGTCTGCCTAGAATTTCTCTTCCTCCTGTCCCCATCAATGTCATAAAAGATTTTTGAACCACAACCACTCAGCTAATCTGCTTCAGGATTTCTGAACTTTAAAACGTGTGTGAGATAACAAATGTGTTGTTTTCAGCTGCTTAGTTTTGGGTTATTCATGCAGCTATAAATAACTAATACAGCCCCAAAACATTTCTCTAGGCTTGGAGTAGATGTTTTAAGTAACCAAATCAGGCTGGGCATGATAATGGTATTTGGAGGGCACAACAGAGACCAAAAGAATATGAATAAATATTTCTGCTAAATAGTGTGTTGGGCAGTAAAGTATATTTTATTATTATAGTTCATGAGACTTACCAAAGCTCAATTAGTGATGATTATAACAAGTGGTTTGTTAGAGTTGGAACTGACATGTTTAATACCTCTTGGGAGAAAGACACTGAGAACTGTCAAGATTTCCAGGAATAGTTAAGGATACTGAATGAGGCAGCAAGGCCTTATGGAATCAGTAAGTAAAGAAAAACAAAGGTCGCATATTTACAAACTGAGCAGTGAAGTGAGTAGGTGATAAATGGAGAAGCTAGCAGGATAGAAGCAAGGCATGTTAGAGATGGCACTGTCATTTTTGTAAACTTTAGTGGAAGGCTCAAAGAAGAGAAATCGAGGCCAGTTCTCTTCAAATGTGACTGAATGCAAACTCCCTGGATAGCCTGTGGAAATGCAAATTGAGGGGCTGCAGATTCTGCATCTGACTAGCAAGTTCCAAGAGAAAAAGGAAGAACTTGATTCTGTAGAGAGAACATTTCTTCTTGTAAGACCTCAGACATGAAAAGCAATTATGTTGATAAGACACATATTTGGAAGATGAGAAAGGGGATCCATTCTCATACAACTAGTTCAGGTTAAAAAAATGGTGTGAGTGGATCATCACAATCCTGCCAAGAGGGAAAGTAATGGGAACAGAGGGTGAGAGCAGTAGAGGAAGGTCAATAGTTTGGAATAGCTGCAAGAAATAAATAAGGTGGCGATGAGCTGTGCCATAAGAGCGAGGGCCTCATCAAGTTGGGATAAATAGGATTTCACTGAGTTACAGTACACACTCACAGAAACAAGAGAACTAGAAGCTTCAGCTTTTAGAGATGCAACACACACACACTTCTAGGTGTCAGGTGGGTGCAAGCCACAGACCAGGTACTACTATGGGTGTCTTTGCTTTCAGTGAGATTCCGTGGCAGCCAAAATTTGTAGCTGAAAAGCAAGCTTCACAGAGCAGTTGGACAAGAGCACTACATTATTTGTGCAGTTTTTTGGGCTTGTGAAATGGAGCTAGAAATACCGTTTTTTTCCTGGAGTTGCATGGGATGCAACTGTAGGTGAGTACATCATGGTGATAGGCTGGACATGACTCCTTTCCCTCTTAAATGAAGGTTGAAGGAGCTATGTTGAAATGAGAGGATTTAAAATGCATTTTATTATTCTCAAGAATTTTATCTCTCATGGCAGACTTCTTGGCAGGTAGTTAAGATTCCATGCAAATCATTTTAAAATAAAGAGGGTTGTATGCTCACTGACTGTAGTGTTCAGTATTCTGAATATGGCTTGGTGTCATTTTCCAATAAAATAAGCAAGAATATGAACCTTGGGTTAAAAATAATTCAGAAATAGCAGTTATTCTATCCCTATAGCATGCAATGTATAATCTTTGAAAAAAAAAATTACTCCAGACACACAGATATGCTTAAGGTACAAAGCAATGGTATTATTATATAGTCATTTTAGATTTCTTCTAAATGTGTGCTCAACACAAATAATTAATAAGTGAACATTGTTAAACATGCCTATTGGAAAGTCTCATCATTAATTATTTCATTATATATTAATTGTTTTCCTGTATTGCATAACTTATTTCTGTTGATACCAAGGTACATAAAATATGATTCTTTTGCAAGAATTTTATAATCTATTAAAGAGACAGCTAGGGAAATTTATACAGTAACATATTAAATGGTATTTTAAAGACAAACATGGGAAATAATTCCTCTCCATCGAAAGAAACCTTCCTTGGTGGCTGAATCTTTGGGTAACATAGAAGTTTGCCTATTGATAACTTTTTAAACTATTATACATATCACCCACCAAAAATATGTTATTGGTAAAATTTCTGAAGTTTTTAAAAATTATAAACTATTTTATATTGACTCTACAAGCAAATTATTGTCTAAATCAGTGTATGCATTTATTTTACTGAGAAGGCTTCATTTGCCTTAACTATTATATAAAATATATTAAGTAAAATGAGTTTTTAATTAAAATTGATATACTGCCTTATTTCTTATATATCAGAATAAATTCCAATGTTAGAAATAGTACAATGAAAGTACATGAAGACAAAATAAAATCATTTGTATCCTTTATTAATAAAAAATTAATTTCCAAGGACCAAAAGGCAGAAAAAATGATAAAAATTGTTACATTTTAAAATGTTCTACAGTAAAAAAAAATGACATTTAAAAAAACAAAAATGACAACCTGTAGTAAACATCTTTGCAACAACCAACCATTAGTTTCCTAAATGCATAGAAATATACTTAAAATCAAAAATCAAAGGAGCAATAACAACAACAGGATTTTTCAGGTACATGAAACAGTTTATGCAAACATGCATGAAAAATGCACAGTTCTTTTTTTCAGGTGTGGAACATTAGAATAATTAGACATGAATTTTCCTTCATCTAATTGACAGTTATTCATGGGATTGGAAGAATGTGGGTGTACAGATACCTTCATCTACTCTTGGAGAGGGAGTAAGATATCTTTAAGAGAAATTTAGTAAAATCTACAAGAAATTAACAGAGCAATTTTTCTTCTATATATCTATTTATCCTACATATCTGTTCATATATGTTGATAGCAGTAATGCTGATTACAATATTGTTTGAAGGAACAAAAATTTCAGAAATAATCAAAAAGCTTATCACTGGGAACTATTTTAATTATCATGTGTCCATAAAACAGAATATTATGTGTCTGTTAGTAAGCGTAATATAAATCTATATGTACTAATTTTGAATTATATCAAAGAGATGTAGAAATAAGACTAAACACACACAAACAAGATGTCAGGACACCTTTGTAAAATTTTCTCTCAATAAAGGCAAATATGGTCTTGTATTAGTTTGCACTCTATGAAATCACTAATATTTGACATTTTTTACCTAAAGAAAAGGCAATCTCATAGAATTCCAATTAATATCTACAAGTCGTTTCTTGAAGGATATTCAGGAAACTGTTAAAACTGTTTGCCTCTGAGGAGAGCATCTAATGAAGAAGGCAGGTGCATTTTTAAGCTTTTAAACAAGTTCATGTATTACTTTTCAGCTGCAAAAGGGATTTTTTTTAATTATGCAAGTTAAAATAAAGAACTGCATTAGTAACAGACAAAAAAGTTGAGCAATATGTTGAAAAATCTTTACATAACCCCTATCACTATATCACAAGAACTTTGGTGATCTCTTACCTTTTTTTTTGGAGGGGGTAACCTTCACATGCTGGAATGCCTCAGAGTACATTTGAATATGGTTGCATCCAAATGAATACCAAATTTGAAAATAGAAAAGCATTAAACAATTATATAGGTGTCCACTTTAGGTTTTCTTGAATGCCCTGAAACATGGAAATCATATCAAACAAATCACAGTGAAATTTTGTAAGGTCATTTTCTCTACATATCTTTTCCTGAAGCACAACTCCTTTTCTTCCGCTTCTACAATTTTTAGTTCTCTAGCCCACATTTTCAATTCTCTTTTGCTGCTATCCACCTGTCTGAGCCATTTGCCCAAGTCTAAGCCTCTGTCATTGCATCTCAGCCCCCCCGGTACCTGTCCAGCAAGGGACTGGAAGTTGCTAGTAAGAAAGGTTGCATGTCATGAAGAAGAAAGAGGATTTAAAACATGTATACCTCCCCCCTCTTATCTGTCCTATCATGCCAGATATATCTATTTGGTAACACTCTCCCCAGAAATGGAAAATAAAAAGTCTTTTTAAAACTTAAGCCAGGTGCATGATGTAGAGTCTCAAGATCTGCCCTGCCCCCACCTTGCCAACCTCTATGGTTCTCTTCTCTCTCCTTTCTGGCTCTCTTCCCCTCGTCACGCTGGCCTCCAAGCTCTCATTCCAACACGCGAAGCAGGCTTCCCCATACACCTGTATGTCTCAATTCCAACTTCCTCACCTCCTCCAGGTTTTAATTCAGTTACCACCTTTTTGATAAGACTAACGAAGACCAAACTTAGAAAAGCCTTTGATGCCTACCTTGAACTCCTCAGACTTTGCTCTTTCACTATCTCTGCTTCTTATATTTTACATAGCACTGATCGCATTCTATATAATATAACATTTATTTATTTTATGTATATTGTTTATCATCTCGCTGTTCTGTCTAGGTCAGCTCCATCAGGTAAGGGGTTTTGTTTTCCATTTTGATGTCAAGAATATATATCAATGTTTGAGATACAAGGAGTGCTAGTCAAGTACCTTACTTTGAGTGGCTGATTTTCTTTTCTCTTCTCTTCTGTTTTTACTTAGTTTTTTAGATGTCAATATTATTTTCAGGTAAGTATGAATCAGTTCGTACTTTAATCTGAGGTATCTTGAGGGAATGTTTGTCGGTAGCCCATGGTGATGGCTTTGTGCAAATGAGAAAACAGTGTCCTTTTTGGAAAGAGAAAGCTGCAAGTTATAGAGCTTGCTATGCTAATCATAGGCTCCCTGTTACACTGTATGCACCCTGGGGAATTACAGGCTAACGCTTGTGCAAAAACAAAGGAAAATAAAAAACCTTAACACTGCACATTACAAATGAAGAATGTAAAATTACGACATTCTGTAGGCATTGAAAGACAACAGGAACTATTATGAAAAACTTTATGTCAAAGAATTTGACAACTGTGGTGAAATGGACAAATATCCTGAAGATACAAACTACCAGAGTTCATTCATGAAAAAAATAGATAACATAAATACCCTGATATCTAGAAAAGCAATTGAATATGGTGTTAAGTACCTTACACAAACAGAGAAAAAACAATCCCTCTAAGCTCACATGGTTCACTTTTGAAGTCTGCCAAACATTGAGAAGAAACAAAAGAAAACCTGATTCTTACAAATTCTTCCAGGATATTTGGAAGGAAATATTATCTAACTTATTCTATGGTCAAGCATTACCTTGATTCCAAAGCTAGACAAAGACTTTACAAGAAAACAAAACATGAACTAATATTTTCCATGAACATACTGCAAAAGTTATTAATTATTTAGAAAATTAAATCCAGCCAGACTTTATGTTAAAAAATATATTTCATCATAATCAAACAAGTATTTATCTTAGAGACACAGAAGTGAATTAACATTTGAAAATTAATCATGGTAATTCAGCATATGTCCTAACGAAAACAAAACATATAACCATTTCAAATGAGAAAACTCATTTGACAAAATCCAACATTCATTCCTGATAAAAAAATAAAAAACTCTTAGGAATGTAGAATGGCAGGTAACTTTCTCAGTAAATGGCATTTATGAAAAATCTACGATTAATATATTTGTTAAGATTAGAAGTTTGTTCTTTAAGATCAGGGTTCAGACAAGATGTTCATACTTATCATTTCTATTCAGAATTGTAAAACTCAAAATTATTATGCAAAATAAAAGCCAGAAGAAGAAAAAAAGGGTCTGTACTAATTGAGTTCATTTAAAGAAAACACTAACAAATGCAATCTAATCTATAATGGAAAACAGATTAGTGGTTGCCTGGGAAGGAGGACTGAGAAGTTGGGGAGGAGGAGTACTTAGAAGCTTCCTGAGTGAGACAAACATTCATTATTGAGATTGAAGTTCATGATTTCATGGATGTATACGTATATGAAATTTATTCATTTTGCATTTTAAATCTTCAATTTATTTTATAAATTAAACCTAGATGAAACTCTTAAAAGATAATTTTTTCAATCATTTTTCACATGGGAAATTTATCTGAGCTGTGCCATTTTGAACGGGGAAGAGAATAAATAGGCTTAACAGTTTTTTTATTTTTAAATAAACTGGAAAATGCTAAATGGGAATGATGAAGCTATAACTGTTGACACTTTGACAATGGAATTTCAAACATTAATGGCTTGTTCTAGATAGTACAAATTTACTGGTTTCATTATTTTGAGCTCAAGTAATCTTTGAAATCTGGGAGTGGATTTATTACCTAAGACATAAGGAAAGAAACAGAATAAACATTGCAAATGAAACAATCATGTATCAAGGTTATGTTTTAGAATTATCCCAAACAATGACATTTGCATTGCCTAGATATTTTCTTCCATCATTACAATATTTCACAGAAAATCATCAAAATCCTGAAGAAGTACTTCTCTGGACCTTCTACATGATAGTCCCAAAGGCAAGTATAGTAGTATAGATATCTCTGTAAATTTTTTTCAACTTTTACACATATTAAAACATTCTAGGCTGGACACAGTGGCTCACACCTATAATTCCAGCATTTTGGGAGGACATTTGATAACTTAAGGTTGGGAGTTTGAGGCCAACATGGTGAAACCCCGTCTCTACTAAAAATACACAAAAAAATTAGCTGGGTGTGGTGTCGCGCGCCTGTAGTCCCAGCTACTCTGGAGGCTGACGCAGGAGAATTGCTTGAATCTGGGAGGTGGAGGTTGCAGTGAGCTGAGGTCACACCACTGCACTCCAACCTGGCACCTGGTGACGGTGTGAGACTCTGTCTCAAACAAAAAAAAAAAACACCAAAAAAAAAAATACAAAAAAACTGGCTGGACGTGGTAGTAAGGCCTGTAGTCCCAGCTACTCAGGAGGCTGAGGCAAGAGGATGGCTTGGACATGACAGGCGGAGGTTGCAGTGAGGAAGATCATGCCACTGCACTCCAGCCTGGGCAACAGAGGGAGCAAGGCTCAATCTCCAACAAAACAAAACAAACCGAAGAAAAACATTCTAAAGAAAAAAAAATTATTATTGTTTTAATAGGATCAGAGGTAAATTTGCCATATCTTATTTACCATGAAAGACTCTAGTAATGGCAATGGCATCAATGCCTCTCGTCTTCCATTGGTTGCCTTTGCTTCTGTTATTACTGGACTGTTGGCACTGGTAGCACTGGTCATATAAGATGCCCACAGCTGCCAAGGGAGGACACTATTAGAAATAAAGTAACGGCCGGGCACATTGGCTCACACCTGTAATCCCAGGACTTTGGGAGGCCAAGGCAGGCAAATCACCTTGAGGTCAGGAGTTCGAGACCAGTCTGGCCAACATGGTGAAACCCCATCTCTACTAAAAACACAAAAATTAGCTGGGTGTTGTGGGAGGAGCCCATAATCCCAGCTACTCTGAAGGCTGAGGCAGGAGAATCGCTTGAACTTTGGAGGTGGTGGAGGTTATAGTGAACCCAAACCTGGCGATTCCACTCCAGCCTGGGTGACAAGAGTGAAACTCCATTGCAAAAAAAGAAAAAAAGAAAAGAAATAAAGTGACTACTGCAATAGGTAAATTGCCTAACTACCTCTGTTATCAGTGGTTTCCTGACAGTGTTAAAACATTTGGCCCCCTGAATTCACAATGTATTGGAACACTAGATGAAAGCTGAATCTCCGTAGTCATACTCTGTTAGTGACTCATTCTTCCTTTGAAATGTCTAATGCATAGATTTGGTGAAATGCTAAATTTTCTCAGGAAGCTCTGGTGGACATTAAAATTGCTTTTGGAAGTGAAATTAAAGACATTAATGTTAAGTGTCAGTGCTAATAGCCAGCTAATTGCAGTGTTAGAATAAATTTCAGAGTAATTTTGACTACCAACCTTCTCTTCACAGCTAAACTTCAGATAAAAATAAATTTTACATAGAACAGTACTGAGATTTCCGCTCAGGATCTTTACCTGATTATCTCTTGCATTTCTGTTATTTTTTCCTACCTGCTTGAGTTCCTTGTAGAGTGCACTCCATTTTTTAATCTGTCAATTTATTAATACTATATTTTGTTTAAAGTTCACTCCTTGTCAGTTTAATTTTATTTTACTTGGGCAGAGAATGGACTATAGTTATGAAAACTGGCCAGACTAAGTTATCATTATTTCTGTCCTCCCTCTTTAATTTCAATATCCTCCCTTTGCCATTTTCAGAACATATCCTATTTTTACTAAGTCACTTATGTAAGTCAGACGGATTTACTGTTAATATGTTAACCTGTATATAATAAGAGGTAAGAATCTATTTTTCCTAAATAATTCATGCACATATTAATTTCTGAGACAAATATTTACTGGACGTTTCGTGTATATCAGATCAGATGCTAATTTCTGAAGGTTCTTTCTTAAACATTTACTCATTCCCTCATCTGGCAATTATTCATTGAGGTCTTTCTATATCCTAGGCATTGTTTCAGGAGCTAGGATACAGTAATTACAGCAAACCAACATACAAACTAACTCAGGTCCTCTCTCATGGAGATTGAACTCAATTGAAGAAAACAGCCTTACCCCCAGTCCCTGAATATACACCCTTACTCACACATATATATTCTAATATAATGTATACATGTAAATATATAACCAGCATATTAAATATATAGAAAGTGTATCATATATTGTAATAAGTATATATAAGTAATATTACATATGTTATATTAAATACACAGATATGTATGTATATATAGAGAGACATATGTTTTGAGTAATTGTATTTTATTTACCTTCCTATTACTGTGCCATTTCATAGGACTACTAAAATTATTATGTAAATTATTATGTACCTGTCTATTATTGGTACCCTGGTATATTTGTGTGTGCGTGTGTGTGTGTGTGTGTGTGTGTGTGTGTGTGTATGTGCACATGCATGCCTGTGTGGTGCTGGGCAGCAATTCAATGATGGTAAGTCTGTAGCCAGAGCTAAGACCATGTAGGTGGTGTATTTATGTATGCTTGACTGTAAAATCACAGTGGTCTGCTGAGATGGTCTAGGTTGGTCTGCTGAGGTTGGGTTGCTACCCAACACAAAACGCAGGAACTAATCAAATGTTTGTTTGGAATAAGGAGCAAGAACAGATGCGCCAAATAATTGCATTAAACAGAGACCCATGGGTCATTAAAGCTTCATGACTTTAAACTAACAAACTCAGATCTACAGACGCCTCATGAGCGGTGAAGCTGTTTCCCATCTGCTGGGGGTGGGTAGCTAGTTCTCATGGAGGGTTTTGAGGACAAGCATTTCTTCCTCCAATGCCCTGATTAAAACAAGCCAGGAAACAGAGCCCAAAGCCAAATGCCCCTGCCATTTTTGGCGATACTGATGTCATCTTTGCTGTACATGAATAGTTCTCTTTCTAAAGTAATAGATTCATATTGTGTGCTGTCCTGGCTGTCTCTTTTCTTTTCATATCTTTTGTTGTGTTTTTAAAGTGACTTTCATATGTGCATACAAAGCAACTCACGAAGTAGGCTGTGGGTGGGGGGCAAGAAGTGCCTGGAGGCTTCAGACTGTCTGTCCATCAGGAGTAATCACGCTCTGCTTTAGAAAACTTTGAAAGTCATCGGCAAGTCTCAAACAGACGCTTTTTTAAAATCATAAATTCACATGAGCCACTTCACAGATTGTATTTATGGGCCTGGGGTGTCCTAACCTCTAAAAGTTGCTTAGACACAAAGCAGTCCTTGAAATTATCAAGGTATTCATCTCAAAAGCACGCAGAAAACAACTTCAGCCCTCAGTACCAGGGACAGATAGTCAATCACAGTTAGCCACATGGACATTTCAGAAGAGCCAGGCTGAAGCTACTGATCAAGGGAATGGATTTGTGTCAAGAGTCAGCGCCTGACTACTGCACTAGCATTTTCGCATGAACTCGCAGGTTTAAGCGCCCCCTCCATCACTGGGAGGGAGCATAACATTTAGATCTCATGGTTTGACCAAAGAAGCTTAGGCAAGGTAGAAGTACATCTCAAATAATTAGAACCTGAGGTAAAAGTCAATAACAGGTGTAAAGGCCCCATAAAGCCATTGAGGCCACATGCTCCTTTTAACTTTGCCTTGCCCTGCCTAACATGAGGCTTCCATCCTCAAGGTTACATGACACCTACTAGAGCCCCAGCCATTGTAATTTCATTCCAGGTAGGAAGAAGGAAAAGACAACCTGGGGTAAAATGAGCCTTTCTCAAAGCCCATTTCATGACTACTATCTGTCATCTCTTAGATGCTTAGATTTACCCATTGCCATTGCAAAGAAAAAATTGTGTTCTCTTACCAAGCAAGAAGGGAACATAATATTAAATAGGTAACTAGCAGTTTCTGAGCAGAAAGGAATAATTATTCTCATTGAAAACAGAGTTTTGGAGAGATAAATGAATCCAACCAAGGTCCTCACAGAGTCCGTCAATAGTAACTGACAGTTTACCCAGAGGAACATCTGTTATGACCTGGACCACAGGAGTCAGAGCTTGAGCCTAAGCAGAGTCTGAGGTTGTCTGAGTTCATCTGCCTTTGAGGTTTTCTGAGATTTAAATTTCATAAGTCAATTAGAATTCTAATTTTTATACAAGAAAAACACAAACACCAGGGTGTGCAGAGAATGTAGACCTGAAAAGGACTGTGAAGAGAGGGGATGTGAGGGAGAACGTTAACCTCTCTGGGTATCTTTTTCTAACAATAGCCCCATGAGCACATATCCAAACCTAAGGAGTTAGCAAAAGAGGAAGGAGAATGCTAGGATCACCAAGCCTTGGCATCAATCAACAGGGAGTAAGAAAGATGGTATTCATTGACCTTTCTGAAAACACAGTGTGCTCTGAACTCAGCGAGACCTTCAATAATGTCAACGGCTCATCAAGAATTTGTAGCTTTGGGGAGATGTGTTCTTGTCACAGGAGGATATGAACCCTGTCACAAACACTGGAAAATGATATCAGCACAAACACTAGAAATATGGAGTTTGTAAGAAGACGCTTGAGGTGCTCCTCAACCCTCCACTTGCTTCAGGTTGGCCATCAGTAATGAGTGCATTTATAGTAAGCCTTCCATTCCCAAATTATATCTGAAGTTTGGAAAATCAATGGCAAGAGGCATTGCATGATTCAGGAAACACACCCAAGCCAACTGACCTGTTAGGTTACTGACCATGGTTGAAAGTAAGGTTTCATGGGAAGCTTGGGTCAAGGAACTTGGCAGCATTATTATGCTGACCCACGGTACGTCTACTCATTGACGATGCTTTTCATGTGGTGGCGATAAGAAAGCCTGAGGCTTGCAGTTCGATATTTAATGTGTTCAAGCCTACTTTTCTCTTCCACCTTTACCCCCATCTTCTAAAAGTAATTTGTATGGCCATTATACATATATACATGCATATATATATATATATATATATATATATATATAAAATTAAGTATATATACATATATACTTAATATATATATACTTAATATACTTAATATATTATATATATATATATAATTAGATATATATACATGATACACACACACACACACACACACACACATAGAATTACACTGTGCTGACAGTTGTACTGAGGCTGATTCAACTTTGAACTAATGGTGGAAAACTGAGAAAGGGCTAGTTCAACTTTGAACTAATAAATAAATAATACTGCCATACAATTTCTGTCATTAATCTCTGCACCACCTCCTTTCCTCCATGAGTTTCATCCTGTCCATCAGTTCTCCTTAATACTAGCTGATTAAAAAATAGATATCCTGCCAATAAATCCAGTAAGCTGTGAAACATTTGAGACACACACTCCCGAGATTGTTTTTCATCAGTGGTAGATTAGTAGCAATTTGCTAATGAAGATTTTCTTTTAATTATTGGGAAAAAGACATTTCTTAATTAATAGAAAGGAAGATTGGTTTCATCCAGATTAATTATTGCTGGGAATGTGTCCCAAGCCCACTAGGCACAAGCTATTTAAAGTTATCATATTAGCAACAAAGTTAAGCAGCTTGGGGTTTAGTCTTAATAATGTGGACCATGGTAATTAAGTTGAGGCTTAGGAATGGAGGGTCTTTAGGGGGGTTCATGAACTCATAAAATTTGATGGAATATCTTTCATAACTTTCTCAGCTTCTCAATGGGCGCATGATGGCTGAAGATGAGCAGTAGTCTCTGGGGTCGCTGTCATCCCTGGTCCCACAGCATGCACTCCCACCCTTCGGCTCTCACTCCAAGGTGGTTCAGTAATTAGTCATTATTGAGGTCAGAATTCACTGACAGAGGAACCACAACCCTGAGTAGAAGAGACTGCAAAGATCACCACAACCAGGTTTCTCATTCTAATTTTTGTCACTCGGTGCTAACAAAGTGTTAGTATCTCATCTTTCATCAGTACTCTACAGCTCATGATCCATATTCTCTACCTAGTCACCATAGTGTCCATCTTTCCCTTTCTCAGTTTTCCACCATCTTGTGTGGAATTCAGCTCCATATTTAATGAATAGCCTTCTATTTCCATTTCCAGCCATTGTTCTGATTGTTTGCTCCATCCCTTTCCTGAAACCTGACTGCACCTTGTTAACGTTCTTCAAAGAGGGCTGATTTCTATGCTCCTCTTCTGTTGCACATGTTCTGAAAGCAGGTTTGATACCCTGCTGATTTCTCAAGCCCTTCCTGTAGAGCCTACTTCTTCAGTTCTTAAACAATAGTGTTATTCTTTGAGATACAGTATATCACAGTTCATTCTAGCCTGCTTATTATCATCAATAAATTTTTACAGACACCATATTTCATTAACTGTTGGTATTATCCCAGTCCTAGACTATAGCCTTGACAGTCTCATCTCCAATCATTTTTTCTTCCACTTCATCATATCCACCCACTTTCATGATCACACTTTGGATCTAATCATCACCTCTATACTAATTCCATTGCTGTCCTCTCAGAAAACTTTGCCTCCTCATGACTGGTTATTTTAGTAGTACCTACCGTGATCTTTTATTAACCTCATAAGCATCTCTAGTATCTTTATTTCTCTCTCTTTTTTTAATAGCAGACCAGCAACCTTAATATTTTCATTCCCTTGTCTATCCTGCTTAGATTCCTTGGCCCATCAATTCAATGACTTCAGTGCACCTCCACATCACAGAGTGCAAAGAACATTTTTGAGTAGTCATTTCACATGAAATCTCAACAATATTTGAGCAATCGAACCCACCCTCTCTGTGGTGACTTTTCCTTCACCTGGGCATCATACAATCTACTAGCTTTGCTCCAACTATTTGGCTACTACTTTTTTTTTTTTTTTTCTGAGACAGAGTCTCACTCTGTTACACAGGCTGGAGTGCAGTGGCACCATCTCAGTTCACTACAACCACTGCCTCCCAAGTTAGTGATTCTCCTGTGTCAACCTCCCGAGTAGCTGGGATTACAGGCAGATGCCACCACAGCTGTCTCATTTTTGTATTTTAAGTAGAAACAAGGTTTCACCGTGCTGGTCAGGCTGGTCTCGAAGTCCTGACCTCAGGTGAACAGTCCACCTTTGTCTCCCAATGGCTACCACATCTTTACAGCTCCATTTCCAAGCTGAACCTTTTCTTCTCAGCTATCAATTGTTGGAGAGACTATGCTTGTGCTCTCAGGCCCTCTTCTTACATTACTCTGTATTCTCTTCTCTTCCTTGGTGAGATTCTTTATCATCTATGTGAGCAAGTCTTCAAACCTTTATTGTAGCTCAAAACTCTCCAGGGAGATATAGATGTTCATAACTCCTTCCCTTGACTGTCTGAATGGAAAATTAAATTCAACTTATTCACAACTAAAATGTTAATTATCCCATTTAACCTGGTTATTTTCCAGGGTATGCTTCTCTAGGTGAGGCCCTAGTCTCATCAGGTTCCATGGTCTGAAATCCTCAGCCTTCCCTCTGATACTACTCTTTTCCTTATTTGCATTTTAAAAAATTGATTTTCTGTCTCTCAGATCCATCCATCAATTTCATTTTCATCTCCATTTTCACTAGCATAGCCCAAGTTACCATTTATGATTTTCTGGATGAATGTTGAATAATTTCTATTTTGATACTGCCATATGGTTAATCCCTTGAATCTTCTTCCCATGATGGCTACAGTTCTTTACAAACTTCAGATCTGACTTCTAGCCCAATTCTGACCCCTTCTCCTCCACTGTTAAAACCTGTCATGGCTTCCTGTTGCTCAGTTTGCTTTTCTAAAAGTTATCTGAAAATAGAATTCCTTATTCTTCATACTCCAACCACATGTTTGTTCCTATACTTGAATATGGTGATAAATATTTATGAGATGACTTTAATAAATGCATGATACATTGTATATACAGAGTATAGTGGGGTACTTTCACATCATCTAAAAACTTGAATGCAACAGTGATTGTAGACAAACCTCCTTTCCATCTTTGGGAGTGTGAACAGCACCTGATTTAAACTGAAAGAAGCAGAGTTCTGTGTTTCTGACTGGAGTCCACAAAGGCATTTCCCTGCCTCTCTGTCCATTCTCCTCACCTTGGGCTCCAACACAGACACAAAAATGAGGGACTATCGTCCTCTGAACTCAGGAGTGGTGAAAACGTAACCTAAAGCCCAAAGGAAGCTGGAAGAGCTGTGAGATGATTCTAATAACCAGCTCTTCTCTACGTGGCACACAGAGATTTTTGTCTGTTTACTAAAACAGGTACCCACCCTGAGGCAGTACCATGGTTCTGAGTGTAAACACTGCCCAGATGTGGCTCTTTCATGCCTCGGGTGTGAAGCTGATGTAAAGAATGATCTCTCCACCACCAGGAGCAAGGCTTAGTGATCTGATGCTGAAGTGTTTTTCCAGCTGTGACTTGGATATCTCAACAGTGGTACCCAAGGTACCCATGGACTCTAAGTAGTCTTTAGTGTGGTGCTCCAAAGGCTTTAACACAGAGCTACTGGCTGGAAGGAAAAGCTAATTTTTGTCTAATTTGCAGTCCTGAGATAATGACAAAAGGAGAGGAGAATAAAATGAAAGAGAGAAAGACTTGAGAGAAGGTGAAAGTATACCTCCTGCCCCAGGGCATTCTCAGCCAAGCTGTATTAAGTCTTACTCCTTGCCAAGGATGTCAGAATGCTCATGCGTGTGTGCCCTCAAGAGTTAAGTGGACCTTGGGAAGCCAGAATTCAGGAACACTAGCAAACTTCATGGTTCTGGTAGTAACTCTTTGTTCACCTCAAGAACAGCTCTCAAGAGCCCTTCTGGCGATAACTTCATGTTTATACATATTTATGCACACACCCACAGGCATGAGGAAAATTTTAGATGCAAAGCTGACAACATTCCAAAATTTTTGTAGAAATTTGCTAAGCAATGAAAATATATCAATGAAAATAATACAGGAGCTAAATTTATACTTCAGTTTCTTGCTCACCATCGCAGTTCTTCAATATCGAGGAAGTGAAAAATTAAACCAGCTTCCTCCCTCCCTCCCTCCCTTTTCTCTTTCTTCCTTTCTCTTCTCTCCCCCTCTCCCTTCTTCTTCTCTGCCCCTACCCTCTCCTTTAAAACTTTTATTTTCCTGTTTGCCTTTTACTTTTATTTTCAAAACACTTTGTGACAGAGATTAACTTCTGGCAGAATGTCTAAAAATAGCTAGGTTCTCTGGAAATGAAGAACTATTTCTGATACAGTTGCCTTTCTCAGTGCTACAGGGAGCCAAAAATAACCATTCTTAAATGATCCTGAATGTGGCTAGCATGCTTCATTGTTGGGAAATCTGACTCTATTACCTTCTCAGATTCTGTATTTTTGACATATTTTGTAACCAATGAGATTTTCACAAGAAATAAGGACTTGGCCTTCCCCTTGATGAGTCAAGCCTGTATATTCCCCTAGTGGTCATAAGTCTGCATATTGTTGGATTGGAATTGTTCCTGCTATATATAGGCCAAATTTACCCCAATTTGAAAATATCAAACACCGTAAGCTTAATCTTTTTTTGTTTTTGAGACGGAGTTTCGCTCTTGTTACCCAGGCTGGAGTGCAATGGCGTGATCTCGGCTCACCGCAACCTCCACCTCCTGAGTTCAGGCAATTCTCCTGCCTCAGCCTCCTGAGTAGCTGGGATTACAGGCACGCAACACCATGCCCAGCTAATTTTTTGTATTTTTAGTAGAGACGGGGTTTCACCATGTTGACCAGGATGGTCTCGATCTCTTGACCTTGTGATCCACCCACTTCGGCCTCCCAAAGTGCTGGGATTACAGGCTTGAGCCACCGCGCCCGGCCAGCTTAATCTTATATAATATCTTGTTGTGTCTATCATTAGGAATGGCCAGAGCAAACAGGTCATACCTGTAAGTTGATATTTAGGACCAAGTTTCCATGCTCTGTGTAGAGACTGAGAAGCATCCTGAACCTCCATCAACAGCTGTTCCATCCACTGATTAATTCATTCAGGAAACAAGGACTGAGAACCTTTCGTGGGCCAGATGATCTCAAAGGCTCTGGTGGCCCAAGGATGAACAAAAAATTATTCTTTCGCAAGTAGAGGGAAATGAGTATGAATCTGTGAATTGTCTCCCTTTACATCATAGATTGCCTCTGTTTTCTGGTGGGAATTTAGCCTCATGATATTGGTGAGGGTCACGGATTCTGAAGGGCATGAGTTTGAGGCTGAGCTGTGCTACTTCTCATCTGCGAACTGCTGTTAAAGTCAGTAAACGCTCAAGAAATCAGAGGCCCTTCTCCTCTTTCTTCTATATTTTCCATTCTCACCATCATCGTTACCTTTAATCACCATGATGACATTAGATATTGATGTAAGTAGAATCAGAGATATAGATTGTTTGGTCTCAATATTGCATGTTACAGATTGAAAGTCAGCCATCCTATAAATATGAAGGAGCAATTAGGGAATTTCAGTAATAAGCAAAAATGAAGGTAAATAACTTGGACTAGTCAGCCACATATGATGGTAATAATAATAAAAAGAAGAATAATGAGGAATAACAAAGTAACTGTGAAGCTGAGATACTGGGAGACTAGTCCCAGCACTAAGGTGTTTGGGGGCAATGCACAATTTTCTAAAAGTAATGATTTCCTTGAGTTGAACAAGGGACACATTTTTAATACTTTATTTTCCTGGTTCTTCAGTTTAATTTTGCTACCCAAACTTGCTACCAATTATGGTTTCTTTACTTCAGAATGAAGTTCCCCAGCAATTTTCAGGGTGAGATTTTGTGTGACTGCTGGAAGGCACATTCCAAAACATAAAGAAACTTTGCCATTGGCAGAAATGGCCCTTCTGAGACGCGTTCATCAAAAATGTGAAATGAGAATTAAAAAGCTGCAACATATGGCATCCTCCTCCACTCCCCTTTGGAGCCCAAGTGACAAGAAGAGAGGGTACTTTACTAAGAATCACTTTGTCTAGACGGCTGTAAGACTTTTTTTAAAAAAAAGTAATAACTTTATTTCTTAAAGGGATCAAATAACCTTCATTCTGGTCATTAGAAAACTTTGTGTCACTTGAACTCCGTGTCTTCTTTCATTGCACTCTCCCTCCCTCTAGCCGTCATTTCTTCCCATTCTCATTTCTCATTACTCATCATGTCTTCCTCTCTGTGCCTCTTTGCCTTCTTTCACATCTCTGTTTTTGTTCTATCCCTCCCTCACAAATCAATATTCTCCTCAGTAGTCACACCGTAAATGAAGCACAAACACACATCAGCACAAACATGCACAAATACATGCAGCACAAACACACACAAACTCATTTTTGTCCAGATTGTACAATAAATTATCAGAGATTTGGTAATGCTTGTCATTGTTAATTAGCTCAGCCATGCTTATTATTCAGTCTATGTTATTTTTCTACACCCAAATGAACACGTATGGTTCTAGAGATTTTGAGACAGAGTACCTGCGCTTTTTGAAAACTGTAGGAAGATTTCCTCATGACCACCGTGTTTTTTCTGGCAGTATCTTCCTTCCCTAGCTTACTTGTCTAGCAGTCGATTTAAAGGACATATATAAGGAGAAATGGAAGGTCATAATCTCCAGGACTCACAAAACAGGTGTCTTCTCCTGTGGCTCCTAAAGCTTATACAAATTTTTGTCTCTCTTTAAGAAAAGAATACAAATTGACAAGCAGAGAGAATTCACAAAAGTTAGCGGAGACTGGGAGATCCAGGTCGTCCTTTTGTGTTCTTTTTAGGCAATGCATTGAAACATGCTTGCATAGGGAGTTTCCTGAATGCAGCCTGGCATCTCCTCTCCACCTGCAACGCTCTGAATTTCCCATCAATTCTCATCCTCCCTAGAGGGTTGAACAAGAGATGAACCCTGAAGCCTGGGCTCCATTCTCTGCACAGTAAGTTCACCTCTGGCATGCAATAATCCCAAGTTCCAGCATTCGCCCTTAGGTGGAAAGCAGCTGTGACAAGGAACCTGGGGCCCTAGCCTGCCTCTGCAATATGTTGCCAATCCATGCACATAGCTCCTCCTCCCATGCCCTTAGGTCTTCACTGGTGCCTGGAAAACCCATCATGCTTCACTGCACTGCAGCCTTAAAATGGCTGCAACACTGTGACTCCTGTATCTCTTAGTTATGTCACTTTCAGCAAGCTCCAGTTGTTACAGGAGAATGAATCTCTCGCTGGGACCTTACCCTGGGCGGTGTTGGTCCCATTGGTTGCAGTATGTTACTGTGATCTGAAAAGCCCAGAGTATTCTGTTCTGTTTTTAGCTAAATATGGATTAAGGTCATTTCAGAACCTGGCTAAACCAAGCATCTTTGACTCCTGGTTAAGAAGCAGATTGCCTTGAGAGTCTTTGATCTAGCCTGGGTTTGTCATTTTTGTCACTCCAAAGCTGCAGGGAGCAGTGGATTAGTGACTCTCACTCTTTGGAAGCGCTGCTGAACAGGGTTCAGAGCTTGGACTTCAGGTTGGACAGCTCTGGCTTCTGATTTCCAATCATGGCCCTGTCATGGGCTCTGTGACCTCACTCACATGGCTCCATTTCTCTCCTCTGTATTTCACCCTTTGTGAAATGAGGTAACTGATACTCCACAGGTGGTGAATGGCTGCTTACAGAGAGATGAGTCAACTCACTTGAAACCACACACCTATTCAAAAGTAGAACCGGAATGAGGGATCCTCCAATGTCACGTGTGATTCCTCCAGAAGAACAAGTGGAGGATAATTAGGCAGCAGTCAAACAATAATGTGAAGATATGCTAACATCTATTTATCACAGGTAGAGCTTTGATTCGTTAAATGAGTGAGGACTTCCTTTTTTGGCTTCCCCTAATCTCTTCACTGTCTCTATCTCTCTATCTATCCTGTATTTAAATGGTTATGTTTGCCATATTTCAGGCTCAAATTATTTGGTTTTCTTTCTAGGTTTTTTCCTTACTGATCTCTAATATCAGCAAAATGTCAGTTATCTGGCATGTAACTTGTCAATTTGCTTTTCGAAGACAGCCCAAATAGTGAAGATTATTTTCCTGAGACGGGGAAGACTAAGCTGAGCTAGAAAGAAACAGGCCTTGAGCCGGCGAGGGTGTGCTAGGAAAGACATATTTTAGGCAGTGGGAACAGAAAGTGCAAAGGGTGCCTGGTGAGAGGGAGCTGAGGCCACCCTGGGAGAATGGAGAACAGGCCATGTGGCCAGAACACAGGGGAGGGCTGGCACCAGAGGAGGCTGGAGAGGAGACAGGGGCATTTTTTTTAATTTAAATTTATTTATTTTACTTTAGGTGCATATTATATCTGGCATTTCTCCCCATGTTATCCCTCCCCCCCCCCCACCCCCTGCTGTCTGTCCCCTACCCCGCCAACTGCCCCCAGTGTGTGATGCTCCTCTCCCTGAGTCCACATATTCTCGTTGTTCAACATCCACCTATAAGTGAGAACATGCGGTGTTTGGTTTTCTGTTCTTGTGTCAGCTTGCTGAGAATGATGGTTTCCAGATTCATCCAAGTCCCTACAAAGGACACGAACTCATCATTTTTTGTAGTATTCCATGGTGTATATGTACAGCACCACATTTTCTTTGTCCAGTCTATCATTGATGGGTGTTTGGGTTGGTTCCAGGTCTTGGCAGCATTTTTTTACGACTGATTTTTAAGGAAAACGGGGCTGTTGATGTGTTTGAAAATGCACCTGGGTGATAGACATGATCAGTTTTATAGTAAAACAAAAGAAAAAGAAGTACGTGGCTCCATGACAAACAGAAGATTGCAGGGGCTAATTCGATGTGGAGAGTAGTGATGAGCTTTCTGCATTCTTTCACAGCTAATTACGGCAGCTTGGGTGCTCAAGGTGGCGGGAGGAGACGGAAAGAGGAATGCTGCAGCAGGTCCTCAAATATTATCATTTTGTTAGGCTGTGGATGAGGAAAAACAAAACAAAACAATTCTCCAGGCCTGGGCCCCTGCTTGTGTGGAGTTTGCGTGATCCCCTCAAATCTGCATGGGTTTTGTTGTTGTTGTTGTTGCTGTTATTGTTTTTGAGACGGAGTCTCACTCACTCTCTCGGGCTGGATGGAATGCAGTGGCATGATCTTGGCTGACTGCAACCTCTGCCTCCTGGGTTCAAGCGATTCTCCTGCCTCAGCCTCCCTGGTAGCTGGGATTACGGCATGCACTACCACACCTGGCTAATTTTTTGTATTTTTAGTAGAGATGAGGTTTCATCATGTTAGCCAGGCTGGTCTTGATCTCCTGACATCAGGTGATCCACCTGCCTCAGCCTCCCAAAGTACTGGGATTATAGGAGTAAGCTACTGTGCCCAGCAATGCATGGGTTTTCTCAGATTTTGCTGTTTCCTCTCACATCCCAAAGATCTGTGAATTAGGTAAATTGCTGGGGTGTGAGTGAGTGTGGGTGCCTATGAATTAGTGTGCCCTGAGATGGAATGGTTGGGGTCTTGTCCAGACCTGACCCCGCCTTGCACCCTGAACTGCTGAGGCATGCTGCAACCTCCCTTGACTCTGAACTAGAGTAATTGGGTAGATAATTATCTTACTTTTTAAATTCATCTTTCTTAAATGTATATATATAGCTCGCATTTACTTCAATGGTTAATATTAGAGGTCTTTATTTAGCATTTTGTGATATTTTTGTGACCAGAAATAGGCAGTAGGAACTTAACTCTTGTTTATATCAATTAGCCTATGGTAAAATTATTTTCATTATATAGTATTTTGCTTAAAGTGTCAATTTCTAAGAACTTATTTATGACATTAAGTGAAGACCAACTGTATTTGGAATTAAGGTGGCACAGATTGCTGAGAGATCAGATGTGGGAAAGAAAGAAAGTGAGAGGTCAGGATAACTCCTTGATTCTGGCCTGGGTGCAGAATGAGTGGAATGAGGTATACCAGGAGAGGGCACACTGGCGACAGTCCAAAGTTTGGAGGTTGGGGGATGGAAGGGTAGCCTCAGCTATACATCTTCATTTGTCTTTCAGACAGGTTGAGTTTGAGATGACTTCGCAGGTGGGATCCATGTGAAGACACCAACTAGAAAGTTAGGTCTGGAGCTCAAAGAGGCCTATTCTGAAAATACAAATATGTGGGGAATTTTCAAGGAGATGACAATTTAAGCCAGTGTCATGAATTCAGATGCTCAGAGGGAAAGATCACAGAACCAAGAGAGAAAGAGCTCAGGGTTCAAGACTGAACCTTGGAACTTCAGCAATAAAAGTCATGATTGGATTAGTGCAGCATACAAGATTGTTCAACAGCATGGCTGGGGATCATCAGAGTGGTGATATGATTTCTTGTCCAAATGAGGGGACTTTTGAAAGTGAAAGAGTGCTAACCAGGAGCAGCAAGGCAACATGTGTAAACTGGGACGCTGTGTGGCAAAATTAGGGAAAGCAGGTAGTTGGATTTATTCAGGTTGCAATTGTGACAGATATGCACACCAGGAAAATAAAAAGACAACAGAGCTCAATATGGAATTAGTCATCAAATGCCACCTGGTTGACATTCTTGCCTATCAATCTCTTCCTGCATATTTCTACATAAACTTTCCATACTATATCTTTTTTCATATTGCCTCATTTTTGTTCGAAAGCAACAATGGCTCTCAGTTGTCCAAGAGAGTTTAGAATCCCTAGCTAAGAATCCAAACTCTTAGTTCATCTGGCCTATCGTTTTAGTCTCTAATTTACATGTTAGCTTTCCCCGAGAGTCATACTTGTCTTTCTACTGATATTTAAACATGGCTTAAGTCTCACCTTCTCTAGACTTTTAATATGTGATTGAATATAGTTTCCTTTATGATCCCAGCAAGGAATGGTCCTGATTGTCTGTCACTCCTTTGAGTCTATTAGGAGGACTCTTCATCAAGTACTCTATATCTGGTAACCTCTGGACCATCAGTTTCCAGGGAAATACATTCAGGTAAGGCGAGAATGTTGTGCTGGGTGCAAAGTCTCAAATCTCTCAGATGAAGTTCTGTTTTGTTCCTCACCCCCACCTGCAGCAGTGAGTTCTTTTACCACCTGACGGGTTCTCTTGCCCACTGCACAAACAAAATCAATTCACATCATTGAAGTAAAGAAAGAGTTTAATTGACATGAGATCAGCCATGTCATGGGGAGAGGGAATTATTACCTCCTCAAAGGCTCCTAAGTGAGGGTTTGGTTTTGTTTTGTTTTGTTTGTTTGTTTGTTTGTTTGTTTTGAGACGGAATCTCACTCTGTCGCCCAGGCTGGAGTGCAATGGGACAATCTTGGCTCACTGCAGCCTCCACCTCCTAGGTTTGAGTGATTCTCCCACATCACCCCCCCACAAATAGCTGTGATTACAGGCACCTTCCATCATGCCAGGCTGATTTTTGTACGTTTGTAGAGTCGGGGTTTCACCATGTAGGTCAGGCTGGTGTTGAACTCCTGACCTTAGGTAATCTGCCTGCCTCAGCCTCCCAAAGTGCTGGGATTATAGGCGTGAGCCACTGTGCCTGGCCTTGTGGTTTTTCAAAGGTTGTGTGGGGGAAGGGATGAGGTGGCTAGGCCATGGATGTTTGTTGCTGATGGGTTGGGGGTGCAGTCATAGGGTTGTGGGAAATGATCCTCCTGTGTGCTGAATAGCTTCTGGTGGGGCCACAAGAGCAGATGGTGGATCCAGATGAAGCCAGGTGTCAGACATCAAAGAACCTGAAAAGACATTTCAAAAGGCCAATCTTAGATTCGGTAATAGTGATGCTGTCTGCAGGAGTAATCAGGAAAGTTGCGTATCTTTTATCTCTTGAATAACAGCTAGCAATCCTTTCTGTCTACATCTTAGCAGAATTCAGCCCCCTCTATCCTCCAAGCCTGGTGGTCTCTCATTAGCTTTACAAAAGTGGTTGAATTTTGTGGAAAGACTATTATTATTTAAACTGTAAATTAAATGCCTCCCAAAGCTAGCTTGGCTTAAGCCAAGGAATAATTAAAGGAAGTTTGAAGACTCAAGACAAGAGGGGAGTTGGTGAGATCAGATCTCCCCCACTGCCATAATTTTCTCACTGTTACAATTTTTGCAAAGGCAGTTTCAGTTCTAATACTCTACTGGGGATATACCTTACTTCACTCACAAATAAGCACAGATCATTTTTTATATCTACATAACTAGGCAAGAACCATCCTCAAAGGGTGACAAATTCTATGAATCCATCCAAATATAAAAATATTCACATGATGTTTCTGTAATCCTACACAGAGTTAGGAAAAAAAAATCATATAGGAATCAGAGAGGTGTATTATCATTCAATAGGAAACAAAATATCTTTGTTTTTCTTGAAATCAACAGGAAAAAGCAACAGCATTGCAGTAAACAAAGAGTTCAATTGATAGGAGGCCAGCCACACTGTTCAGGAGAGGGAGTTATTACAGGAATTAGCAGAAAACGTCCCAGACCTCTGTTTGCATGCTTAAAACTATCATCATATTAAAGTTCAACTCTCTTCATTAATAATCATAAGCCACCACATTATTATGTTGACAAAAAAATTTAAATTTCTGTTTGGATTGCCTTAAGAAAGACTAGCCTGTTTTTTCTGCTAAGGGTGTTTGCATCCATTGTCACTCTAAAGATGAAGAGACATTGGGGACAGCTCCCAGCCACCATCTTATTCATGTTCCTACACCAAAGAAAAAGATGAGCATATTTTGGTCTGCTAATTTCTATTTTTTTGTTTGTTTGTTTGTTTTTTGTTTTTTTTTCTGAGATAGAATCTCACATTGTTGCCCAGGCTGGAGTACAGTGGTGCAATCTTGGCTTGCTGCAACCTCCACCTCCCAGGTTCAAGCAGTTCTCCCTCAGCCTCCCGAGTAGCTGGGATTACAGGCATGTGTCACCACTCCTGGCTAATTTTTGTATTTTTAGTAGTAAAGGGTTTTGCCATTTTGGCTAGGCTGGTCTTGAACTCTTGGCCTCAAGTCATCTGCCCCACTCTGGCTCCCAAAGTGCTAAGATTACAAGCCTGAGCAACGGCGCCTGGCCTTTATTTGTTATTCTCTAGTAGAGGACTCTGAATTTTGGTTTCATCTTTGAACATTTTTTTTCTATTGTAGTTTGGAGTTGGTTTTAGGGGGAGCTAATGCATTTGTTGGTCTCTAGGTCACTTTGAGGCAGAGAAAACTTCATTCAGGCCTCTTAGTTTTCTTAGATACCTGAACTCTTTGACTATGTAGCGTGCATTTCATAATTTAAATAAATTTTTCACTTTATTTTCTTCAAAATTCTTTCCTTTTTTTTTTCTTTTTTTTTTTTGAAGCAGGCTGTCACTGTGTCAACTGGCAGCAAAGCCAGCTCCCTTCCAGGAAGCCTGCAGCGTTCACGAAGTGACATTAATGTGAATGCTGCTGCCGGTGCCAAGGCACATCATGCTAGAGGACAGTCTGTGCGAAGCGGGCGGTTAGGTGCAGGTTTCCTGAATCCAGGTTCCTATGCAACTCTAGTAAGAATGTGAAGCCCTTTGGAGATCTGGGAGAACTGCAAAGCTCTACTGTGTCTAATCAAACCCTAAACATATATTCTAAAACTCTGTTAAGTTTTTTTTTTTTTTTTGTTTTTTTCTCTCCAATTAACTAAAAATGTGCGGCTCGATAAACAAAAAAAAAAAAAAAGGCTGGAGTGCAGTGGCATGATCTCAGTTCACGACGACCTTGGGCTCCAGCTATCCTCTCACGTCAGCTTTGCTAGTAGCTGGGAATACAGTTGTTCACCCCCACATCCGGCTATTTTTTGTACTTTTTGTAGAGGTAGGGTTTCACCATATTGCCCAAGCTTGTCTCAAACTCCTGGGCTCAAGCCTTTGCCTCCCAAACTGTTGAAATTATAGATGTGAGGCATAGAAATCATAGATTTGTGCCTGGCCCAAAATTATTTTCATTTGAGTTTGCATGGGGTGGTTGAGAGTTTTGGGGAGTTTTTTGTTTGTTTTTAGAATCAATTTCAGGCTATACACTTTTTGGTACTGATACTTTTATACACAACAAGATCATTCTTGCAAAAATGAAGAAACAGAAAAATGAAAATATTTTGCTTCTTTCTCATTTTTCTCTGGCTATTCTTCCCTTGTGGACATTTTCTCCCTCTTTCTGTTTTACTCCGTGAAACTCTTTTCATAGACTTGAACACTGCTTAGAATTACAGAACTATTTGCAGTGGCAAATTGTATGTGTCTGCAACACTACCTCAATTATTGATCCTCAGAAGAAAGAATTTGACCAAGGGGGTGTAAAACAGAGTGAGAGACTGAGGCAAGTTTTAAAGGAGTGAAAGTTTATTAAAAAGTTTTAGGTCAGGCACGGTGGCACATGCCTGTAATCCCAGCACTTTGGGAGGCTGAGGCAGGTGGATCACAAGGTCAAGAGATCGAGGCCATCGTGGCCAACATGGTGAAAGCCCATCTCTACTAAAAATACAAAAATTAGCTGGGCATGGTGGCATGTGCCTGTAGTCCCAGCTAGTTGGGAGGCTGAGGCGGGAGAATTGCTTGAAACCAGGAGGCAGAGGTTGCAGTGAGCCGAGATCGTGCCACTGCACTCCAGCCTGGCACCTGGCGACAGAGCAAGACTCTGTCTCAAAATAAATAAATTAAATAAATAAGTTTTAGAGCAGTAATGAAAGGAAGTAAAGCACACTTGGGCAGAGAGAGTCAGGTGCAATGTTTGACCTCTGTCTTGGGTTTTGTACGTTGCGGTTGAGTTACTTCCCCCCTAATTCTTCCTTTGGAGTGGGCTGCCCACATGTGCAGTGGCCTGTCAGCTCCTAGAATGGGCCATGTGCGCAGTGTGTTTACTGAAGTTGCACGCATGCTTACTTGAGGCCTCTCTCCCTTACCAGTCAAGTGTTCTAAGAGGAAGGTCATATACTAGTTAAACTTCGCCATTTTGCCTGTTAGTGCCCATGCTTGAGCTCACTCATAACTCCTGAGATCTTATTGAGAAGTGACTAATAACCACTTCAGGTGTTTCCTATCTATTGGGAGATTGCTTTTCCCTGGCACTGACTTAAACCAATTATTATTTTAGAAATACACTGTGACAACTGTCTATCACCTGATGGTCTCCTGACATTCCTGGGTTGGGGGCCCGTCTCCTGGCCTGCTCATGCCTGCCAAACTATCTACTCTAACAGAACAACAGTGAACATTACCAGAGTTTTTTGTGTAAGAGATCACTCTGCCTCCAGGACTGTGGGTTCTGATGCCTACTGCATTTTATGAAGCTCCTTGCCTTAGAAGAATGTGGAGAGGATAATAAAATCCTGGGTTCACGTCTTCCTTGATATTTCTGAGCACTGTATATACATTATGGACTCACAAATATGCCATTCCTATACTCAGTATTTTAGGTGGACAATCTGACATTGGAAATCTAGACATTGTAGTTAGATCTGGATTTCAATTTGTATACAGCTAGTGCTCGACTTACAACCACGGTAGGGACCGCGAACAGGTCGTAACACGATTTGGTCGTAAGTTGAGTAGGCTATATGTACAGTTGAAATGGTGCACGCAGAGATGGTAGTGCTGCCAGAAGCTGGTCCACACTGTCGTACGCCCAGCTGGGTAACGTTTGCGCTGCCAGACGTGGAGGAGTCGTGGCTAGCGATTGTGGTTTTAAAGTCAAATGGTCGTAAGTTGCATAGGTGGTAAGTCGGTCAATACCTGTACTTTGTTTTGTGATGTTGACTGGGCTATATTAAATGTCTTGAGTTTTGGTTTCATGATCTACAAAAGTAGAGTTATAATTTGGAGGAGAACTGGAAGGACTTGATAAAATGACCATTGTGCTGATTTGTACATAGTAGATGCTCAGGAAGTGTTGGATCTTCTCTTCCCACTCTATCTGACTCTGGACTGTTGTATAGTCATAGTCAAGAATTTTGTACACACGGTCTGTTATAAAGCTAGCATATCCATCATAATTACGATTTTCATAGCAGGTGGTATGTCATGTTTAATGCTCAGCTAAGTAATTGTTTAAATTCCATACAGAAAACAAATATTTTTCTTACTCTAGTGAAAAGTAAAATCTTGCATTTACATAATCACTTGCAATAAGAACTTCTGATATCTAAATAAAGAGAATATAATAATATAATAGTTAATATTTACATGGCATTTTATGTACCAGGCACTGTTCTAAGTATTTACATATATTAACTCATTTAATTCTCATGATAACTGGCTGCATAATTTGTGGGGTCAATGGAGTAAAAAATAATGCAAAGCTACTTGTTCAAAAATTATTAAGAATTTTTAAATGGTGATATCAGAGCATTAAACTAAGAGCAGGGCCTTTCTTTTTTTTTTTTTTTTTTTTTTTTTTAAAGCAAACTAACTTTATTTGAACAGTCTAACTAGAGAACAAGTTGTAGGTGAATGTGTAGCCAGAGGGAAAATATCCTATGTCAAGTTTCATAACAAACGAAAATGTATTTCTAAAAGAAATTTCACATATTAATTTAACTCCTAATGGTGAATCTATTAACTGAATGTTTAGTCAAAATATTTAAGCTGTATCTGCATATGTAAATAAAGAAGAGATTTTGTTCTCTAATTTCACCTAGTAAAATAATGGCAAAGTAATAAACTAAATTTACATAGGTTTCATAGACAGACCAATCTCACAAGTTAAAAAAATCAGGAGACAAGCATGTCAGTTTCAACAATGTGTAATTTAAACATCAGACTTGGACAACAACTGGTAACAAATGCTAACGTAAAGGTTTTCATGAATTCAGTAGCTGCCAATACAACCTCTGTCATCCTTTCACCTTCCTTTACTTAAATGGTAGTAAAATTTTCTTGAAATTAAAAAAATGGGAAATGATTTTCTTAAAGTAAACAGACTGAGATTATCATTTAAAAAGAAGTATCTATATATATTTTAATGTGCAAAAACAAATTTACAGATATCTACACAAGCAAAAGCAATTTTCTTTAAATTTTAGTAAGCTGCACCAATGAGGATATTTTACTTTGAATACAAACACACGAGACCTTCAAAAAAGTCCACATTTTCATAAACTACAAAGAAAATACATGTACTTCAATTGAAAATACAAATACTCTGTCTGTTTCATGGTAAAACCCCCAGGAATCATATTTTCTCATTTTACTCTGCAGAATCAGAGTTTGAAAAATAATAATCTTTCTCTTCTTCATCTAAAGATTCCATAGCATTAGTGAAAAGTCTTCCAACACCGGAGTTTTCTCCTAAATCTGGGTTAAATGGAGTTTTCCTTCTTGATGTTGGAGCTGAGAAATCAGTTTCAACTAATTTTTTTCTTGATGTTGCCCCAGACAATACCACCATTACCTTTATGATATTTTTGCATACGGAAAACATATTTATCACAATCATTCCTATTTATGGAAGCGAGCATTCCAGGACTGACGTGCTGACATTGAGGAGTTTTTGCCAATGGAAAGACAACTGATGATGGAGTTGCTGGATTTTTGTCCATATTTGGTAGAATATCATCATCATCTTCACTGTCCTGGAAACTTGGCAACAGTATTCTTTGATGTTGTAATGGTGTTGTACTGAAAAAATCATCATGGTCATCTTTTGGCAACTGTTCCAGAAAATCCCTCATCTGTTGCTTCCTTTTAAGAGTTAGAGCAGGGCCTTTCTGATTAGAGGACAGTGTACAGAAACCCAGGTGGCATATTTCAATTATCATATCAACTCTGAGATAAACACCATTGTTAGTTACAGACAAAAAATTAAGAAACAGGGAAAAGCTAATTCACTCAAGGCTACAGGGACAGGGAAAGATGGAGCTGGGATTCTACCCAAGTAATTAGTGTTCAGAGTCTGTGTTCTTACCTATTTGAAAAAAAAAGAGAGAGAAAAAGTCTTTTGCTTATGTACTAACTTTCTTTTATAAATTGCACTGTATATGCATGTTATTTCAGAGCTAGGAAAGCATCCATTTTGATATGATCATATAATATACCATGTTCATCTACATCAGTGACATGGTTTGTACAAACAGAAAAAGATCCAATGGAAAGCATTATCCATGTAGCTAGTTATACCAAAAATAAGAGAATTTTACCAATCACCAAACACTATTCTAAGCCTTTTACTTATATTAATGTCAAACAATTTTTAATACCACCCTATGAAATAGGTACTATTATTGCAATCATAGTATTTTAGATGAGGACACCGAGGAATGGAAAATACATATCTTGAGCAATGCCTCACATCTAATAACTGCTGAGGTGAAATTTGAACCCCAACAAGCTGCTTGGGTCCTTCAATGTACTGTCTGATAGTCTTTCGACTGTGATGCATGAGATGTGCAATTGTTTTAATTTCATCCGCTGCTCAATCACCAATGACCAGCAGAATGCCTGACACAGTAAACAACCAATCAATATCTGATGAAGTAATGAATACACTGAATTCTTTGAATATTAAAATTTTAATCCTGCAAGTAATACATGAATACATCCTCCTTCTAAAACACTAATAAAATAGTCTAAAGAAAGCAAACCACAAATGTCTTCCCAGACCACTCTCCCTTCCCTTGTCATGATTTTAATCTTTATTCCCTGGACTTTTCCAGTAAGGACCAAGATATCCAGGGGTGTTCTGTGTTTATAAATCATTATTGATGATGTTGTGAACTGACAGGGTTGATGTTTGCTGTGCATACACAATGCAGCTCAATATGATCATGAATATGGTGAAGCTTTCTTCAGAGCCATTTCTTTTGCTACAGACGCATAATAAATGCCCTAGTTTCACTAGGCAGTTTCAGTGGAATTCAATTTGAAAGCTAAAAATGATGCAGATAATTATAAGCAGCTTCGATTCCAGTTACCGTCCAATCCCCGCCTGAAAGCTCCTTGCCAAGGGATGTTAGTCACATGATCCTGGGGCTGCTCAAGGTTAAGCTGTTCTGGGCAGGAGTTTAAATGTGCTGCCACAGGGCAGGTTTACTTCTTTCTAAACAACTCAGGCTGTTTTCTCAAAAGCCTTGAAGCCCAGGGTCTAGACCGGGCATTACCGGATTTTATGTCAAGGAAAAGTATAATATTAAAACATAATTGGGGCATCACTCATGGTTGTTAACTGACTTGTGATAAAAAGTTGTGTGAGGTAACACCTGCCTTTTGGGTAAGCTTTGTAAGTTAACAATTAAAAGCTTGAGTTTTGGAGCAAAATTGCCTTATGTGAAATCTACCACTGCCACTCTTGACTGAACAATTGACTGATTCTGTACAATTTACCAGACTTTCTGAAACTCAGTTTTCTCATTTGTAAGCTGAAGATAACTGTATTTACCTCATAAAACTGTGATGATGTCAATTGAGAAAAATTAATGTGAAATACCTAATATGCTGAGATTCTCCATAAATCTTAGATTTTATAAGCTTAATAAAATTAAAATGTACAGAAAGAACAATTTCAGAATAACTCAGTACAGTTGGAAATATTATACCAATATTTTTGCTGAAAGCTGGTGAAATCTTCAGGAGGAACTGGCAGCGCCTTCTAGGCTTTTCTTGGGCATAATATTCTCCTGAAGTAAATAAATTGACACATAAATCAATACATTGACAAATGTCATTTGTCAATAAAAGTGACACCTTCTCAAATGAAGGAGTTACTTTTTTGGATTCATTGCTATTTAATGGCATGTTCAGAAGGAAACTGACTTATTAATTAATGTGATCTGAGTCCCCGTAATGGACATTCTCCTTCAAAGCTAATAGAGTGCCTAGAACACATCCTGCTCTGTAATAGGCACAAAATAAATATATAGTGATTTGCAAGCCACCTTTTGGAGGAGAACGCTTCCCATTGTTTTTACATCTTCTAATACACCAGTGCTTGGTAAGGTCCTCAGAAGACAATCCTGATAGCTGCATTTCTTTTTCCCTGTGTTTCCTGCACAGGCTATGGAGTAAGCTCAGTTCTCAACAACTGCCTGCTGAATAGAACACTGGGCAAGGAAAACAAGGAGGTTTAAAGGCACTGATAGCTCTCAAGAGGCTGCTGTGTCTGCCAACGGATGAGAACCATAGATTCAGAAGAAAATTGGAGAATAAAAGGCTTAGAAAAGTGACTAGAGTAGTAGGAGGAAAACAAAGAGACTTTAAAGCACTCTTCTCTTGAAGCAATATGTCTTTTTACTGTTTATTGTTTATCAGGTACCCTTAGACTGGATACTAAGCAAGGCTCTGTCACCACAAATCTTGTCACATGCATATTGTCCCTTCCTACTCTTTGGAGCTACCATTGTGTTTGTGAATATCACACACTGTTCTCTTAGACATTGATAGATAGATGAAAGATAAGAAGATAGATGGATAGATGATAGATAAAAGATAGATAGATAGATAGATAGATAGATAGATAGATAGATAGATAGATAGATAGATAAGGATATACAAAATGTCTTTGTATTTATCTGGTGTTGGGAAATCTTGAAGTTTGGAGTCAGCCTGATTTCGTTAGCGCTTGCTCTAACAAGTTGAGTGACCTTGTACAATTTAGTGGAAATGACTCCTTTATGGGCAAGGACTGCTGAATAGTAGATTAATTATTTTTAAAATTATGTCTAAGAGAAAAAATCATTCTGAATATCCGTATGTCTCTTAAATACGTTATGTTTACAAAAGTAGAAATTTTTTCACCCATCCTTTGATGGAGACTTAAAGCATTTCTTGTGTATTGGTCTATTGTTTGAATTTCTTAAAAAACTCACTCCCATATATAACCTACGTATATAATCTATGATTTCTAGCTTCAGTTTTCTTTAGATAGGACAAAAATTAAAACTCTTTGCAAATCATGCTCTAGGGAAAATTTGACAGCTGTTTAACCACACACACCTTCTCTCAAATAGTTAGATTTTTGAAAATACAGACCATGTCTTAATTTTGTATTTCTCCCTCCCTCGCTTTATCTTTCCTTTCTTCCTCCCTCCCTCCCTTCCTCTCGTTTTCTCCCCCTCTCTTTCTTGTCCTGTCTCTCCCATTGATCACAGTATATACTGTATAACTTTGTGTATAATAGCATCATTAAATAGAGGAATTAAATTAATAATGGGTAGCTTGCCTACTATAACACCTAATATACATATGATATTCAATTAAAATGTTGTTTCCATTATGTTGTCATTATATTTATATATTTTATCATTATGTTTCTACAGAAGCAAAGTAAATTAGTTTCTTTAAGCTAGTATATGTATATTTTTTACAACAAACACTTCTATATCTTTTATTATATACCAGGCACTGCTATGAATTCTTTACATGTATTTTCTCTCTTAATTCACATTTGACCCTATAAGAAAGGCTCTATGATCATTTCCATTTTACATATTAGAAAGCTGAGGCACAAGGATATTAAATGATTTTAATCTTTAGAGACTAAGCTAGTATTAAAGAAATGGCTAAGGAAGCTTACATGAGATTTTCAGCAAAGTTCCAAGAATTGAAAAACTATAAGTAGCAGATGCCGCCCAGCGTTCTACTTACCTTATAGTGATAAAAGACACTATACATTAGTTTAAGTTTACTAGATCATTCTGTTGAAATACGTGTGCTCATATATTTTAGTAATACTTATATTTTTGTGGTGAAATTGTTATGATTCCAAAAATAACAAATTCCAGTGATTTAGTTCAAAACAGTTAAGAGCTAGAGCTAGAAAACAACTTTCTTGCTTGCTTATTTTTCTTTACATTTTCCTAAACTATACACAGGCAAAAAGATGTTGTGGAAGTGCTGTTTTATGGATAAAAGCTCAGAGGTACTATTTGCCTGCATGCTCCTGAATTGAGTTTACATCCTTGCAAACAGGAGGCTTCCTGGAGATGTACTGTGTGTATATATTCAGAGCGCACCTGTGTTCACCGTTTCAAGTGCTGGGTTAGAGATCTCACTAAACAATAAAGTAGCATTAGCTCCCCGTAGTCAGGTAATCCTATTATATTTAGATACAAGGATACATTTTAATAAATACAGATGTGGAGATTAAAGCAGGAGGATTGAGAAAGCCCATTCCCTCAGGGATAATGGGTAACGTAATCATTCTCTTGCACTAAGCAAATAAATTAGAAGTCTTTATTGTACTACAATGGAAGAGATTCATATTTCCATTTCTTTCAAAAGTGATGGCAATCTGTATCCAAACTAAAGCCATCTACCATGTCTTTATACATTGTTTCCTAGTTTTTGAAAAATATTTTAAATTCAACCACAAGGTAAATACATATAATGCTAGTTGATGCTTTGGGGGAATATATCTTTCTGTAGAAACCTTCTCTTCCAATGCCATTGAAAACCAAATTTCAAAATTAAGCACTAGAAGTAAGCCAATAATTAATTACCATTGATGGAGCTGAGAAAACAATACATTTTTGTCAATATTACTGCTTTTTTTTAGCTTTGAAAATTAACCACCACTATGTATGACAATCTTTAAACCAAAGAAACAGTAAAACTCTCAAATATATTCTAAGCATATCCTTTAAGTAATTAATGGGGTACAACACAGTGGTCTCGACAGAAGTTCTAGAAGAACTCAGGAGGGCAGGAGATGCTCTAAAAAGCAGAGAGGATCAAAGCTGTGTCTTGCAAACAAAAAAAGATTAGGGCTTAAAAAAGGTGTGTAGCAAGCAAAGGTATAAAAAATTGTTCCAGAAAAAAAAAATGACTAAATAGTAATGTAGGAAGTATCAAGGAAATATAATGTGGGCAGATTCTGAAGAACCTTCAGTGCCTTGATAAAGAATTAGACTTTAAGATGTTTGGAGGATCTCTCAGCAGGGAAGAAACTTAACAGCAATGGGTTTGGGAATATGAATGTGGGAGAAGAGGGTAAGCCAAGTCATCTAAGAAATTAGAAGGCCTTAGTTTTGAATATTAAAGGATAATTGATTAAAAAAAACCATGAAAAATGAACAAGCAAGACTGTGAGATGACTGAATAGATAGAGCCCCCCAAAACTTAACCACACACTCATCTCCAAGAGCCTAGCTGTTTTTCCTATTTATCATCTCAGCTGCTCAATGGCTCATGCAATTTTGAAGCAAGAAGAAATAATGAAATAATGATGAAGCAGATGCACTGTGTAAGTGCACCCGGGGATGAATAAATTATAGAAAATGCACTGCAGTTGGAAAGAAGGAAAGGAATTATTGAAAGAAAGTAACTTGATGATTTCCTCATTGTGTTCAAACTCAGTCCAGCTCAGTAAAAAGGAAGTAACTACTTTTGGTCTGGAGACCTGACCAGGACCTTAGGAACTTGTGATACAAAGACTGGAAGTTGCTCTGGTTGAGTCAGTGAGTGAGTGGTGGATGAATGTGGAGGCCTAGGACATTATTCTGTACTCTCTGTAGACTTTATAAAAAACACTGTAGAGTTAGGCTACACTATGTTTGCAAAAAAAAAAAAAAAAAACTTTAATTGTAAATTAATATAACACTGTAACTTTTTTACTTTATAAACTTTTAAATTTTTTACTCTTTTGTAATAATAGTTTAAAATACACATTGTACAGCCATACAAAAATATTCTCTCTCTTTATATCTTTATTCTATAAGCTTCTTTCTATGCTTATAATTTTTATTTTATTTTCTACTTCTTAAACTTTTTTTGTTAAAAGCTAAGATGTAAATAAATACACTAGCCTAGGCCTACATGGGATCAGGATCGCCAATACAATCATCTTTCACTACATCTTGTCCCACTAGAAGGTCTTCAGGGACAATAACACATATGGAGCTGTCATCTCCTATGATAACCATGCCTTCTTCTAGAATACTTTCTGAACGACCTGCCTGGGGCTACTTTACAGCTAACACTTTTTCTTTTAATACCATGTACTCAAAAAGAGTACATCTGAAACAACCATAAAAAATGTGATATAGAAACATATTAACTAGTAACAGAGTAATTTATTATCATGATCAAATATTAGGTACTGCACATAATTCTATGTGCTATACTTTCACACTTTTTTTTTTTCTGAGACAGAGTTTTGCTCCTGTTGCCCAGGCTGGAGTGCAATGGCATGGTCTCAGCTCACTGCAACCCCTGCCTCCTGGGCTCAAGTGATTCTCCTGCCTCAGCCTCCTGAGTAGCTGGGATTACAGGTGCCCACCACTACATCCAGCTAATTTTTGTATCTTTAGTAGAGACAGGGTTTCACCATGTTGGCCAGGCTGATCTCTAACTCCTGATCTCAGGTGATCTACCAACCTCAGCCTCCCAAAGTCCTGGGATTACAGGCATGAGCCTCCACGCTCAGCACTATGTGCTATACGTTCATGGGACTGACAGTGCAGCAGGTTTTTTTTATACCAGCATAACCACAAACACATGAGTAATACAGTGCACTACAACATCGTGATGATGACCATGTCACTAGACAATGGGACTTTTTCAGTTCCGTCATGATCTTACAGAACCACTGTCATATATGCAGGCTGTTGTTAACTGAAACGTCATTATGCAGTGCACGAGTGTATTTGACTCAACAAAATTATCTCAGGATTAAAGTGGCTGTGTCTGAGTCCCAGCAGCCCTTCGTTTTGATTTATTTCTCTTCCCTCAACGTTTGATCCCCTTTCCACCTAGTTTGACAAAAATCATTGAAATTGATCAATGCATATATGTTTTAGTTCTATGAAGAAATGCATATTTTAGCTCTGAAGTGAACAATAACTGAACTTGACTGGGAGTTGTAAATGTCAGTGAATAATGGATTATGGGACATGAAGCATATTTTTAGATTTCTCAGAGAACCACACTGGGGTCCAGATGACTTCCTGTTAAAGAAACGGAATAAAATCATCCCAGCATACCTGCCGACCAGCTTTCTGTCTCAGTAAGTAAGTCATCATGCCCTCTGGAGCAACCATCTTAGGTCAATCAAGACATTTGGCCTCATTAACCACTTTAGATTTATCTTAGGACTTTCTTATTTATAGTCTTCCCAACGCTTAATGGGCTTCAAAATGTACTTTGCCCTGGTTCATGTTGAGCCAGACCAAGTTCTGTGCTTTAACTCAGCAGGCAGCCATTTGACTGTCAGCTTTTATATTTTTCTCTACAATCAAGGAGTTCACACGGCTGCTCCTAGGTGCCCAATTAACATTTCCCCATCAATGCATCCCTGCCTGTAATTATTCTTCATGCCATCTTTGTTTCTGCAACCATGAGGAATATATCAATAGATCAAACCATTTTAGTCCTCCTGACTTAGCTCTTCTCTAAGCTTCATAATTATCAGATATAAACTGCGGATAATGCAAATCTCTTATTTCAGCAGATTCTGAGAGTCTGTGATTCTGCTTTTTTTTTTTTTTTTTTTTTGTCTGAAGAGAAATTGGACTAAATTTTGAGGAGTAATCCTGGTTTGGGAAGATAGAAGAGGGTGCTGTGTGCAGGAGTTTTAGGAGCAGAGCTAAAAGGCAGGAATCAAGTTGGGTGTTGGTAAAGATATGTGATGTGTGTGGTGCAGAGAGGTGCACCCTTGAATTTGAAACATAATATGGTGGGCGGGGATGGAATAATATAAACCTTAGAATAAGAGTAGGTCTAGGAAGCAGATCACATCTTTAACCCACCTCACAGCCATCCAGCAGGCAGACTTATCTCCCCAAATCTGGTCCTTTTGTTCTCTCACTCTGTTTCTTTCAATGAGTTTCCAGTGCCTTGGGCTACCTTTCAAATGATTTCTCCTGCCCATTCTAGACTCTGTGGGTCCCAGCACACATGAGTTTTCTAAACTAATCTTCAGTCCTTGCTCTCCTGCCAGGTACCTCACATGTCGGCCACATTCAGTGCATCCTTGACCTCACCTTGAACACTCATTTCCACATTACCACCCACGTGCCCTCCTGCCCTTATCTTCCACCGGCAGTGCACTTACAAATTCCTACGCAGTAGCTAAGACGCAGATAAAATATGTCATTGTTTGTATCATTCCACAGTCACAGTTATTTACTTCCCTAACATGGACATCCAGTATCCTTGAACATACTTGTATTATAGCATTTACTACAGCATATTATATTTATGTACTCACATGTCTAATCTGCCACCTAGACTTGAGTTCAGCAGTTTTTATTTATCCATGTTCCTTTGAAAGTTTCTCATAGTGCCAGATACAAGGCAGGTACCCAGGTGATGTTTGTCAAAGTGTTTTGAATGGAGAATCACTGCAATGTTCTTTTTTTTTTTTTTTTTTTTCTTTTTCTTTTTGAGATGGAGTCTTGCTCTGTCGCCCAGGCCGGAGTGCAGTGGTGCGATCTTGGCTCACTGCAACCTCCGCCTCCCAGGTTCAAGCTGTTCTCCTGCCTCAGCCCCCCAAGTACCTGGGATTACTGGCAAATTTTTTGTATTTTCAGTAGAAACAGCATTTCATCATGCTGGCCAGACTGGTCTCAAATTCCGGACTGATCAGCCCACCTCAGCCTCTCAAGCTGCTGGGATTACAGGAGTGAGCCACTGTGCCTGCCTGCGATGTTCTTTTCTAAAAAAAAATCTCGAAAATTGATGGTATAACATGAGTAGTTATTGTTTAATTAATGTTTTCTACTACAGATTTCTACATAATCAGTCTTTATGATTTTTTTGATTAACAAACATTTTGGGGATCTTAATGGCCAAAATTATTTCTAGAAATTGCTTCTGTGATTGTTGGTCATTCACTTAGAAAGGATTTACTGAGCATTTCCAATTAATGAGCTAATTTCAGTTTTCTGAATCACAACAATATTTATTTCCCAAGAAGTAAACAAATTTCTGCATATAAATTAGAATTTTATTAGGTAGAGGTTTTACAAATCATGTAGTTTAGAATGGCATTCACCTAGAACAAATCCATAGGTCTTTTTTAGAAAGAAGAAAGAAAATGTAGCCTCGATAATTTTAGATGTAATTTCCATACACATTTTATTGTTGCATATTATAGATTGATTTCTGCTCCTGATAGATTTTTAAGTTGCTCAAACATATAAAAGCCCCAATATAGTTTTCCACATATAGATGGAGAGAAAGAATTCCTTAAACACAGCTCTATAATTTGTGTGTCTGAATCCTGATATTTTAACACTCTCTTAGTTTTTTTCTTAGCAGAAAAAAAAGCGTTTATCATTAGGACTGTTAAGGAGGAATTATTATCTGCTTTTATAAAGTGTTTTATTTTTCAAAGTAAAGAAAATGTGAGATGGCACCTTACAAAATTGCTGACCAATAATGGTCAAATGTTGGCATTTTCTTTATATATGTATATATGATGTTATATATATACATATATTTTATGGCACTTTAGGTTCTGGGGTACAAATGCAGATCATGCAGGATTGTTGCATAGGTACATACATGGCAATGTGGTTTGCTGTCTCCATCCCCCTGTCACATATATCTGGCATTTCTCCCGATGTTATCCCTCCCCAGCCTCCCTAACCCACATTGTTCCTCACCTATTCCCCCACAACAGACCCCAGTGTGTGATGCTCCCCACCCTGTGCTCATGTGTTCTCATTGTTCAACACCTGCCTATGAGTGAGAATATGCAGTGTTTGGTTTTCGTTCTTGTGTCAGTTTGCTGAGAATGATGGTTTCCAGATTCACCTAAGTCCCTACAAAGGACACAAGCTCATTGTTTTTTATGGCTGCATAGTATTCCATGGTGTATATGTGTCACATTTTCCTTGTTCAGTCTAACATCAATGGGCATTTAGGTTGGTTCCAGGTCTTTGCTATTGTAAACAGTGCTGCAATGAATATGCATGTGCATGTGTCATTACAATAGAACGATTTATAATCCTTTGGATACATACCCAGTAATGGGATTGCTGGGTCAAATGGAATTTCTATTTCTAGGTCCTTGTGGAATCAACACACTGTCTTTCACAATGGATGAACTAATTTACACTCCCACCAACAGTGTAAAAATGTTCCTATTTCTCCATAGCCTCTCCAGCATCTGTTGTCTCCAGATTTTTTGATGATCGCCATTCTAACTGGTGTGAGATGGTATCTCAATGTGGTTTTGATTTGCATTTTTCTAATGACCAGTGATGCTGAGCATTTTTTCATATGTTTGTTGGCCTATTTGTGTCTTCTTTTGAAAAGTATCTGTTCATATCCTTTACCCACTTTTGAATGTTTTTTTTTTTTTTTTTCTTGTAAATCTGTTTTAGTTCTTTGTAGATTCTGGATATCAACCCTTTGTCAGACGAGTAGATTGCAAAAAATTTTTCTCATTCTGTTGGTTGCTGGTTCACTCTAATGATTATTTCTTTTGCTGTACAGAAGCTCTGGAGTTTAATTAGATCCTATTTGTCTATTTTGGCTTTTGTTACCAATGCTTTTGGTGTTTTAGTCATGAAGTCCTTGCCTATGCCTATGTCCTGAATGGTTTTGCCTAGGTTTTCTTCTAGGGTGTTTATGGTGTTAGGTCTTATGTTTAAGTCTTTAAGCCATCTGGAGTTAATTTTAGTGTAAGGTGTAAGGAAGGGGTCCAGTTTCAGCTTTCTGCACACTGCTAGCCAGTTTTCCCAACACCATTTATTAAACAGGGAATCCTTTCCCCATTGCTTGTTTTTGTGAGGTTTGTCAAAGATCAGATGGTTGTAGAGGTGTAGAGTTGCCTCCAAGGCCTCTGTTCTGTTCTATTGGTCTATATCTCTGTTTTGGTTCCAGTACCTTGCTTTTTTTGATTACTATAGCCTTTTAGTATAGCTTGAAGTCCAACAGTAGTTTGCCTCCAGCTTTGTTCTTTTTGCTTAGAATTGTCTTGGCTATGCAGGCTCTCTTTTGGTTACATATGAAGTTTAAGGTGATTTTTTTCCAGTTCTGTGAAGAAGTTCATAGGTAGCTTAATGGAGATAGTGTTGAATCTATAAATTACTTTGGGCAGTATGGCCATTTTCACAGTATTGATGTTGGCATTTTCATGTGGTTTACCCTAACACTTATGGCTTGATTATTTGAGAGGAAAAGGATTGAATGACATAAAAGTGTTATCTTCCAGTAATCTCAAAAGATAACTAATAAAGAACTATAAAGTAAATATTGGTCTACTGATCATGAAATGTATTTTCATAAAAATGACTGTAATCTGATTAAACAAGGCATTCTTCTCCTGGATTGTGCACACATTGGTAGAATAAATTCAGATGGTTTCTATTTCTCTGTCAGTTAACGCATGTAAGTCTCACCCCATTTGAGATTTTTCAGAATCTCTAAAAGCATCAGAATTACCATTAATGGTGACAATCACAGTCTGCTAGATACCCAGGAATGACAACTAAAGACTCGGTAAAGAACCAGTAGTAGTCAGTATAGGTTTTGTTTCAATAATGAGCAAGTACCCCAAATCTTCATAGCCTAACACAATTAATGTTTATGTTTAAAATTATGATGTGAGTTGAAATTACTCTCCAGAGCAGATTTTGGAGGGGGAGAATACTCAAATACATGTTTTTAATTACCTCAAACTGAAATGGCACATTGTAACTTCTAATTATATTTTATTTGTTAGAACTCTGGTCTCATCTAATTGGAAGGCAAGAGTGAAGTACAATGAATGAAGAAAGGAGAGGAAAATTAGATATGGTTGAGCACTAAACATCTTTACCATAGTTTGTAAGACTAAATAGACTTCACACATTTTATTTAATATTTTTTCATTCTTACTTGGAGAAATCTTTCCATGATACATTGCCAAACTGATGTAAATGAAGATGAAAGTCTGAGACCTAAGAAGTTGAATTTCTTGAAACTATTTTATAATGACCATTTCCTTGTTAATTCTTTTGGCCTTGTTGATTCTTTCCCTGTTAATTCTATTTGCCACACCAGACATAATTCCTCATAGCAAGATTTTGCCTTCATTTGCATTACTTATTTCCATACATATAAGCAGAATGGGTTACAATGGCAGACGGAAATCTTTAGCTTTAGAATAGAGTAGCCAGTGAGAAGCATGCCCACATGAGGAATCTCTTATATAGAGAGACAATTTAAATTTCAATAGAGTGTTTTCCTTCAACTTAGCATTGGCCACATTTTTCTTTTCACTTCACAAGAACATAGGGAAATCTTAACTTCAGAATCAATTTGCATACAATATCTTTTCCTGGATGGGTGAAGACTGCCCCCTTCCACTCCCCCGATGACATAAGCCTTATCAAATAGAGAAAGCCTCATTTCATGTAGGCGGAAGTGGAGAGTGGCTCTAGCGTGCATCTTATCGACTTCTTCCAAAATATTTCACATAGATAACATGTTACCATCAGAAATACAAGACATCAATTATATATTATAAAGCAGAATTCATAATTTTACATAGAGTGTAACTGAGCAAAAATTCCATTGAGATATAAAAACAGAAAATGCAAAGAATCTTTGCTTCCATGAAACTGACAGCATGCCATCTCCCTTTCTTCATATGACTAAACCTGCTCTCCCAACCCCATTGTACCATTTGGAGAGATTTACATAAATCCAGAATCAAAATTACTTACTTTGCCTTAAGTACTGCTAGCTTCCTTATTGCATTGTATTTTTTCAGTTTCTTCAGTTATTTTTTAACCGAATATTGGTATCTATTTCTTCAGTTAATTTTTAAATGATATAAAAATAAAGTCTGTCTCATCTACCTATTAAAATCTCTCAACACTCATATCTCCCTGAAAACCCCTGCTCATTCTGTTTCTTCCAACCTGATACTTTCTTCACTTGTCTATTTCCTCCTTCTCTTTCTTTCTCTCCTTTTTCTCCTCTTCCTTCTCCTTCTCTTGATTTTATTTTCCTGTGCCCTCTTCTACCCTCACCTGGAAGTGGCTTGTTACACACCTGAATCAGAATTCCCAGGAACAAAACTATGATTATCTCAACCCTAAGAAAAACAGCTGGATTCTAGAAAACCCTTAATGAAAGCATGAGATTTTAGAAAGAAGCACAAATGTCCCCAAGTCCCTACAGTCACTCTCCCATGCCCAGAAAAAATAGCTTCCCAACACAAGGCCTTTATAAAGGGCTACCAGGTCTAGTGATGGGCTCCTGAGCCTGAGCCTAACTGCTGCCTGTTGACCTCACTGCTGTTCAAATACTGTCTTCTTGTCATAAAAGTAGACATTACCTTTATTTGATTTTCCCTAGCACTGCCTGTCTGCCAGCCTGCTCCCTCCCCTGCCACCCCCACACACACTTGTGATGAATTCTAGATCCAAATCCAAGTCCTGGTTGCTGACGTGCTTCCAGATCTCATTGGCTGTGGGCTTTGTCTCGAATTATGAGGCCAAGCCTCATATTTTGAGATATGAAGCGAACAGAAACATAAATAGACCCACAGGAGAATCTCAGTGTTATTTTTTGATTTGTGTGAAGGACAGTGATCTCTCCCTTTTCTTCTCTCTTTAATACCTATTTCCAAACATAAGAAATTGGAACGTATGATATGCCTATAAGTGTCAAAAATTGCTCCAGGCATGCTACTTGCACCGTCTAGTTTAATTCTCACACAAACCTATAGAACAAGTGTTATGATTCTCCTTAATTGATGAGGCACCAAAGTCCAGAGGGATCAAGTAACTTGCAAAGGCCCACAGTCATGTGGTTGAGCAGAGGTTCCAATCCAGGGCATATTAGTGCATACATGCTCTTCTCTCATGCCATGATTCCTCCCCTCAAATAAGATTTCTATGGTACTTTATGTTTTTTGAACCAATAAGACTTATCCTAATAAAACAGAATAAAATGTAACAATTGGTGGGACACAGTGGCTCACACCTGTAATCCCAACACTCTGGGAGGACAAAGCTGGTGGATCACCTGAGGTTAGGAGTTTGAGACCAGTCTGGCAAACCAGGAGATTGGTGAAACCTTCTCCCTACTAAAATTACAAAAATTGGGTGGGCGTGGTGGTATGCACCTGTAATCCCAGCTACTTGGGAGGCTGAGGCAGGAGAATCACTTGAACCCAGGAAGTGGAGGTTTCAGTGAGCCAAGATTATTCCACTGTACTCCAGCCTGGGTGACAGAGTAAAACTCCATCTCAAAAAAATAAAAATAGGAAAATAAAGAACAATTAATTCTATTTTTATGGGAAAACTAGATATAAAGTATGTATGTGATTTGTTGACCTTTTTTGGTAAAAAAACTAGGACTAGAAATTCAAACTTTCAAGCTTCAAGTTCAACACTTTTTCTTTTTTTGGTTTGAGACACAGTCTCACTCTGTTGCCCAGGCTGGAGTGCAGTGGTGTAATCTCAGCTCACCACAACCTCCACCTCCTGGGATCAAGCATTTCATCTGCCTCAGCCTCTTTAGTAGCTGGGACTACAGGCACACACCACCATGCCTGGCTGATTTTTGTATTTTTAGTAGAGATGGGGTTTCATTGTGTTGGCCAGGCTGGTCTTGAACTACTAACCTCATGATCCACCTGCCTTAGCCTCCCAAAGTTCTGGGATTACAAGGGTGAGTCACCACACCGAGCTGGCACTTTTTCAATGACATTGATGTAGGATATTTTGCTCCTTAGCTCAGCCAGTCTGAGTTCTTGTCTCAAGCCCAGGAAGAATTAGTCATGCAGACACATTCAAGGATGAGAAGGATGGAATGAATTAAGCAAAAAGGAAGCTCTCAGCAAAAGAGGAGATCCTGCAAGCAGGTCTCCACCTCCCAAATTGAATACCGGGGCCACCACACAGGAGTTGAAGAGGCCAAGCTCCTCCCTGTGTAAGGTGTGAATTCCTGGTGGCTCCTGCCCATTCCTCAAGTGCAGGTGGACCTCCAGTCCACTGCAGGCATGCCCAGGCAAGCCCCCCATGCAGTTCCCTTATCTGCACAAAACATCTAGTGTAAATACTTATGGGGTGGGTTGGAGATTCTGTAGGGACCCTGCCCTATCTGCCTAGGCCTTTGTCTGCCTCCTGCCTCTATCAATATCATGATGTTTAGAAATGAGGAGAAAAATATATAGTACTTGCTGAGACTGTGAGAGCTATTTCCTTCATGTAGTATTTACGGCCCTGAAAGCTGGCCAGTAGAGGGTCAGGGCACAGGAAGGGAAGCAGCATCCCATAGATGGGCTACCCCTCTACCCTGTTTGCTGTGCTAAACAATGTCACTATAGGAGACAGTGCTCTCCCCCAGGTTGTCTCTGCCCACTCCTATCAATCCCAGTTTTTCACAATCAATTATTGACCTATTTGATCTTCCTTACTAATTTACAATTAGCCACATCCTACTTTGTCCCATTTTTCCCTCTCCTGACTATCTCTTGGTATGAAATCCTACTAAATTGCATTTTTTTCACTCCCCCTAAGTAGTGTGATAAATGATGCCAAGCTAAAAACATTTGTTTATTTTGAATAAATTTGCAACTAGAAATTCTGTTTTCTTAACCAAATTTCTAGACTTGAACAAAGCGTTTTATTTAATGAATGGACGATGATGATAATTGCATCTTTTTTAAAAGGAGCAAAGGAATCATTATGCATTGCCTATTTTCTAACAACACCAGATTCCATTTTAAATATGTTGTAATCATTTCTACCTGAAGAGCACTGGCACTGGACCAGCCTGCCCTGGTACACATCCTGGCTCCGTCTCTTACCAGCTGTGTGACTGTGAGTGAGTTACTAAATCCCTCCATGCTTAGGTTTTTTCCTGTAAAACAAACATAATAGTAATCCCCACGTATGTTATATAATTATGGTTAGATGTAAATAAAATGATATAGGTTTGGGAGAAGTTTTAAAAATTTTGGCAGATTATTTTTTGGCAGTTATTTTTTGTTGCTGTGTTTTATCTTTATATATATATATATATATATATTTGTGTGTGTGTGTGTGTGTGTGTGTGTATTTCTTAAGAATGCTCTAACTTGGCTGGGCACAGTGGCTCACTCTTGTAATCCCAGAGCTTTGGGAGGTCAAGGCCAGAAGATTGCTTGAGGCTAGGAGTTTGAGAACAGCCTGGGAGTATAATGGGACCCTTTCTCTACTGAAAATTCAAAAAATTATCTGGGTGTGGTGGCAATGCCTATAGTCTTAGCTACTTGGAGGCTAAGGCAGGAGGATCCTTTGAGCCTAGGAGGTTGAGGTTGCACTGAGTCATTATTGTGCCATTGCACTCTCTAGCCTAGGTGACAGAGTTTAACCCTGTCTCTAAAAAAGAAAGAAAGAAAGAAATGCTCACATTCTTGAAATAAATTCATTTTTATACATTTATTCAAACTAGCTATACAAAAAACTATGAGAAACATATGTCTGTAAGAATGTTCATACAGCTTTATTGAACATGATTCTTCCTAATAGGAACTTAAATCGATAACGTAAGACACATCAGTAGGATTTTAAAGTAGCCATTAACAATTACAATCTCAAACAATAATTTTATAAAATAGAATATTTTGTACTATTTAGAAAACAAATTACACAAATGTACATGTACTTCAATTCCCATTAAAACTCATATTTACATTAGATATACAGTAAGAGTATGAATAACTTCCAAATTTTCTGCAGTGAGCTTATATCAATTTAAAATCAGAATTTATGTGTGTATGTATTTAAAATATATATTTAACATGATTCTAACATTTGACCTAGTAATTCCTAATCATTTCATGTCCCATCTAATTCTTTACTGTTGATTAATTAGATTTCTGATAATGTAATTTAATTGAATAATGAAGAAGAAAGGAAAACTATGTACTAAAATGTAAATTTCAACAGGATATATAAGACTAGAAAATTGAAACACAAAGTAACAATAGTCACGGAATGGTTAAATATAATGGGATCGCAGTTTAATGTACAAGTATGAAAACTCATATGTTGTTATGAGATAAAAACTGGATACAGCTATATGTGTATGCATCTAGATATACACTAAAATATGTTTTAAAAATCCTATGGCTATGACTAGATAAGGTCTATAAGAATATTTTTGTAAGTTTTGATAGTAATTACTTCTGGGGAGAGGTGTTTCTGTTCTCTATTCTTCATTTCCCAAATTTTCTACTATTATGTAGTATAAATTTATAGCGAGGAAAATATTTTATTAAATGTAATTTCTTAAAAAATATTGTATTTTCCTTCTTCCACTGACAAGTTCTCTAAGGTAAATTTTTTCTGACTCTTCCAAGATCATGTGTCCACCATTTTATTTTATCTAGGGAATGACAACCCCACTTATGTCATTTTGAAATACTGCATTATACAGTATTTGGGGAGAATAGCCTCTCCTGTAAAACCTATGCCTGCAAGCTTCCTCTGGAGCCTGTTTGAGTCAGCACCTCCATCTGTGGTCCAAGATGAGAAAGGATGTACTAAATCACCTTGACAGTTGTCTGTTTGCATTATATCATCAGCCCCTGTCTCGTGTGCAGACGCAACATTCCTTCAATCTGTTCTTTACCTCTCCTAAGTGCACAGATTCTCAGATAGAATGGAGAATCCCTTTTTTTTTTTTGCTATAATAGACACACTGATTTTTGAGACACCTTCCCAGAATGTCCCTGCAACATTATTATTAGTTTTTAAACAGGGATAGTACTCCCAAGAAGGAAAATCAGGCCATAGTTTACTTCTCATAATTTAACTGCTTAACTCAAAATATTCTCCCTAGAGACCATCACGGTAGTGAAACTTTTCCTGTTATACCAAGAAGAGTCATTGACAAATTTGTAATCATAATATATGTGTATATACTTAAAGTATATATTTAAAATGGACGTCCTGACATTGTAGTTTATAGTTATAGGATTAACAAGGCTGAAAGGAAATTACTTCAAGTAAATTCAGAAGCAGGACAATAGTGAGGGACAAACCTAGAATGAATGACAAGCACGGGGAAAGATAGTTAGGGGATACAAAAATAACCTCCTTATTTACTGATTCTCATATTGCCTAGAGTAGCCATGCTTAGATAAGCAAATAAGCCAATGTTTTTCTAATGTTTGCTCAGCATTTTCTGAGGCTCTCCTAGCAACAAGCATGTTGTAGGGTGTTGGTCCTGAGAAGGCCAAGCACATGTGGAACTCTTAAGTCAAATGGAAAAACCAAGTCCAAGAGTCAAGCAAAAGGCCAAGAGTTTTGACAGAATGCTCACAGGAATGTGTTCAACTTTACCCGGGCAAAAGAAAATGAGTAAGCAGAGAGATCTGACTTTGTCTTAGTCAATCTGATCATTTTCAGGTAAAATGGGTAGAACATACTTTGTCCAGTTTGAATGGTGATACATTACAAATTAAATTAATTACTCAAAGGCCACTGTCTATGATTTAATCTAGGAAAAACTTCCCTCCACTGCATTCCGGCATACCTTAGAAACTTGTGTCAGAACGTCTTATTCTGCCAGCTTCTTTACACTTGTTTCTCTCTATTCTAGACTGAGACTTTCAAAGGTTACTTAGGACTATTGGAAGGTGATATATGATGCTCAGAAAATGTAGACGAAATGGAAAAACAAAAACTTTCCTATTTGGGGTCTTATAAATTACTTGTATTTTAAGGAAGACTTTTTTTTTTTTTTTGAGATGGAGTCTTGCTCTGTCGCCAGGCTGGAGCACAGTGGCGCAGTCTCTGCCCACTGCAACCTCCGCCTCCTAGGTTCTCCCGTCTCCACCTCCCAAGTAGCTGGGACTACAGGTGCGTGCCAAACGCCCAGCTAATTTTTTTTTTTTTTTTGTATTTTTAGTGGAGATGAGGTTTCACCATGTTGACCAGGATGGTCTCGATCTCTTGACCTCGCGATCCACCTGCCGCGCCCTTCCAATATTTTAAGGAAGATTTAATAATCAAAGACACTTAGACCACTTTTTGTTGTTGAATTCAGCTGGCATAAAATGACCACACAAAACACAATTTCAACATGATTGAAATTGTTGTATGATGAAGTCGGAGAAAGTATTAGGGATGTCCGGTAAAGTAAACCAAAACCTGGTTGGGGTAACTGGAATGGAAGTGACTGTCAAACTGAAGAAAGGTTTTGTCAAATAAAAAAAAAAAACAATTATAGAGAAATCCATATTCCCAAGGTGACCTCTGGATTTTGTCCAGAAAACTCAGAAAGCTAGTCATCTTGTGGTGATCCCAAGAAATTCATTCATCAGCTCTTCCTTCTCAGAGAGGAGAGGATCGTATATATTCATTTTCTACGATCAGAGCTGAGAGATATAAACAAACACTACGTCCAATTTTATGTCAGTAGATTGTGTAAAAAATTCAAATGCTAGATGGATAAAATTTTAGATTACCAACAAACTAAAGGACTTATGGGTACTCCAGTAGCAAGTGGGCAAGAGGAATGATACTAGCCGTTTTAACGTGACTTTAATAAGTCTTAAATTGTGTTAACAGCATAAATATGTGGGAAGGGGTAGGAAGCAGAGAAAGGAGGACCCTTGGTGGTTGCAGGGTAGGGGCTGGGGAGGTGAGGGGCCTCCAGACCTCATTTCAGAAAGTCATTAGGAATGTGTCACTCTGTCATTGGCCTGGGTTTCAGGGAACCATCAGTATCTGCCTTTATGGATCAATGTGAGATTTTTTGAGGCTGTGACAGCCCCACTCTGAGTGGGTTGTAAGTGAAGTACACTTGCCCTGTCTTATGAAAGGGAGAGGATTGGCCAGAAGAATCCATCTGACATTGTAAGCTAAATTTATCAAGACAACCAATTTTTCAGCTATACAGAACAGTACTTCTGTCGCTATTTTTAAAAAATATTACCGAACAACCTCCTGGATTTTTCTCACTTCCTACTTACAGCGAAACATGTAAATAAGGAGAACCCCAAAAGCATCTCAGTTCATAATACATTTGATCCTTTGTTTCTTTTCTTTGGAAATGTTCTTTCATGAACCATTTCCACAATGCCAGAATAAAGCCATTTCAAACGTAAATTGCTGACTTGATCGTGAGAAAATCAGAAAAAAGTTATTTAATGCTAGTGTAAGATTGGTTAGTGTGTGAGGGTGTGCTTAAAGAAGCAGGAAAATTGCACAAGACAGTATGAGCACCCACTTAAAACTTTACAGGGGAAACAGTCTACTCATTAACGTATGCTTTAAATAATCCGAAAGATTAAATAATACCATGATAAAATAACTTATGATTGCAAAAATACCAGACAAAACATTTTTATTGATCTACATAAGCCCCATTACATAAATTATTTTTGCGGAGACATTGTGTAGTCATTACGAAAATGCGTTTAAACTTCGGACGAACTCGGATTCAAGTCTTAGCTCTACCTCACTCTTGTTCTATTTCCTAAGCAAGTTACCAAACATTCTGCAGTCTCAGTGTTCTTATCTGTAAAATGGGGATACCATAAGTATCTAGCTCACAGAGTAGTTGCGAGGAACAAAGGAGAACACGCACAAAGTACCTGGCCCAAAGAAAGTACTCAATGTGTTGGTTGTCAGTAGTGCTTCTAATAGTACTTAGTACTTTTCTCCACATTCCACAATATACTCAACACTCAAACTTATTTGATGAGGTCTGTGCTTTTTCTACTATACCACACCTGTGCTTCACAATATTTACATTGTTTAAAAAAGCAAATGTTGGTCTCATTGACATTTCTATGGCTAACTTATCATAGAAATGTTGACTGTGTAACCTTGTAATGTCTTATTAAGAGGAAGTGGGTTTTCCAAGGGCAAATCAAAGTTTTCTAAAATGTGAATGTATTATGGGTCTCTGAAACACATGGGCCTTAAGGAAAGATTCATCCCAAGATCCTGAAATGGATTAGGATCAATTTGTGTTAATCTTAACGTAATTGTCTGGCTTAGGCAAGTTCCTGTTAAGAACTCACCTAGTAATTGTGGAAGGAAAGAAAGAAAAGAAAAGAGAAAATAAGGAAAGAGAAGGAAGGGAGGAAGGAAGGAAGGAAGGAAGGAAGGAAGGAAGGAAGGAAGGAAGGAGAGAGGGAGGGAGTGAGTTAAGGAAGAGGGGAAGGAGGGACAGAGGGAGGAAGTATCAATAAATTAATAGTTATAACACCTGGGGCCTTCTTCCTGCTCAAATTATTTTAATGTTCTTCTTAATATTCTTCTCTAGCTGCAGGCAAAGATCATCCTCATCTGACCACTTTTGTCCAAAACTGTAGCTGCATCCTTGTTTTATTGTCAAGCTAGCATTAAGATATTGTTCCTTCCTTCTAAACTCTTGGCCGGTTCTTTTTTATACTTGAAAATGTATCCTTCATCTAACACTTACAGCAAATCATGCCGATCTCTAATAGCCCTGAGCAGATGCATCCCGCTTGGTGCACTTGTTCCACTCCTTGATGCAGAGAGACTTTCTCTCTTATTTTATCCTTTTGCATTTAATGCTTTATATGTGCCTTCTCTCCTACCCCTATGGCCCATGGCCCCAGTTAGAAGGCAATATCCATGAATTATACTTCTCCAGAACACAATACTACACAAACAAACATTTTCTGATTTTCAAAACATTTATGCATATATGGATGGTGTGTGTGTGTGTGTGTGTGTGTGTGTGCATGTGCACACACGCATTCAAAGCACACAGCATGATTCCTAACAAATACACTATGAATGCATAACTTGATCCATACATTGACTCAGATACAAAATAATAATAATACAGAGAAAAGAAAGATGAAGCATGATAAGCCCATCATACTTTGACAGTCCTCAAGAAGAAATTCATCATGGTAAGTACAATTAGGGATACGGTATTTCGCCTGTGGTGGCCCAGCGGGCTGCAGCCTGTGGGAACTTACGTTCAGCACTTGACAGACATTGCAAGTGAAAATCATTTTCATCAAAGTCTCAAGTTAGATCGCACACTAAAAATTGATTCATCTAGGTTACATGGTAGACTGAGAAATACATCGAAAATTTCTGCGTGAGAAAACCAGCTTGAAAATCATATAAGGCTTCTCGCTCCAGGACACTTGGACATAGGAAAAGAGTTTGATGTGGAAATTTGGAAAGTACCTATACTAAACTGAAATTTTGCCAAGATTATTAACATATCACTTTGATGAGCCAAGAATTTCTATCTTTCCCCATAGGGGAGGATGTCTCCAATAGTTGGAGTTTGAAAGAGGGCATGGCTTTTATTTTAAGAATAAAGAATTTCAAACTGAAGAAAAGAATTGCAGCTAGGTTTTGACAGAGCCTGTTGGGAAGTGGAGGCAAACATGATGTTTTATAAATGTTGGTATTACAATCAGATCACTTTTGGTAGGTGCCTTCTGATTATCTAATTAGTATAATGTCAGCTGGGCTTGAGAATCATTTCTTTTTTAAAAACCATCTGTTTTGTCATAAAAGTTTCTTTAGAAGCCATATGCAGGCAGAGCATTTGCGCTTTTCTTTTTTCAAAGTTATCTTCTGTGTCCTTTGTCTCTACTTCCTGTGGCATGAATAGTAGTTTTAAACTGTCTAGGAAGAATGAAGGGAGTCCAACAGAAGAAATGAATAAATAATTGGCCAATTAGACAAATCAATTGATGGAAGATATCAGTGATCTTGGACACAGTGAAAATGTCATCTGTAACTCATGTCACAAGGAAGAAATTCTATTTTCAAAATGGTGACGTTTTGGATCATTTTGCCTTGTGAGTCTGAATTTTCCTACTTAAAAATGGGAGATTTTGTAAGGAATTAATTATATCACATATAGGAGGACAATGCAGGAGAAACTATATATTATATAAATTATATATTATAGATGAAAGTAGTTTATTAAGTCTTAAATACAAAAGAAATAACGGTTGTAACAATTGTATACATTTTAATCATTATAATAAACAGTTATTGACCACTAGCAAGCAAGCTAATATGAGTCATTAAACTACAATTTTCCACCATTTTTGACTCCAAAACTCCTTCCCTTGCTGGTTTCTTGTACAAATTTGCGGAATGTTAAATACATGTATGCATAGTCCGTCTTTCTTAAGCTAGTGAGGTTAATGACTATAAAATAACATTTTCTTTTCCCTTTACCTTAAACTTTACCCTAAATTTTCAGCATAAATCTGTCAGTCAAGTACTCCTGCCTCTCCCTTGATCAGAAATACATGGTTGTACTTGAGTCCTTTTGAGATCCCAAGAGTCTGGTGACATATTCATAGGTCACAACCAATTAAAATGTCAAGAGCATCAGTATCAGTTCAGGAATGTTTGGACAGAGCCCTATGATCAAGCAGGAAGTACCAACTGTAAGCACCATTCAATATACTCTGATGGATGATGAAAATTTCAAAAGTGTACTCTATGCATAAGGAACATAAAGCAATCTTTTTGGATAGTCAATTTCTTGGTAGTAATAGTAGTAGTGTTATGTTATTTGTTTATATTTGTTCAGCACTTGGTGCTTTTCTAAGTGCTTTAAAACATGTTATCTCCCAGTGTTTAGTTCCCAACCCCACTCCAGCGCATCCCAGTTTGCAGATATTAAGTGGGAACTATGGCAGCAAACAGCTCAAGATCCACATTAGCTTATACATTTTCAGTGTCTACGAAATACAAAACTTTCTCATTCTTCTTACCATGTAATGTTATAACATATAGGAATATATTATAAGCCTAGAGGCTCAGCAGCTTGTCATCTCTTACAAGATTAATGATGGAGTTAGAATTTGAACCTGAGTCTTCTGATACCAGCATGGGTGCTGTTCAGGCTCACATTCTGGGTCACTCTGTGAGGCTGATGCTGGCTGTCTGAGAAGCAGGAGAAGAAAAAGAAACAACCATAACACAGAAAGCCGTGCTGCTTTGAAAGAGGGTCACACCACGATTTCCAGGCTGTGATGCATCTCATCTTGTAAAAGTAAATACCTGGCGATTTCCTCGTGGATTCCAATAGTTCCCCTCACCACACGTTGACTATAACAGCTGCATTCACTTCATGAAAATGGGTTAAATGGAGATAATAAATTGACTGAAAATGTAGAAGACTGAAGTTTTTGAAAGCAGTATCTGGGAGCAAATTGTTTATACATTTTACCTCTAGAATTTTGAACTCCAGAGCAATTCATTTTAAAATTCGGGACGATAGCTAACAAAGAATTTTCCACAATCTTAAGCTAGTATTTCCCACAAAACAGTGATACTTAATGCATATAAGTCATTTATTTCAGGAACATTGTGCATGCTACGCATACACACACACTTACACCAGTATGTGATTGACAAACAAAAACTTGACAGGGTGGCATGTCATGCTGGGGCCGGGGAGTTGAGGGGAGGCAGATACAGTGCGGATTGGAAGGGAACACAGCCCAGAACACAATCAGGTGTTGAAACCATCACGAAGCACTGAATTCCAGCTGGCATGAGTGTTTGTTTTTTTCTGATCTCCGACTTGAAAACTGAAGGGACACACGAGTCACTTGATGATGCCTTGAGTGATCCAGATGTACTGAGCTGGGAATCTTTTGGAAGAGGGAATTTTCTGAATATAATAAGGGACATAATCTTTGTATCAGATGTACATAAATGTGATAAACATGTTTTGAAAGTGCTGTAGTCAAATTCTTAAATTATGATAACTGACATAAAGTTAAAAATGGTGTGTGTATAATAATGCTAGGTTCAGACTCCACTGTTTCTGACATTTTTTATTGTTGTTATTTTATCTATTTTTTCTTGTTTCCTTTCTTTCCTCCTTCCTTTCTTAACCCTTCCTTCCTTCTTTCATCTTTCTCTCTCGTTTACTCTCTCCCTCTTTTTCTTTCTTAGACAGTGCTATATAGAGAGAAATGTATCCTAGAAGGGAACCTAGAAGTTTTCTAGTTCAGAATTTCCTAATGTGTATTTATAATAAATTAGTTGTCTGAGATATTTTTAGGAGGATCTATGCTAACAAACTGAAAGAAATATGGTATTTTATATTTCTCCTTAGACCTTCACCATATCTATTGGCAAATTAAAGACTGAAACACTTTGCAAATTAAGAAAACTACTTAATTTTGTTTTACCTATTTATTTCCAAACTTAGACTCAATGACCCTAACTTGGGTAAGACCAATAAAAGTTAAGGAACTTAAGTAACGACCCCAAGTCACTCTTGGGGAAATAGATGGTTTATTCTAGGCTGTTACTCACTGCGGGAATAACATGTCAACACTAACTGCACACATTTGTGAATATGTTTTGGGTACTGTCAGGAGCTCCGAGCAATAATTAAGGAGGAATCATGCAACAGACACCCTTTTATGGATCAGATTGGTTCCTTTAGTGGGCCCTTTTAGGGGGTTTTATTATTAATTTCATATTAACACACTTGCTACAATATATTGTGTACGAAATTCATAAGTTCCTGGGCTAAGACATTTGGTTCAACTGACTAAGCAGGGACGCTGTCTGAACAATGCCTAATTGTTCTACTGAAACATATCAGATTTTTCACAAATTTATCACACTGAGTCACTGAAAGGGAATTAGGACCACAAGAGACCTTCTTTTTGTCCTGGTTAGGAGCTGAACATCAGATTTCTGTTTGGGTCCCCAGAAGCTGATTAATCAAATCATAATGACTGCATTCCCATACTGTTATTCAACAGGGAAGTATATTTATCTGAAAACCAGATAAGCTATTTTTAATTTTTTTTTTAGCTGCTAATATGTGCCACTAAACAAATGCCTAGACTTTGTGCTCACAAACCTTCTACCTACAAAGAATCCTTTATCTTACCTTTTTTTTTTTCTAGTTGAATGTGGTATTGAAAAAAATTTTAGCCCTACAAAATTGAAACTTCTGTCATTTGTTCCTTCCTTTCAGACTCTGTGCTTCTGTAAACATGTTAGAACCTTGAGCAATACATTGTCCACGGTGTTAGCTCTTCCTTTCAGATAGGTTCATGATACACTCCACCAACCACCACACACACACACACACACACACACACACACACACACACACACACACACACACCCAGATCTTTTCTATTTCCTGATTATTAAATGTTGAGAAAGACAGTGCAAGGCCAACACCTAATTGTGCCACCTAACACTTCTGTCCAACTTGATATTATTCAGCATTTTTGAGAGATAGTTGATAGTTACACTAACTATAAATCTACCAGACTATGTCATATTCCTTCATCTTGCCCACAAGGATATCATAATGCTCTGCTAAAAATCAAGGAACACTCTCTCTTATTATTCTAGTTTACCAGTCTAATAACACTTGTACTAGTTTGGCTTGTCTTATTATTCCAGTCCATGAGAGAAATTTGTAGTAAACCTTCAATGTTTTATATCATTACACTGCCAGTATTTTTTACATCATTACATTGCCGGTATTTTTTATGCAATTCTGTTTTCATTGCACAGGTTTTATATCAAGTAATAATGTTTTCATATCAAATACACATATTTGACCACTATCAGTCTGTTGGCATCTCTTGGTCTTTTGAAGTTTTGCAAATGTGACTTCATAATTATTCAGAATGCTCTTTGTAGCTTGTCCGTTTGTAAAGAATTTGTCATTCAAAATATTTAAAAATTTTTGTATTTGAGATTTAATTCAACTCATAATTCAATTTTATGGTAGTTTAAAATCTTCTTTATAAAAGAATATCCTCAGAATATTACATCAAGAAGGCAGGTTGGACACATGCACCTATCTTGTGTCTATCCCACACGAATCATTGAATAATGGAAATAATATAAAAAATAAAAATAAATTGTGAGAGTGCTCACAAACAATTAGGAGGCAGCAGTCATGGGACAGAAAATTCTAAAAACGTGTTGCATGTGGAATTAGTTTGCTGGAGAATTATGGAGAGTAAGCCATAATTATGGAGACTAAGCCATAATTTACATATGGAAAAGAAAACCATAGAAAAGGAAAAGTCAGGTTCTGTAATATTTGAATTTCATGATCAACAGATATAAGACAAGCCCTCTGGGCTGGTGCTTCTCAAATGTCAGTGACATACAAATCACGTGGGAAATGTGTTTAAATACAATCTGATTAGAAGGTCTGGGGTGGTGACCAAGAGTCTGCTTTGCATGCTAGACCATGCTAACACTGCTGGTCCTTAGACATTTCTTTGACTATCAAGAATACTTCTTTGAATATCAAGAATACTTCTTTGAATATCAAGAGTCTTGATCAGAGGCTCTTGGGGGCAAAGTCCAGCAATCTGTTTGTTAACTAGCCCTCCAGGGCATTTGGATACACACTCAAAAGTGGACCCGCTTGTAGTGAAGTGAACAGGTGCATTCAGTTCAGCTGGCCTGTTACCTGCCTTTATCACATTTCCATTCCCTCCCATGATCCAAGCTACAGGGCCACAATGTTTTCTTTCAGGCTTAAAACCCTATATAACTCTGGTCACAGAAGAAATCAATAAATGATCTCTAGGACGGCTTACAGTGTTGATTTGTTCTTGGTAGAACAAAGCAAATTTGGAGATAACCTTTATCCTGTGAACATCTACATGAAGGAGGAACAAAGAAAAGGCAGTTCTGCCCAGGGAGAAAATCTATCTAAGTGATCCACCCATGCTGAAGCGTTTTTCTTTTGGTATTTGCAGGACAGGGTCTCAAGCTTGCCTGCCAACTTCTCATTCATCTTTCTTAGAATCAGAATGTATATGGAGCCTGTGTCTACTTTCATACCATATATTAAAATGCTTAAGTGATCATTTAAGGTAAAAACTATTGATTAAAATATGTTTATCCTCCTATCTTGATAATGATCTGATGGGCAGGTTTATATTTAGAATTTTGTACTGTCTGGAGTTCCACATATGAACGCGAAGCTATAGGGACAGCTCCAAACTGGCCTTTAAGCTTTCTACCCGCTGATCAACCACCCACTCCCTTTCTTTTCTTTTTTCCTCTATCTACAGCATTTGAACTCAATATTTTGCAAGTAGGTATATCTTAGGGATTTGTGACAATCTTTTCAGCAATAGTAGCTCATTAGAGTGGCGATGCTAAATGCCGCCTGTGGGTGGTTAGGGCAACAGAAGGCATACCTCCTCAAAATGACATATTAAAATCTCCAGGGAGACATGTGAAATTTGAAAAAGCTTCCAAGATGATTGCTTGGTTACCATTTTCGGATTTGAAATCTTTATATACATTATTTCCATGTCCTCCTTGATTAAGTCTGCAGATGGAATAATTCTTTAAAATATCAATAATATTTACTTCAAATCTTACTGTGTTAAAAAAAATCATAGGGCAACATTAAAGCCTCTTGAACGAATTCTTTCTTCCTTATATAAATTTTGTGCGTCTCCATCCTGGACAAGCACTTATATATTTTTTCACATGCAGGGCTGATGCTCAGCTGATATACACCAGTTTATTTTTTAAACAAAACTATGCTTTATAAATCTAACCATTTAGAAATAATACATGTATATCAAGTTTATTATTTTTTAATATTATATTCTCAACACCCAATCAAAAAGAAATATAAATTTGTGGCTGGGTGTGGTGGTTCATGCCTGTAATCCCAGCACTTTGGGAGGCTGAGGAGGGTGGATCTCTCGAGGTCAGGAGTAGGAGAGCAGCCTGACCAACATGGTGAAACCTCATCTCTACTAAAAATAAAAAATTAGCCAGACCTGGTGGCACACATCTGTAATCCCAGCTACTTGGGAGGCTGAGGCAGGAGAATTGCATGAACCTGGGAGGCAGAGGTCGCAGTGTGCCAAGATCACACCACTGCACTCCAGCCTGGGTGACAGAATAATACTCCATCCCAAAACAAGAAAAGAAATATACATTTGATACATTAAAAAATAAACTATTTTAAGAAACAAAAACAAAATGAATATTTTTGCACTGTTTTATCATATAATTATTTGCATATTAACTTCAGATTCCTTTGACAAAGTAAAACAACAGAAAAAAATGAAGATCTTTTGAAAATGTTCCTTTTGTTGCATTCCTTCTCAAGGTAGCCATCATGATAAATTCAGCATTTCACAATTTATGGATTTTTTTTCTAATGACACCACTGACTGGTTTTGAGATTTTTCTTCTTACCCTTCATATTTTTCAATTTCATTATAAAGTACCTAGTTATGGACTGAGATTTTTCTTTCTCTTCTTCTTTTGAGACAGGGTCTTGCTCTGTTGCCCAGGCTGGAATACAGTGGTGCAAACAACCTCAGCAACAGAGCAGGGCTTCAACCTCAACCTCCTGTGCTCAAGCGATCCTCCAGCCTCAGGCTCCCAAGAAGTTGCTACCACAGGTGTCTGCCACCACTCCTGGTTAATTGTTCAGTTTTTTTTTTTGTTTGTTTGTTTTTTTTTTTTTCTTTGTAGAGACAGGGACTCACTATGTTGCCCAGGCTGGTCTCAAACTCACAGCCTCAGATGATCCTCCTGCCTCGGCCTCCCAAAGTGCTAGGATTACAGGTGTGAGCCATTGTTCCTAGGGCTGATTTATTTTATTTTAAAATCACATGTTTTGAGTGAGGCATGGTGGCTCACACCTGTAATCCCAGCACTTTGGGAGGCTGAGGAGGGTGGATCACCTGAGATCAAAGAGACTAGACTGACCAACATGGTGAAACCTCATCTCTTCTTTGAAAAGAAAAAAATTCAAAAATTAGCGAGGTGTGGTGGCGTATGCCTGCAATCCCAGCTACTTGGGAGGCTGAGGCAGGAGAATTGCTTGAATCCAGGAGGCGGAGGTTGCACTGAGCCAAGATCACGCCACTGCACTCCATCCCGGGCAACACCGCAGACCTGGTCTCAAAATTTAAAAAATAAACACATACAATAAAATTACATGTTTGAGTATTGTTAGTGTGTTTTTGATTGAAGAACTCATATTTGTTTTAAATCTTACGAATACTCAGCTATAATTTTTTCAAAGATTGTCTGCTATTTTTTTCCATTTATTTTTCTGAGACGACTACGAAGCATATGCTATATCATCTCCTTCTGTCCTACGTGCTTTGTATGATATATCCCTTTGACCCTCTGCCTCTGGTTCTAGGTGAGCCTCCCAGGACCATCTTTCTTTTCTCTTTCCAACTTTTATTTTAGGTTCAGTAGGTACAAGTGCAGAGTTGTTACGTAAGTAAATTGTGTGTTGTGGGGGTTTGCTGTACAGATCACTTTGTCACCCAAGTAATAAGCATAGTAACCTGTAGGTAGTTTTGTGTTCCTCACTCTCCTCATCTGTCATCCTCAAGTAGGCCTGGTGTCTACCATTCCCTCCTTTCTGTTCATGTGTAATCAATGTTTCACTCTCAGAATCATCTTTTGATTTACAAACTTGTTTTCAAATTGTATCCAGTTATAATCATCCCATCCAATGCACTTTTTAGTTTGTATTACAATTACATGATACTATATATACATAAATAAACATATATATATATTATTTCTATCATTTTTGTATGATTCTTTTTCATAAGACAATGAGGTTTTTTGGTTATTTTAAGTTAATATTGAATTCATCTTATTGAGCACTTTAAACATCTTCCAAAATGTTTGTCAATTAGTTCTATAAAATTAGCTTTATCTAGAGTTGGTTTTATTGACTTTTATATGTAAGATACAATTTCTTCCTGTGTTTAAAACATTTGATTCCAGTCTCATTTGATGAGAGTATATTTTATTTTTTTCTCCTTCTCTCTCTCCCTGCTTACTTTTCTTGATGCTCATCTATCTTTGTATTGTTGCTGGCAATTACCTCTCGTATCCCCTAAGCAGCCACTTCACAACTGGGTTTTATAAGGTAGTGACTGTGGGGAGTCCAGATCCCATCCCAGAACCAGCAGAAGCCTGTCCTCAACTCATGAAGTCCCAGTTCATGTCCTCTCTTCTCTCTAGGCTTTTGGGTTATTTAGAGCAGCACTGTCCAATCAGGTAGCCACTGGCCATTTACGAATATTTAAATTGAATATTTAGTCAATGAAATTAAATGAAATGTAAAATGCAGTTTTCTATTCACACTAGCCAACTATGTCTAATGGCTACCATGAAGGGCAGCTCTCCTGCATCTTGACAGATAGTTCTATTGGATGGTGTGACTCTAGAGCTAGAATCCAGGCATTTTTTTCTTTTTTGTTGTTGATTTTTGGTTTTTTCCAGCAGCTGTTCTTTAAGCTTGGCTTTTTTTTTTTTTTGAATGGATGAGCCATGTACCATGTCCCCCTAGTTTCAGGCAGAAAGCCTTACTTTATTTCCCTGTTCCATTGAATCACTTTCAGCCCTCTGTTTCTTGCAGGTTCTAAATAAAGTCTAAGCTCCCAGTGCCTGAGTCCAGGGCTTTTAAATCTGTGGTAACAGAATAATTCACGGCTTTGTTTTTCTGTTCCTTTTCTGGTCTTCAAATCAGAAGCTGCTATTATAGTTTTCCTTTTATGTTTTAACCATTGTAAATAATTATTTCGAGCCAAGAGATTGCTGACCAAGAAGTAAATAGTCCATTCACTTTTATTGCAGACTTATATTCCATTATATTTTGAACCACCTATATTTATTTACACATACTGATTTTATGGCCATTTTGGCTGCTTCCAATTTTTACAATTAATAAGAATGCTGTCATTAACATTCTCATACTTCTGCGCAAGTATGAGAGTTCCTTTATTGGCATATGACAAGAAATGGAGCTGCCAGATCATAGGACATGTGCACAGTAATCATTAATTTATATTATTCTTCAGAACTGTTGCACTGATTTACTCACTATTCCTCAGATTTTTTCAAGATTAAGAATTGATTTCTGGCTGGGCACGGTGGCTCACACCTGTAATTGCAGCACTTTGGGAGGCCAAGGTGGGTGGATCATCTGACTTGGAGACGAGCCTGGCCAGCATGGTGAGACCCCATCTCTACAAAAAATATAAAAATTAGCCGGGCATGGTGGCGCATGCCTGTAATCCAGCTACTCAGGAGGCTGAGGCAGGAGAATCACTTGAACCTAGGAGGTGGAGGTTGCAGAGAGCCAAGATCGTGCCACTGCACTCCAGCCTGGGTGACAAGAGCAAGACTCCGTTTCAAAAAAAAAAAAAAACTGATGTGGATGTAGAATGCTATCTCATTTTAATTTCATTTATCTAATTATTAGACCATATCTTTTTCATAATTTATTTTAGGGGATGGGTCATTTGGGTTTCTTCATTGGCTGTTTACCTGTTAATGTCCTTTGCTTATGATTTTTTTTTTTACTGGATTTAAGAGTTATACATTCATAAAAGTAAACATTTTTTGGTTATATGATTTGCAGTCATCTTTGTATTATCTTGAGCTTTCTTTTTAAGTTTGTTTTCATGACTTTTAATTATTTATAAGTGTTTGGTTTTGGTTTTTATTAAGAAGTCAAATATGTCATTTACTTCTGTTGCTATGTTTCCCAGGCTGGTCTCTCATTATTGGCCTTAATTGATCCTCTTGCCTCAGTCTCCCAAGTAGGTAGGATTACAGTCCTGAGATATCTTGCTTAGGAGACTGCTTGATTAATTAATTAGAGACAGGGTCTCACTCTGTCACCCAGGCTAGGGTACAGTCACCTAATCATAGCTCACTGCAGATTCAAACTTCTGGGTGCAAGTGATCTTCCCACATTAGCCTCCTGAGTAGCTAGGACTACAGGTGTGTGCGACCATGCCTGGCTATTTTATTTTTTTGTAGAGATGGAGCCGTGCTGTGTTCCCCAGGCTGGTCTCAAACTCCTGGTCTCAAGATTTCCTCTCACCTTTGCCTCCTAAACTGCTGGGATTATATGCATGAGCCACTATGCCTGCTCATATTTATTCCTAGTTATGAATGTTTTTGCATTGTGCTACTGTTATTCTCTAGCTTAAATTTATAAAAATATCTTCCTCCTATGTTTGTTTTGTTTTTCATATTTAACTGTGTAATAAATCTGTATGTATCTCTCTGTGTGTGTGATGGTACATAATTTAATTATTTTGTCCATATTTATGATTGATAGTCCTATGATCCTTTCTGTATGGGTTTTCCTTTCCCCTCTGACTTCTTCCAATGCTACTTAAGTATTATACTAATTCCCATGTATGACTGTTTGATTTCCTCTATTCTCTACCACTGGCGTGTTTATCACAGGACCAATTTTACACCATCCTTACTGCCATTCTTCATGTCTCATAGGGAAAATCCTCTTGAACCCCCATTGTGTATGCCTGTAAAGTTTTATTTGCTTTCATAGTGCTTTCATACTTTAATATTCTATCTTGTGTTTGGAACACACACACATGCAGATACATATACACACACATGGAAATTGCACTTAATCTGTAAATAAATTTGAAATAAATTATATTTTATAATGCTTTTCTTTCTATTCAGGAAAATGGATAGGCTCCACATTTTTCCATGTATAGACATCTTCTTTTAGAGCTCCTTCATGATATTTTTAACTTACCTCCAAAAGGATCCTATGTACCATTTGCTAGTTTCATTTCACTGTAGTTGTTTGTAATTTTGGTTGCCATTTTGGATGGCTTAAAAATATTTTTTCTAAGTATTTGTTACTGGAATATAGGAGAAACAAGGATTTTATGTATTATGTTATATAAAGCAACATTAATAAAGTTCACTATTAAAGTTTTTTTAACAGATTATACTAAAGTTAAAAAATAACAAATCAGTATCTTTCATTATTTTGCTGGCTAAAATCACCAATTAACTGTCTAATTGAAGTATTGAGAGTAGTATCCTTGATTTGTTTCTACGTGAAAGGGAAAGCTTGAAATATTTTCACATTATGTAATATGTTATATAGGGCTGTGAATCTCAAACCTTCGGGTGCATCAGAAACACCTGGAGGGTTTGGTTAGCAAAAGGTTATGATTCTCCATGGCGACCATTTCTGAATGAATAAACCTGAGCTGGGTGCAGATAATTTGTATTCCATAACAAACACTTGGGCGTTGCTGCTGCTGCTGGTCAGAAAAGAAATGTGGTGGAGTGGGCAGAGAGACTGGATGCTCACAATGGGAGTCAGGTGGTAAAATTAAAGACGCTGGTCAGGGCAGGGCTCACTAGAGCCTGAGTTGCCACCTGAGAAAGTCTTGAGGACATGAGAGCATTAGGCATGAAGATTTCTGGAGGAGGAGCTTCTTCTTAGGCAAGTGAAACAGGAGAATGTTACTGATTTGTTTGAGAAACTTCAAGAGAACCATAGTGCGTGGAGTGGTGTGGTTGATAAAGAATCGTAAGAGTAACCCAGCGCTATGGGAGGCTGAGACAGGAGGATCACTTGAGGTCAGGAGCTTGTGACCAGCCTGGCCAACATGATGAAACCTAATTTCTACTAAAAATATAAAAATTAGCCAGGCCTGGTGGCAGATGCCTGTAATCCTAGCTACTCGGGAGGCTGAGGCAGGAGAATCTTGCTTGAACCCGGGATGCGGAGTTTGCAGTGAGCTGAGATTGTGCCACTGCATTCCAGCCTGGGTGACAGAATGAGACTTCATCCCCCCCCCAAAATAAAATCATAAAAGACAGGCAGGAGGGGTAATGGGAGGCCTGGAGAACCACCTTAAAGGATTATCATAAGCATTCTATATTTCATTTTAAATGACTTGGGGATTTGCTCTCAAGAGTAAGATAATTTGATATGTTTTTAAAGGATCATCTGACGTTTAAAAGTAAGCATTAAATCGCCCGGGCAGAAACATGGAGACCAGGAAAGGGGCTGTTGCAGTAATACAGACAAGATTTGTTGCCATGGTGGGGAGAAGTGATCAGATTTCAGTGTGGTTAAAGGCAGACCTTGAACTTGACTCTCCTGCCGTTGGATAAGAGGTGTGAAAGGAAAAGAGTTGTCATGGAGGCTACCAAAGCTTTTAGCCTGAGCAACTCAAAAATCGTTGAACCCCTTCAAGGAAACTGAGGATTTCTCTGAAATGAGGACATTGTGTAAAGAAAGGAAACTGTTATCTCAATGCACTGTGTGTGGAAAGTGCTGAGGGAGGATATTCAAAATAATACAAATACAGAGAATTTTATCAAGTCCATACGTGGGACTTGGTATTTTTTATGAACGATTATTAAAGGTTTAGGGACCACAGTGGAACTCCTTGTGAAAAACATAAATTGTATTTTGATATTGTCTAGTGTTAAACCCGAGTTTCTTCACCATGCTACGTCTCTCCCTTAGTTATGGCAACCTATGTGGCCACACTGAAGTTTGCCATGGATTCACTTTGTATGTTATTCTACCTCTTGATTCTTCCTGCCACAAAATCGTAGTCATTTCAACTCTCATCATTTGTTTTACTGAAAATGTGGATGGATGCTCCCTCAACAAACTGAACTTTCCTTTCCACACTAAGTTGCCTGCTGTGAGCAGCTGCAGAAAGCAGCTCTGTTTCGGCAACAAAGAAAAGCATATTGTAGAACTACCCACACCTCATGCTTCTGGGTCATTTTCTTTTGCATTTATTTTTATTATTCCAAAAAGAACCACAAACAATGTTTTCTGCTTCTGATGATCAAATATTTATTTATATAAAGGGGTGCTTTACGCTTTTCAGCTTAACTATAATTAAATTTGGTTTTCCCTGGATATAAAATGGATCATACCTTAATTTAAAAATCAAGTCTTCATACAAGATATGAAAATTACAAATTCTAAATAAGGATTGATGTCTGTTGCTAATAGTCTAACAAGAAGAACATTGTGGTACATCAGAGGAAATATTTTTTTAAATAAGCAATGTGTATAGTTCTTATTTAATTACTAACTTTTAACTATGTTTGAATGATTTTTTTCCTTGCCAACCTCATCGTTGGCACACCACCATGACACAGAGAAAAGTCCACATCTATTGATTATTAAAAAGAAGGTAGTGAAAAATCTATTAACTATGTTTTATAGTATTTCTCATTGTGTATTCTTAAATATAAAAATGAAAAATAAAACTTAGTCCTTTTACTACAAATGCTTAACCTTTATTTTCTAAGTAAAAACAGACTGGAGATGTTCATTCCCTATCTCCACCCACCATCATCGACAATATTTAGTTTTTAAATCACAAGACTAACTTTTTTTTTAGTCAATTTCAAGAAAAAAATGATGCCAGATTTAGGAGCTTAAAATCTTAGGTATGGCCAGGCATGGTGGCTCGTGCTTGTAATCCCAGCAATTTGGGAGACTGCAGTGGACAAATTGCTTGAGGCCAGGGGTTCAAGACCAGCCTGAACACGGGGAAATCTCACTGCTAACAAAAATACAATACAATTAGCCAGGCATCAATGGCATATGTCAGTAGTCCCAGCTACCTTGGAGGCTGAGGCACAAGAATCTCTTGAACTAGAAGGCGGAGGCTGCAGTGAGCCAAAATCTTGTCACTGCACTCCAGCCTGGGTGACAAAGTCTTGGATGTGAATGTCACCTCCTTTCATGGTGTCTCTGACGAGTTGTCAGCCCTCCTCTGCTGGAGTCCTACAGTGACAGCACATGCACTTTATTATAGAATGGGGCATTTTATCTTGTGGTTTCTATGATTTTCATATACATATTTACATTCTTTGAATATGTTTCTTTAATAAATGAGAACCAAAATGAAAATATTATAGTTATGAGACATAAGATATATAAAATGTATATCAGTGCTATAGGGATTGAAAATATTCAGTAAATATTAGTTACCATGATTTTAAAAGAAGTTGTGTCTAATCTTTGCCTTGAAGGCAATACAATGTCACTGGAAGATTAAGATATGAACATACTCTGTTAGCGCAAAGTATCATAGACCATAAACAACAGAATTATTTCTCACAGTTCTGGAGGGTGAAGGTTGAATTTCAGGGCACCATCTTGGTTGTATCTGGTGAGGGGCCTCCTCCAGGCTACAGACTATCAACTTTTCCTTGTATCCTCACATGGCAAAAAGACAGGGGGCTAGCTCTCTAAACTCTTCTTATACGCGGACAAATCCCATTTATGAGGGCCCCATGCTGGTAACCTAATTATCTTCCAAACCCACACCTCCAAATACCATCACACTGAAACTAGAGTTTCAACATATAAACTTTGGAGGAAGACAAACATTCATTCCATAATACACACTGAAAATGAACTTAAGATTGTTTGATATAAATGCAATTCTGTAGAAATAATTTTAAAAACCCAAGCGACTGGCAGAATAATTATATAGAAAACAACAAGAAGACCTAAAGCTATGTAGAGAATATTTTCCATTTTAATATTCAGACAAGTTTTTAAATAGGGTTGGATTAAGCGTATACATATGTACACACACATATAACATACACATCTCATCTATATAGACACTTTCCCAAGGACCTAGTTATTTTGTCCCCACACCCAAACCCCACCCAGCAACATCTCTAAATGTATCTCCGAATGCTGATCTGTTAAGGCAGGTGGGAAACTTAGAGAAAGAATACAGATCACTTGTAGCCTTCTCCACAAAAGCATTAGCACTGAGACTCAGCATGCACACATTTCTCCATGGCTGGTGGCCCCATCGAAGTCCTATTATAAAGGATGCAGATATGGAGGATACCTGGTGCTCCACCGATAAGAACTAAAATTCAAGTCAGCTGCAGTGATGCTGCATAAATTAACATTTCTTTGTCCAAAGCAAAAGGAGGCCCTGACTCATTTCAGGAGAGGCACTTCTAATTATTGAGGAAAGGTGTTAGGAAGAAATCACAGGCCCTAGAGACTCTCAACAATCTGTATCTATTACAAATCTAATAACACCATAGGAAGCAAATTAAGGTGGAAACTGATTGCTGTTGATTGCAAAGGTCTTTATATGTAATTTAAATGATCCATAAAGAACAACTGGTGGACTGGTCTCCAAAATAAATTATCCTGTAATAGGAAATTCAAATGTTTTGATCACTAGACTATAGATGATAAAATTACATAATTTGAAAACATAATTTTAATATACATTTTTATTGAGGAAAGTAGTTTCTATTTAATCAATGAAAATAAGTGTATTAATATGGAATTGTATAGTTTTTCATAGGAGCTAGTTATTTACTAGTTCTTTCATTGGTTAATGTGAGCTAAACGTAAAACCAAATTCTGTACAATTTATTCACAAAGAAACCAAACGATAGCGTGGCAGTAATCAAAATAAACAAAAAAACAGAATACCTTAGAACATGTAGGTGCATTGAAATTAAGTAAGCTTTACATCTAGAAACAATTTTGGTCTACCTGAGGCTTGAGCCTGAGCCCTGAGCTTGTATTATATAAATAATTTTTCCTACTGAGCAGTGATCATGACTTCCAAAGATGGAATACTATGTAAGCAATGCTTTCGGGCATTAGCTGCTTCACTAGTGGGCCTATCCATAAAGGTTCATTGGTTTGCAGAAAATACATAAAATCAAGCATTGGGGAAAGCTTTTGCATAATCTCCAAGCACAGCAGGTTTTAAGTAATTTGACTGTACGGGACTCTCTCAACCAAGGGGTTCTTGGGCTTCTGCTATAACACTCCCAGTGGCAGAGACCATTTGGTTTCTGTATGGTTCTATTGAAACGTCTTTTTTTTTTTTTTAATAATGAGCCAAAGTTTCTGTCCCTTCCATTTCTATTCACCTGTATGTCCTTCTGTATCTCAAGGCCGCACAAAACAAACCCAAACTCAGTGTCCCAAGACAGCTATCAGCTGTGGGATAATAACCACCACACCCTCCTCCCCAAAAGGGAGTAATAATAAGCGGAGTAATAGAATAACTCCAGTTATTCTATTCACTAACATATTCCTCTGAGTAATTCATTTTCAGTGTCTCTGTTAAAGGAAGACATTAAAAAAAAAAAAAAAAGAGGACGAGAACTACAGGTAGTAGTCTACTAGCTCCTAGCTGATACACCCACTGGCTTTACCCTAACTTCTTCAACTCAAATATCTCCCTTTCTCCCTTCAGCCTAGGAGTGCGATGGTTTCACACTGTTGCCAATCCCTATGTTACTTTATCATCCCTTTTTAGCTTCTGACTCTTTCTTCACCTGTGCAATCAATTGTCTTTATTAAAAGATATTTGAAGAGGTTTCTGTTGTAGTTTTTGTATACCAAGAACAGGATGATCAACTTTGTGATTCTGATTACTTATTCTTTGAGGTTCAATGTCTTCTTGTTTAAAGCAACTGTTAGTATTGACATTAAAAGTTCTAGTGTAGGCCAGGTGCGGTGGCTCACGCCTGTAATCCCAGCGCTTTGGGAGGCCAAGGCAGGCGGATCACGAGGTCAGGAGATCAAGACCATCCTGGCCAACATGATGAAACCCCATCTCTACTAAAAATACAAAAAAATTAGCTGGACATGGTGGTGCACACCTGTAGTCCCAAATTCTTGGGAGCCTGAGGCCAGAGAATTGCTTGAACCCAGGAGGCAGAGCTTGCAGTGAGCTGAGATCATACCACTGCACTACAGCCTGGGTGTCAGTGTGAGACTCCGTATCAAAAAAAAAAAAAAAAAAAAATTTTTAAGCATAAATTTGCATCTGTGGACAAAAGAAAAGTAATTTAAAAGTTTTTCAATTTTTGACAGTGAAAACTCATGGTCAAAAAGGCCTGGACACAGGTCACAGCTTCAAATCTTATTTGCTTTGTAACTTGCTTAAATTATTCCAACTCTTCATTTTCCATATTTAAAATAACAAAACAATGCTGACTTAACAATACAGCGTGGAATATGTAGATAATTATGTAAAGCGTATAGCACAGAATCTGTAAAGTTGTAGGCACCTGATAAATATGACTTCTGCCTCTTCTACATAAAATGATGTAGATTAATTCCAAGAGCCCCAGTCACTTCTTATTTACTTCTGACAAGAATTTTTTTCTGAAGTACTAATTATAAAATCAACTAATTATGTTGTAGCCTTGGGAAGTTTTAGAGTAGGTCATTAAAGTTGTAATTATAGTGTGAATTTTTTTAGAAAGAGGTCTGGTAATAAATCCCCCAGAAATCTTTATATAATGTGGCTTTCTTTATTTAAAACCAAGGCACATAATGAAAAAACTAGAGCTTTTAATCTTCAAAAAAGGTTTTGAGTTTTATAAGTAATGAGTAGGCTCTTTTGTGAACCAGACAAGGGCCATTGAAAGAAACGAGTGCCCAGAGGGGATAAATCACTCTCCCCAAAGTGCTGTGAACAAGTAGTGAATGGGAGTGTGTGCCTATGCACATACAGTTGTGTGAGGGTGAGAGTGTTTGTGCTGGAGGTGTGTGTGTGTATTGGAAGTAATAGTGAAGATTCCGAAAGAAGACTGATGCAGATGTTTCCTATTCTAGTTTTGATGAATTTGAGATCTCTATTATCTGGAATGATTGAGGAAAAAAACCTTCGCTGTTAGTATTACAAAAATATGCATAGGTGTTTATGTTCTGTAAATAAAGATATAAACCTTAATATATGATATATAGAGTGTACTGCCAACCCAGCTGATCTGTAAATCTGTTTGCTCTTAGATCCACGCCTTGGGCCTTCTTCTATTCTGTTCCTTCCCTATTTCAGAAAACAACACTTCTTAGGCTCTCCTGACCAATGGCTTTGAGGGGAGTTGGCCAGTAGGAAGCACTAAATGTGAACAGGCCCTTTCTGTTTTGTCTGCTTTTTCTGGTTCACTTCCAACAGCAGCTAGGTTCGTCTAGGGTTTCAGCTTCTGTCTGATAGACCCACTGGCTTTACTTTAGTCCCTGTGACTCAGATGTCTCTCTTTCTCCCTTCAGTCTAGAGATGAGAATGATTTCATGCTGTTGCCAATCCCTGTTACCTTATCATCCCCTGCTTAGCTTCTTGCCATTTCTTCACCTGTGTAGTCAGTTGTCTTTATTAAATTTTCTCATTTCAGATATTTAAAGAGGTTTCTGTTTTCTGGGTATACCAACTCTTGCTTTCACAGTATATTTAATCTTGAGTGAGCATATGAATTGAGAGGCTGGGATATTAGAACATTTTATTAAATTTAAAGCTATATCAAATATCATTGTAATTTTCCTTTAGACATTTTCAGATTGATTTAACCATGCCCTTAAATGACTGTGGACAAATCATTAAACTCATGGTCTTACTTTTACCTTTATCTGCACAGTAAGTCGAAAGCAATAGGCTTGACCTTCCTCAAAAGATAGTTAAGGTAAGACATGGTGGCTCATGCCTGAAATCCCAGCACTTTGGGAGGCCAAGGTGGCCGGATCGCCTGAGGTTAAGGGTTCAAGACAAGCCTGGCAAACATGGCGAAACCCTGTCTCTACTAAAAATACAAAACATAGCTGGGCGTGGTGGCACATTCCTGTAATCCCAGCTGCTTGGGAGGCTGAGGCAGAGAATCGCTTGAACCCACAAGGCAGAGGTTGCAGTGACCTGAGATCGTGCCACTGCACTCCAGCCTGGGCAACAGAGTGAGACTCCATCTTAAAAAAGAAAAGATAATAATAAAATGGAGCATTTGAGAAATATACATAGCACTATATGACTGCCCAAGAGCAACAAGAGAAAGAGAAATAAACATAAGCCTCCAGTGATGGTTTAATGTTGAAGTGAAATCCAAGCTTTAGCACATGCTTTGCATGTGCCCCGGGACACCAAGGTTGATTCAACTTCAGTCTCTAAATCTATAAAATAGTGGTAACAACATCTCCTTCTCAACGGTGTCATAAAGGTTACTTTACCTAACCTTTGTAATGCTCTCAGCACTTGGGTATTGCATAGAATGGCTCTTCAAGGAGGTTGGTATTTTCTTCATCTATTTCTGTGCAAGATGTAGAAGTTCTTTCTGATAGCACTCCCTGGTCAATGTATTCCTAAGTAAAACACATATAGGAGTATGATACATGTCACCTATCACTTGATTAACTGAATCTCTCTCTCTCTCTTTTAGCAGAAAATAATGACCAGGTATTTATTGAGTTTGAGTCGCTGCTCATCTTCTGAGATTCCATTTCAACTTGCCAAACACTCCAGTTAAATAATATTCCTCTGAATTTCACTTTGAATTTACTTTACATGGATATCTACTTAATTTTTGTTAACTTACCTGTTCCAGGTTGCATCTTGCTTTGTTTTAGTATTTTATTTATTTATTTATTTATTTATTTATTTATTTATTTATTTATTGTTATGAGACGGAGTTTCACTCTTCTCACCCAGGCTGGAGTGTAATGGCATGATCTCGGTTCACTGCAACCTCCACCTCTTGGGTTCTAGCAATCCTCCTGCCTCAGCCTTTCAAGTAGCTGGGATTATAGGCACTCTCCACCATGCCAGGCTATTTTTTGTATTTTTAGTAGTGATGGGATTTCACCATGTTGGCCAGGCTCATCTCGAACTCCTTACCTCAGGTGATCTGTCTGTCTCAGCCTCCCAGAGTGCTGGGATTAGAGGCGTGAGCCACCGTGCTGCACCCTGCTTTGTTTTAATGTAAAGTCAACAATTTTATGCATATCACTGTTTGAAAGAATATCCCCGACAGTGCCTTCTGTAGCTTACGTATCCTTACACGTTTGTGTTATTTGCCCAGTTTCCATATGACATTCAGGTTTAGAATGGTATGTCTCATTATTGTATCTTGCCCAAGCTAGTGACTTTGATATTGCCACCCCTTTTTGACCTTGCTTTGTTACCAGAAAAAAAAAGGCAGGATGGGGGGGATGTGTTACCCAAACTCTAGCCAGTCGAATTGTGTCGACTGCTTTCCAGAAGAACATATGTTCTCATTGGAAAGACTCAGAAAAATTTGGCATCAGGGATGGCATGTGGAATTTAGGAATGAGTCTGCTTTTTAAGAGGAAGTATAAAATAGCAGAAAGTACACTAGATTTAGAAACAGAACATGTGGGGCCTCGTTCTTGTTCAACCCCTTATGCCCTTTGATATCTTAGGTAAGTTCCTCATCTTTGTTGAAACATGCTCTTTATTATTTCTTCTATCTCCACAATTCCATGGTATTAGAAAATGTTTATATTTGAGACAAAACCTGCACTTGCTTCTATCTGCTTTAATTTGAATGCTATATTTTTGTGTGTGTCTAAGATATGCTACAATATTGAGGGATTCTTGGTATCGAAAATCAAATGAAAATGAGAGATAATGAATGGGTCATAAAGAGACAACAAAGCAAAGAATGTGCAACATTTATAAAAACTAAATTATTTGATCCATCTTATATTGCATCATTAGTATGTGTATTTTATAATATAAAAAATGCAAAAAAATACAAATGTGCTCATAATGAAAAGCAACCAGCTATGAACCTATTTTTCAGCTCCAAGCCCACACCCCTAATCTCCTCATTCATACCTTGAGTCCAACACACACAAGCAAGCTTATTATACCATTTCATTTGAGGTTTTTCTGGTTGTTCATTTCACATGTATAATAGCACACTAAGTATCTGTTTCTTGATTTATCTACTTTAGATATGGAGCATTGATTTTCTACTTATACCGAGAATGAAAGTCATTCACTCCATATCCCACTTCTGTCTCCTCCCTGACTTTATCAGAATTCTCAATTTCCAAAGTTGGTCTTCATGGCACACTTAATTGAGGATAATAGCACAGTTAAGAAACAGGGTTTACTGTGGAAAGCAGTTTGGTGATTTCTCAGAGAACTTAAAACAGAACTATCATTCAACCCAGCAATCTCACTATAGTATATACAGCTTAGAGAAAATAAATTGTTCGCCAAAAGGCACGTGCACTTGATGTTTATCACAACACTATTCACAATATCAAAGACATGGAATCAACTTGGGTCCCAACAAACAGTGGATTGGATAAGAAAAATGTGGTACATATACATCATGGAATACTACACAGCCATAAAAAGAATAAAAATATCTCTTTCACAGAAACACAGATGGAGCTGGAGGCCATTATCCCAAACAAATTAACATAGAAACAGAAAACCAAATACCACATGTTCTCACCCATGAAAACTGAATGATGAGTACATATGGACATAAAAATGCCAACAATAGACACTGGGGATGACGGGAGAGGGGAAGGATGGACAGGGACAAGGGGTGAAAAACTAACTATTGGGTACTACGCTTCATACCAGAGTAATGGGGCTGATTGCATCCCAAATTTCAGCATCATGCAAAATACCCATGTGACAAACCTGCACTGTGTACCCCCTGGATCTAAAATAAAAGTTTAAATGATCAAAAAACAAACAGAAAAGATATTTGAAAAATATCTGTATTATTAATGTAAACCATGTTGCAATGATAAAACATTTTGCCAATAAAAGTAATTTTGACTTGGAAAAAAAAGAAATAGAATGATAGTCTACAGACTTGTGATAATTCCTGAAGCCTCTGGAAAACATAATAAATTTTAAAAATAAGATTTAATGATTTTTCTCAAAAAAAAAAAATCACAAATAGACTGGGCACAGTGGCTCACACCTGTAATCTCAGCACTTTGGGAGCCTGAGGCAGGCAGATCACTTGAAGTCAGGAATTTGAGACCAGCCTGGATGGCAAAACCCCATCTCTACTAAAACTACAAAAATTAGCTGGGCATGATGGTGTGCACCTGTAATCCCAGCTACTTGAGAGGCCGAGACAGGAGAATCGCTTAAATCTGGGAGGTGGAGGTTGCAGTGAGCTTAGATTGTGCCAGTGCACTCCAGCCTGAGCAACGGTGCGAGACTCTGTCTCAAAAAAAAGTAAAGAAGTTAAGAAATTTAAAAAAATAAAAGCATAAATGAATGACTCGATAAGTAAATATGTAAATAAATAGCTTCGGGAAAAAATGAATAAAAAACAAGAAACATGAATTTTTATATAAAATTAAGGTTGCTCTAGTTATATTATTCCCTAGTTTTCCCCCAACAAATTTTCAAACTTAGAATAACAATTATATTTGGCTGTGCACCAACTGAAGCCTATAAGCGTCGGCTATTTTTTTAAGACCAGACCTCCCTTTCATCTCAGTCTGAGGTGCATGAGGCTTTTAATATGAAATCACTTTCCATTCAGTCCAAAGCTTCCTTGTTGCTGATGAATGTCATACATAATGATAGATTACATCCATATATCCTCAGCAGTAAACCATTTATCACACAAGGGAGATATATTATTGTAAATTCTGATCAAAGCTGCCGACTTCCTTTAGCTGGCAGAAATGCTGCACCCTGTTAGTTGATTGTACAATATCCTGGGAGAAACAGGGAAAATTATGCTGTTGAATGAGGGTTTGGCAACTCTAGGGGTTTCTAAAATGCCTTTTAGAAAAATCATGTTTCGTGTAGAACCTTCTATGATCCAGGCATGTGAACTGTAAAACTCTTATTTTGCCTCCTTCACTCAATTAAATCAGAAAGCTATGGGACTTTTTGCAAGTTGCTCTGTGATGTCTGCAAACAGATTCCTGAATGACATCCTGTGGACACTTTGCCCCCTTTCTTAGAGAGACAATAATTATTATCACTTCTTTTTGAAGCATGCTGTGAGTGATTTTATCAGTTGTTTGCTAATGAGCTCTGTCTCTGCTTTATAATGTCAATCATAAGGATGCCTTTTAAATACAATTTATCTCCCAGATTTATTTTCTTTTCACTCTTCCTGATGAAGCTATGTACTGTTTTGCTTCAGGGAATCACCCACACAACCCAGGCAGAGAAGGCTGACCTCTTTGATCTCTTGTATATAACACACTCTCTCCTTAGAGAACAGAACTTTCCAAAAAGGACATTACCGCCCTCCAGATGAGTCTCTTCGTGTGTTTTATCTGTGATTTTAGGTTATCATTGCCCTCTGTTACACATCTGTATTCACTGCTTTTCAAATTCAATAACATGTAAGAGCCTCAGTGTTAAAATTATCCCAAGTCAAGTGAAACACAGAATGAAGCAAGAACAATAGGACCTTTCTTCCTTCTCACTTGTGTTTCTGGCCAGCATGCTGGTATGGTTTATTCAGGTTTTATGCAAAGTTTTAGCAGGCAATTCACCAAATCAAGTCAGAAACATGCACCCAACGTTTATAAACAACATTACTTCATTGATCATCACCACATTCTTGAAGTAGCCTTTCTGTGCTTTGGCTTTTTAAGAAGTCAGTATTGAAATTCATATTCTACTCTTGCAGACTGTGTGAGCTCACTATATCCCTTGTGTGGTGTATAGAGGAAGTGTAATTTTCGCCAAGTGGCTTGTCCTTAAAACAAGAGATGGCTAAATTGATCAGAATGGGATATGGTTATAGCAAAAATAGTATACACTAAACCTTAGGTGTTCCTGTTAATAGTTCTTACTACCCTGACTATTCAGATTATTGCATTCCTACAAAAGTAAGATTGACAGATTTAGCAAATAAAATACAGCACACCTGTTCAAATCTGAATTGCAGATAAACATTGAATGCAATTTTAGTATAAGTATGTCCCAAATATTGCTTCTAGGACACACATAAAAAATTGTTTATCTGAAATTCAGATTTGAACAGGTGTACTGTATTTTACCTGGCAACCCTACATATAATAGAATTCACGTTCTAGTCTTTGCTAGTCTGCAGGTGTTAGGCTCCCCAGCGTGGTAACTCCTATGAACTGAATTGCACTGCTCCTACTCCACTATTCACATGTTGAAGCCCTAACTCTCAATGAGACTATATTTGGAGATATGGTTTTTAGAGGAAAGTTAAGGTTAAATGAGGTCACAAGGGTGAGGGCTTAATCTTGTAGCACTGTGGGCGTATAAAAAGAGAAAGAGAATCTCTCTTAGGTGAGGATGCAGTAAGAAGGTAGGATCTGCAACCCAAGGAGAGCCGTCATCAGAGCCCAATCATGCTGGCACCTGGTCTTGGCCTTCCAGTCTCCAGAAATTCGAGAAAATAAATATCTGTTGTTTAAACCACCCAGTCTATGGTGTTTTGTTATAACAGCCCAAGTTGATTTATACAGTAACTTTAGGATACCTTACTAGGGCACAGTTTTATTATTCTTGCTGAACTGAGAGCTAACAAGCATCGTCATTACCTTTGATATGGTTTGGCTGTGTCCCCATCCAAATCTTATCTTGAATTATAACTTCCGCAATTCCCACCTGTCATGGGAGGGACCCAGAGGGAGGTAATTGAATCATAGGGGGCTGGTCTCTCCCGTGCTGTTCTTGTGGTAGTTAACAGGTCTCACAAGATCTGATGGATTTAAAAACAGGAGTTGCCCTGCCCAGGCTCTCATTTTCCCTGCTGCCATCCATGTAAGATGTGACTTGCTCCTCCTTGCCTTCCACCGTGTTTGTGGGCCTTTCCAGCCATGTGGAACTGTAAGTCCATTAACCCTCTCTTTTGTAAATTGCCCAGTCTCAGGTATGTCTTTATCAGCAGAGTGAAAATGGACTAGTACAGTAAATTGTTACCAGTAGAGTGGGACACTGTTGAAAAGGTACCTGAAAATGTGGGAATAACTGGAACTGGGTAACAGGCAGAGGATGGAATGCTTTGGAGGTCTTAGAAGTAGATAGGAAAATGTGGGAAAGTTTGGAACTTCTTGAGACTTGTTAAATGACTTTGACAAAATTGCTGATAGTGATATAAAAAATAAGGTCCAGGTTGGGAACTAAAGCAAAGGTGACTCTTGTCATGTTTTAGCATAGAGACTGGTGGCATTTTGCCCTTCCCTAGAGATTTGTACAACTTTGAACTTGAGAGAGATGATATAGGGTATCTTGCAGAAGAAATTTCTAAGCAGCAAAGCATTCAAGAGTTGACTTGGGTGCTATTAAAGGCATTCAGTTTTATAAGGGAAGCAGAGCATAAAAGTTCAGAAAATTTGCAGCCTGACAATGCAATAGAAAAGAAAATTCCATTTTCTGAGGCAAAATTCAAGCTGGCTGCAGAAATTTGCATAAGTAAAAAGAGCCAAATGTTAATCCCCAGGACAATGGGGAAAATGTCTCCAAGGCATGTCAGAGGTCTTCACAGCAGCCCCTCCCATCACAGGCCTGGAGGCCTGGGAGAAAAAAAATGATTTTGTTGGCGGGGCCTAGTGCCCCTCTGCTGTGAGCAGTCTAGGGACTTGGTGCCATGCATCCCAGCCACTCCAGCCATTACCAAAAGGGGCCGAGGTGCAGCTCAGGTCATATTTTTAGAGGGTGCAAGCCCCAAGCTTGGCAGATTCCATGTGGTGTTGAGCCTGTGGGTGCACAAAAGTCAAGAATTGAAGTTTGGAAATCTCCACCTAGATTTCAGTGGATATGTGGAAATGCCTGGATATTCAGGCAGAAGTTTGCTGCAGGGCAGGACAGTCCTAGAGAACCTCTGCTAGGGTGCTGCAGAAGGGAAATGTGGGGTTGAAGCCCCCACACAGAGTCTGTACTGGAGCACTGCCTAGTGAAGCTGTGAGAAGAGGACCACAATCCTCCAGACCCCAGAAAATGGGAGCTCCACTGACAGCTTGCACCGTGCATCTGAACAAGTCACAGAGACTCAATGCCAGCCCAAGAAAGCAGCCAGGAGGGAAGCTGTACCCTGAAAAGCCACAGAAGCCGAGCTGCCCAAGACCATGAGAACCCACCTCTTGCATCAGTATGACCCAGATGAGAGAGACGTGGAGTCAAAGGAGATCATTTTGGAGCTTTAATATTTGACTGCCCTGCTGGATTTTGGACTTCCATAAGTCCTGTACCCCCTTCATTTTGGCCAGTTTCTCCCATTTGGAACAACTGTATTTACCTAATGCCTGTACCCTCATTTTATCTAGGAAGTAATCAATTTGGTTTTGATTTTACAGTCTCATAGGAAGAAGGGACTTGCCTTGTCTCAGATGAGAAGTTGGATTGTGGACTTTTGAGTTAATGCTGAAATGAATTAAGACTTTGGGTGAGTGTAGGGAAGGCATGATTTGTTTTGAAATGTGAGGACATGAGATTTGAGATTTCAGAGGGGCTAGGAATGGAATAATATGGTTTGGCTGTGACCCCACCCAAATCTCATCTAAAATTGTAACTCCTACAATTCCCACATGTCATGGGAAAGACCCAGAGGGAAGTCATTGCATCATGGGGGTTGATCTTTCCTCTGCTGTTCTCATAATAGTGAGTGGGTCTCACAAGATCTGATGATTTTGAAAACGGGAGTTTCCCTACACAATCTCTCTTTTTGCCTGCTGCAATCCATGTAAGATGCGACTTGCTTCTCCTTGCCTTCTGCCATGATTGTGAGGCTGACCTCCCCAGCTATTTGGAACTGTGAGTCCATTAAACTTCTTTTTTTAGTAAATTGTCCAGTCTCAGATATGTCTTTGTTAGCAGCATGAAAACAGACTAATACAACCTTTCTAGTCTGGACATGTCAGTCAATTACTCTACTAAATTTGAGCAAATAAAGACAAGTGAAGGAATCTCCCAATGGTTGGCCCTTAAGCATCAAATTCTATGATTGGCTAATTTCTCAATTTTGACATCATAAATCAGAACAATGAAGAGAAATCATGGGGGGTAGATGTGACAATGAAACCAGCCCACTATTGGCTGAAAAATATTAAAGGCACTGATGGGAACATTTAATTAACTAGAGAAATAGGGGAAGACAGCCTGACTGTCATCTGACTTTGCTGTTAGAATCTAAATTATCTACCTAAATTATCGAATTAGTAGATGTATTTACAAGGAATAAGGGCAGTGTTTGTGTGTGTGTGAGGCCGTGCGTGTGTGCAAAGGTACACAGAGCATGCACCAAATTAAGACTCAGTAGCCCCATTTAGAAAGGAGGACCTGAGACTTCTGAGAGGTTTATCACAGGCCTCCATCTCCCTTCTAAGTGGCAGAATTGGAGAGCATCCTGAAGCCAAAAGACATGCCTTTTCCTCCATAACTGGTTACCTACCTTGAGAACTAGAATCTCACATTTTTCACCATAGATCTACTAAGAAATCAGTAACAGTGCATTTCCTCAAATTGACATCGAGCAAAATTTCATCCATCTTCCAACAACCTGTCATTGTTACCCGCCTAAACCTTTTCTTCTTCATAAGGGCAATTTTTATTTTATTACCTCTGGTATGATATTAATTATGAAGACTTTCTTCCAGGGGGCCACCATATTACTCTCTTATTTACCTTCTTATATTAAAAATAGGTGATTTTTCATACCAGATATGGTAAAATCAAAGCTAAGTTAGCTAGAATGGGTGATTCCTCCCACATTGCTACTCTGGAGAATATCGCTATGCACCCTGAAGTGTACAGGGTGTTCATGCCCATGATAGGTGTTTTATTTTTGTTAATGAGGTGGTGAGGTTGAGGTGAAACTCATGACTAAGTAGAGGCAGAAATCTCTGTAAAAACCAAATGTTTATTTAGACTGATGTGAGGACGCCTCAGTCTCTGATCCTCCAAGAACAAATGTGTCATATATAGAAGTAAAATATTGAGACTGGGCGCGATGGCTCATGCCTGTAATCCCAGCCCTTTGGGAGATTGAGGTGGGCAGATCACGAGGTCAGGTGTTTGAGACCATACTGGCCAACATGGTGAAACCTTGTCTCTACTAAAATACAAAAATTAGCTGGGCATGGTGATACTTGCCTATAATCCCAGTTACTGGGGAGACTTAGGCAGGAGAATCGCTTGAACCTGGGAGACAGAGATTGCAGTAAGCCAAGATCGCGCCACTTCAGCCTGGCCACAGAGCTGGACTCAGTCTGGGGAAAAAAAAAAAAAAAAAAAAAAACGATGTGAATGGCTTGCTGTCTCCCGGATGCTAAAAATGACCAAGGAAGTGTATGAGTAGCTGCTGGAAACAAGCCCCTGATACTCGATGTGTGATTGAGAAGACCTTGTAGTTGAGCAAACACCTTTGTTCTTATATTTTTTAACTCATCAAACTTGAACTCAGTCTTTTTCTTTTCCTTCTTTATGGCGCAGATAGTGATATGCAGCACACCATGTGGATTTGAGCAAATGATTTTAAATTTACACCTAAAAACCACTGCAATTTTATGATGAATTGGCCTCCATCTACTTCTGAATTTAAACTTTGCTAAAAGGAAAATCCCTACACTTTCTTAAAATTTAAGATACAATTCCATTAGCAAGAAACGTCAGAGTGACATTTTGAGCAATGATTGCATCAGACAAAAAATTTATTATATATTTGAAATCTATTGGCAACACATTGGAAAACCTTCAAGAGTTAGAAAGCAGCTGTTGCTCTGAAATTTAAAATAATCACATTTTAGATTCTTTCAATTATAGTTAAAAGGATTCTGTAAAGACTGTACCTATAGCCAGTCTGTAGGTAATTTTAATACCAAGTGGTTAATTTTAATACCAAGTGGTTAACTTAAAGATCTTCCTGTATTAATTAGCATTCTTTTTAAAATAAGAAGTCTTAATTAAATTCTCAATTGAGCAAAAGAAACCTTATTCTTTGATCAATGTTACAATATTCTCCAAAGTCACACTCAGATCTCAGTTTCTGTGATGAGTGATTAGGGAAAGGAATGCATTCTCCCACCATTAATACCTTTTGAGCCAATAACCCTAAACTGTTGATCCTTAGCTAAAAAAGTTTTTGGTCTACCCAGAACACAGTTTGCATTCAGACTCAGGCCTCATTTGAAATTCTGGCTCCTAGATTTCTCATCTCCTTGACACTGGGCAATTCCGTTTTCCTTGCATGATAATCCATCCTCTCTTTTTTGTTTGTTCGTTTTGGTTTTGGCTTTTAAATTGTGGTTTGTCTGCAGTCAAGAATTTTCACCGCAAGCTGGGTGCAGTGGCTGGTGTCTGTAATCCCAACATTTTAGGAGGCTCAGCTGGGTGGATCACTTGAGGTCAGAAGTTTGAGACCAACCTGGCCAACATGGTGAAACACTGTGTCTACTATAAGTACAAAAATTAGCTGGGTGTGGTGGTGCACGTGTGTAGGGGGCTGAGGCAGGAGAATCACTTGAGCCCAGGAGGCGGAGGTTGCAGTGAGCCAAGATCATGCCACTGCACTCCAGCCTAGGTTACAGAGAGAGACTCTATCTCAAAAAAAAAAAAAAAAAAAAAAAAAAGAAAGAAAGAAAGAAAAGAAATGTCATTGGCCTTTGACCAATATTTCTCTAGTCCTTATCCAGCCCCAGCCCCTAGTAATCATCATTCTACTCTCTGCTTCAGTGAGTTCAACATTTTTAGATTCCACATATAAGTGACTTGGCTTACTTCACTTAACGTAACGCCTTTCAAGTTCATTCATGTTGTCACAAATGACAGAATTTTCTTTTTTTCTCTAAAGCTGAAGAGTATTCCATTGTGTATATGTAGATACCATATTTTATTTGTTCATCTGTTGATAAACATTTAGGTAGATTCTATTTCTGGGCTAAGGTGAATGGTGTTTATGTAAGTGTAGGATTGCAAATATCTCTTCTACAGATTGATTTTGTTTCCTTTGGCTATATATCTGGTAGTGGGACTGCTTGATCATATGGTAGTTCTATTTTATATTTCTGAAGAATCTCCATTCTATGTTCCATAATGGCTTTACTAATGACATTCTCACCATAAATAAGGTAAGGTAATACATAAGTTAATTAACTTGATTTAGCCATTCCACATTGTGTACATATTTCAAAACATCATATTTTAAAACATTGAAACATCATGTTGTATATTAGAAATATATGTAACTTTTATGTCAATAAAAAAAGCAATGTCATTATCATTCTTTAGTGACAATTCTCCTGAAAAGTCATCTTACTCATAGTTGATGAGTGTGTTTTAAATTACAACGCTCAGGAAGTATGCCTTTAAATCAGTAATCAGTATCTGTCACATGGTTTATTGAGAACAATTTTTAGATTGGACAATAATTTACAAATTTAGGTCTTTCATTTTTAAAATAATTCATGGCTTTAGTTCACGATATTTGGGCCATATTGTTAAATCCTAATCTTGGGAAGGGTGGCTGGATATATGGCAATTTATGTCTTCACTGAATTTCCATACAGAATGCCAGAAGGTACCACAGATAAAACCAATGCTTTAAGGTCAAGCCCAGTTGAGTTTGTATGCAGTTCAAATTCTTACTGGCTGTGTGGTTTTGGGGTAAGATACTTAACCTTTCTCAATTTCTGTTTCTTCAGTTGAAAAGTGGGGATGATGCTTTCAAATTCAAATAATACTAAAAACTAATATTTATTGAATGCTTATCATGTACCACAGATATTGTATCATTTACTCCTAATAATAAATCCAGAGGGTGGCTACTGTTGTCTCCATTTTACAGATATAGGAAGGAGGCACAGAAAGGCAGAGCAGCCAGGCTTCAAAACCAGGCAGAGCTCCAGACCACCTTGCCTCTCAAATGTAAACCTGAAATGCCAGACGATCTTTCCATTTTCCCCAACCAAGTACTGACAATGAGGCTCAAGAGAACTGGCAGAAGATAGAGAATACCTGGAGGGTTTTTCCTTTTTCAATTCAGCCTTTAATAGGCCCTGTTAAATTGGCAGGCGTTTATATTACTGACCAGGTGTCTATTTTCCTGTAACATCAAAAGGTAAAGGCCATTGTTTTCCCTATGAATAAAAGTTGTTACGGTCAGGAAACAAATCATAGAGTTTGTCTACAACCATTTTGATTGTGAAGCTAATTGATTTTGGCTAGTAAAAACTTTATGTCTATAATCAAGTTTCAAAGAATAAAGTGTGTATACCTTCTATAGCATGTATAAAGAGACCAGGAACTATGCAGAGATTGAGGCAAACATTTGAACATATTTGTATTCTTCATATAGTTGTCTCTATAAATTATATGAAATCCATTTTTGTAGACACAGAGTATGAGATCTCTAGGCATAAAAATGCCTAAAATGCAATTGTATATATTATCAGCTACCTGAACTTGTTTTTCTCCTTCCTAATACCATCTCATATTTTTTTTGGCTGAAACTGAGAGACAATACTAAATAATTTTCCTAAAGTATACCCATACAACTAAATGAAATCCATAGTGTAAATCAACCCTCTTCATCATCATGATATTAATGAGGAAGACAGGTTCTGAGCAACCATGTTGACTGGGCTATCTCTGTAGATAATCAAGTCCCTAAGAATGAAGACAGAGTAGAAATGGAGAATGTGAAAATGAAGCAATTATAACACCTTCTATCGATGAGTAAATGAGCAGAAAATCCATAGATGCAGAACAAGAAAATAGCACACTTCCTTCAATAGAACCATGTTAGTGTTGCTTGTTTTTGTATTTGTCTTGTTTTGTTTTGTTTTCCTAACAAGAGAAAGGAGAGGAAATTGAAGAATGATCTGGAAATGTAGGGAGGCTATTGATCACAACTGGAGGTTCAATTTTAACTCATTGTCATGTAACTTAGCTGTTATTCAGGAAATAGGCTGAAAGACACTGGCAGATGAAAATTGTGGAGGCGGGAATGTTCTGAAGTTATCGGTGTAGCCTGGATCATCACTTTTAGCTGGCAAAAAGATGACCATTTCTATGGGAACATTAGCACATGAGTGACCTGACCATTGTAAGTCTCTTTCTTATGGTCCTCTACATCCAGCTCAGGTGATATGTTGATCAATCTGCTTTACCACACCAGGCAAAACAAGTACTGAATTTCAACCAATGGTCACAGATCTCATATTGTCTCCTCCTTGCTGGTACTATTCTTTTCTCCTTGGCTCAACTGTTGCCTTTTAAAACTCTTCACTTAAAGCAGCCACTAGGCTTTTCCTTGGGTACAATGCAGAAGAGGAAAACAATGATAGAAGTGGGTGCTTGTTATTTCAGGTACAGCTGGACAGGTGGGATGGGTGAGGGCAAAGCTACAAGGATGTCAAGAGTAGAAATGGTGACGTATGCCTTTGAAGCTACACAACTCCCTGCACAACCAAGTGAGTGGAGCTTTGAAAGCAATGCTGGTTAAAAAAAAAAAAAAAAAAAAAAAGTAACATAATATCAACTTAGTTAAGGCAAGATTATCTGTGGGGAAGGAAAGGCCTTCAGCCTCTATTTGGCCCTGAGGCTCATTGAGAGAGACCTTTGCTGATACTTCAGTTGGGCTCAGAAAGACTCCTGCCCTCTCCCAGAGATTGGCCAGCAGTCAGTCTCTCTTATTCTGTATTTTCTTACCATCTCTTCCCCTTTTTATCTGCTCTCCTCTGTTGTGCACATGGTCTCTTCCACTATGCCCTTCCCCACAGCCTTTTAAATGTGGAAATAAACAAAACAATAACATGATCAAGAGCTTACTAGTTTCTAGACCAAGTGTGGTGGCTTATACCCGTAAACCCAACACTTTGGGAAGCCAAGACAGGAGACTTGCTTGAGACCAGGAATTTTAGAGACCAGCTTAGGCAACATAGGAAAACCCCCCTCTACAAAAAAAAATTTTTTTAAAATTAGCTGAGTATAGTGATGTACACTTGTAGTTTCAGCTACTCAGGAGGCTGAGGCTAGAGGATCCCTTGAGTCTAGGAGGTCAAGACTGCAACTAGCCACTGCACTCCAGCCTGGACGATAGAGTAAGACCCGGTCTCAAAAAACAAAAACAAAAAAAAAAACTGGTTTCCAATGTAACAACTCCTTTATCTCAGAGTAGATGTACACATAGAATTGGAGGCTATTTTTTTCTTAATTACAATGTCTTAGCTCTTGTGAACTGAGTTTGCTGGTGTGGTTATGTCACTGTGGATAATGATTTTCTTGTTTCTTTACACAATGTTTATCAGCTTTGACTATGCTTCCTGTCCTGAGCGTGCTCCCTGTTTTGTAAAACAACTGGGGAACACTGAGATTTTTCATATAATATCTGTGATGCCAGGCTTCTAAGGGATAAAGAAATACAAAGAACAGTGAGTGGACAGATTGAGTGGGGCTTTAAAAGCAATGCAGAGTAGAAAGATAATAGAATATATACTATGAAGACACACGCAAACGTATGTTTATTGCAGCACTGTTTACAATAGCAAAGACTTAGAACCAATCCAAATGCCCATCGATAATAGACTGGATAAAGACAATGTGCCACATATACAACATGGAATACTATTCGCCCATAAGAAAGGATGATTTCATGTCCTTTACAAGGACATGGATGAAGCTAGAAACCATCATTTCAGTAAGTTAACACAGGAACAGAAAACTAAACACCACGTGTTCTCATTCATAAGTGAGAGTTGAACAGTGAGAACACATGGACACAGGGAGATGATCATCTCCCACTGGGGCCTGTCAGGGGTTGAGGGCAAGGGAAGGGAGAGCATTAGGACAAATACCTAATGCATGAGGGGCTTAAAACCTGGAGGTCAGGTTGGCGGGTACAGCAAACCACCATGGCACACGTATACCTATGTAACAAACCTGCATGTTCTGCACATGTATCCCAGATAAAAATTTTTACTTAAAGTAAAAATTTTTAAAAAAGAAAGATAATAGAATATTAACCTGATTAAGGCAAGATTTGTATGTTTTTAACATATATTCCCCATTAAAGATTACACATGTCCTTCTTAATGTTATTAACTCTGTCATGTATTAAGAGGAACAGAAAGGCATTTCTATTATATGAATTTTTCTTATTCTTTACTTGTAACTTTCAAAAAGAAAAAAAAATAATAAAACAAATACACACTCAGCTCTCCCCAAAATAACCAAAACAAAAACAATCAGTGCAATAATACTTCTCAAAAGATGATAGTGCTGGCCTCATTATCAGAAGGCCTGCCAGCTTCCGTTTATGCACTAGAAGTGCATTTAAAACTTTTATTCCCTGCATCTTGTCTTTAATGTTGTTATAACTTCAATCCACTTCATTGGCATTACCTGCTAGCAACATTCCATCTTCACATTTGGATGAGTGTGAACTTATCAAGGTGATGTATCTGTGATTTTCAGTGGAAATTTTGCTTAAAACTGGGTGCCGATTAGCAGTGACTCGCCTCCTTACCAAAGGAACAGGGTTTGCTGCCTGCTCAGCCACACAGCCCCTTGGGGGGCTTCCTAGGCTGGGATGGGCTGCTGCAGTATCATCACACTTTCTTAGTTATAGCACAGAGGTATAGAGGCAGGAGGAACATACTTGCTGTGCAGTTTTCCTGATACCACACCCCAGGGTAGGTTAGCACTCATGGAAAATCAGTTTAAGATGAGAAACATTTCAAACATTTTTCCTTATTTCGTTTCCCACGCGCAAATAGAATAATGCATTTTAAGTAACAAAGAACCCTTTAACAGCAAAACAAACCCAAAAAGATACTTCTCCTTAAAAGCCACTATCTACTTAGGATATTCTTCTTATATTAAATAAAAATACAAAGAGTAAAGTGTACTTAAAATCTCTCACAAAGATTGGAAATAAAATCTTCAAAAAGTGAATCCGTACAATGGTACATGCCCGGGACGTAACTCATTATTATGGGGAAATGAGAATGATAGCACCATGGTACAGGTGAATCAGGATAAGAACAAGCTAATTGCATTAGGGCAGCTCTCAGAAAACAAGAATTTATTTTTTGTGTGACAAATATGCCTCAGTACAAAGTACACAAATCATATTCTGACTGTTTCAGTGATATGCCAGTTTTATTTCAAGTGAAATAAATGAATTTTTAAAAGGTTATAAAAATGTATATGCTTTTAAAAAATTCTTTCAATAACCTGTTGGGTATCTGGAGTATCCATATATTGGAGGTCTTTGTTCTCATTCTACAAGGAAAATTGCCAAATCCACTCCAGAGTGCCAGGCTTAAAAAGGTGTTAAAGAGAGCCAGCCTGATTCCCTGAATTCCAATTTGGCTCACAATGAAAGGTAGAAAAATTACCTCGACGCATTTCAATGTTGCTTCTCCCATTGCAATAGACCTTATTTAATAGCTTATTACACTCAGAAAACAAAGCATATTCTAAGGAAAGAACTCACAGCTCCTGTCTCTTGACAGAACGGTCTCTTTGAATTCTTTTGTCGATTTCATAGATTTCTAACAAGCAGAGAATTGGTTTTTTTTAATCTGATTTTTTTTATGCCAGCAGCACTATTTCCTCCTCTGTAAGTAGGACAGATTCATGCTAGAAGCAACAATGGATGCTTCCCTGCTGAACTTGAGCATGGCAGATTAAGCTTCAAGCGGGCCGGTAAATACCACCTCCCCACTTAACAAGACTGTTCAGAGCCAGGCATTTGGGGCCATGCTGTATTTGTTCCTGGAACTGCTGGCTGATGAACCACTGCTGTCTGAGGCGGCCAAGCAGCCCTGACTGAGCGAGCTGTGTGAAGACTCGACAGAGGCCTGGCAGGGCTGAGTGGGCATGCCTCATTGCCGGTGCTTCCAGGCAAATTCCTTGCCTCTAAATTGTGCCGGCCTCAGGACAGTTGCCTTGTACAATGCCTGGCAGAAAGTAGGCACTTTCACATGTTTACTGACTATAAAAGAGAAAAATAGGGAGAGAAAAAAATCTGAGTTTAGAGATGCCTTTCAGACCTTACCAGATAAAATGCTGTTATTTCTGGCAAAGTGGTTAGGTGACACTGACATGGAAGAACAGCTAAGAGGTTAAAAAAAAAAAAAAACAGGACGAGCAATGAACAAGCTAATAAAACACATGGAAACAAAATTAGTAGTAGCCAAAATCTTTAATTGATCAATTATATTTCAAAATATCTTTTGTTAGGATAATGACACTTGCAATGTGATGTTTCTAAATGCCTTTTAGAGACCAGTGTGTTCCATAAAGAAAAATACACCTGTATCCAGAATTACAATTTTAAGAACCATTATTTAGATTGCTGTGAGGTATCTTAAAATGCAATTCAATTTGCTCCTTAGATATTGCGTATCAAACTATAAAAGCAGAGCTACATTGTTGGCTTTCTCTTTTTTTTTGGCATGGAAATACAATCGAGAATCTGCCTGTTGATGTCAGAAACAGACCGAATCAAACCATACAAAAGCATGAATGTACTGTTCTCACATTTATGTCATTGATGGCTATTTTACTTGTTTGAATCTTAAATCTTTCACAACCACATGCGTATGTTTGTCATTTATCCCCTTTTCTCAGGTGCAAAGAAGGCTACCAAGGAGTCCGTTGTGATCAATTTCTGCCGAAAACTGATTCCATCTTATCGGATCCAAGTAGGTCAAGCATTTTTCTTCTCTCTAATGCAATATTTAGGCAGCCCTTATTCTATACAGTGGTTGTTAACTCAACTGAAAGCTATATTTCAGTCTTGTGTCTCTGAAAGCTGCTGAAGGCAGAAACTGGTGGCAGATGTTGGTGTTGAAAGCATGCTCAGAGCTGGCTCAGTCTAGGTCTTCTCTGACAGTGAGGCCTGGCCTACCAATTCCACCTTGAACCCCTGCTGGGAACTCCCAGAAACTGGGACCTCCTTAGCTCTCCCTCTACCCAACCACCCAGGACCTCATTTCAAAAACAGGGATCTAGAAAGGTAAAAGAGCTGAAATAATGTTATGGAAACTACAGTGTTAAACTGCTTCTTATGCCTTGGTTGGTAATTTAAACCATATCTTACTAAAGTAAGAAAACATGTGTATAAAATCATGTAAGAAGTTTTCAAAGAAGCTTTAAAAACTCCATTTTCCTTATTTATTTATTTATTAAAGTTTCTTTAATAAAAATAAACTTTGAAAACTCCATTTTTGGCAACACTGTTTGCAGATCAGTAATTACTGTCCTAAGGACAAATTACTTTTTTCTCCATTCATGAAAGAAGACAATTGCGGACTAAAAAATATGGCTAGTCATTATTTTCTGTTTGTATGTGAGTAAAAGTAACCTTTTATACTAAAATGCCCAATTCTGGTCAAATGTGAAATGTTTATCCTTTAAAGAATTCTCTGCTCTTTCAATAGCTGCTGGAATTGAATCATTACTCAAAAAAGGGGATTTTTATTGAATCAGCAATTTAGTGAGGATAATAATAGGCATTTTGCAATTGTAAAGGCAAAGTTATGGCTTTCTGAATATCATACATACTGAATATACGTAACATAAACTTCAGCAAAATATTTTGTACTGACTACAGACAGAGGTCGCCCTGCCTGTGTTTGTTCATTTTGCCGCATAATGAACATGTCTCGCCATCTTCCACTATCTTTACAAAATGCATATTTTCATTTCCCCCCTGAATTTTTAGCTACATTTGCTTAAGTAACTGCAAAGTTATTTGAAAGAAAAAGGTTTTGTTTCATTTAATTTAAAATTCTATTTTATCTTGACAAAGCAACCCACCATACAGCAATTACTCTTTCTTTGCAAATTTAGCTTTCCTTGAGAAAAGTGAAGGTTGCCACAGGGATATCTCTATTTCCTGAAAGGTGAGGCACGGTTCTCTAGGAATTACCCAGAAAGGATGGTGTTACTGGAGTTTTTGGTATCTTATTTATGAAGTGATTTGGTCCGCTTGCTAAGATGTTATCTGAAAGGGTATTCATGGTTACGGTGTTAGATATATATTTGGCATATTAGGAATCTTGCATAAAATAATGGGCTTGCTGATTCCTTTCTCTTTCTCTTTCTCTTTGATTCCCACTTTTCCTAATGTATCTAATTTTCCTCTTTGTTTTTCCTTCTCTTTTCTTTTTTATCCCTTTTCTATTTATCTTTCTTCATCATTTTGTTTCCTTTAATACTTTTTCCCTCCCTCCCTCCCTCCCTCCCTCCCTTCCCTCCCTCCTTCCCTCCCTTTTTCCCTCCTTCCTCCCTTTTTCCCTCCTTCCTCCCTTTTTCCCTCCTTCCTCCCTTCCTTCCTCTTTTCCTTCCTCCCTCCCTTCCTTCCTCTTTTCTTTCCTCCCTCCCTCCTTCCCTTCTTTCCTTCTTTCCACCTTTGCCTTCTTTTCATACATGGCTGTGGAATAGCTATTGAGTAAGGCTCCAAAGGGCAAGGCCTTGCATATGGTACAAAGTGGGTAAAAAACTCTTTAAATAATATAATCAAATTTTAGCATCCATTTAGATATCATAGTTCATCATTGCAAGAGTGGAGGATGGGTCCACCATAATGACTGTTCTCTCCTCATAGAACAAAATGATCCCATGGTTACAGTCACTATCTCTGAAAACGTATTTCTATTTCTATTACATTACTATTAAAATTATAGCTGTGTGAGCCAGGCACGGTGGCTCATGCCTATAATTACAGCACTTTGGGAGGCAAAGATTCTTGAGGTCAGGAGGGTTCGAGACCAGCCTGGCCAACATAGTGAAACCCCGTATCTACCAAAAATACAAAAATTAGCTAGGTGTCGTGGTAGGTGCTTGTAGTCTCAGCTACCTCGGGAAGCTGAGGCAAGATAATTGCTTAAACCCAGGAGGCAAGGTTGCAGTGAGCTGAGGACAAGACACTGTACTCCAGCCTGGGTGACAAAGCAAGACTCTATTTAAAAAAAAAAAAAAGAAAGAAAGAAAAAAGAGAAGAAAAGTATAGCTCTCTGAAGTGTTTCTATTAAGTGAAATTGCAAGAGAGAAAATTATTTTTATATAAAATTGCAAAAGGAACATACTTTGGCCCAAATGTAGAAAAGAAATATACTAAAATGTTGAAAGGATATGGAATTTTATGAAATTGTTTTCCTATTTCTCCAGTTTTCTATAAAATGGTATATTTTTTTGAGTAAAAATGCCAGAATTCCTTGAAATTTTTTAAAAAAGAATAAGCACTGAGAACCCGTGGATGAGTCCCTGAGACAAAAGCATTATGTCTTCCATTCATCCATGCACACATGCATTTCCTTAGGTAATTGTTAATTCATTTCATCAGTATTTTCTGAGCATCCACCAAAAGCCACCTAATCGGTCAGGTTCTGTTAATACAAAGGTGTGCAAACAGGATTTAGACTCTGAGGATCCCACAGATTAGTGAGGGAGAAAAACATGTGGATATATAAACATGGGGATAAATTTGGTATAACATTTACCCCTTTCTGACCTCAGCGTATTTGATTTGGCTCCCAGGCCTCAGCAATGTTAACTGGGATTATAGGCGTGAGCCACTGTGCTCAGCTCACACAGTTGTAATTTTAATAGCAATTTAATGGAAGTAGAAATGGGTTTTCAGGGACAGTGACTGTAACCATGGGATCCTTTTGTTCTATGAGGAGCGAACAGACATTATGGTGGACCCATCCTCCACTCTTGCAGGGATGAACTATGATATCTAAATGGATGATTTCACCTGAGCAATGGTGAAATGCTTATACCTATAAGCATTATTGTTAATATAGATCGACAGAGTCAATGCCAGATGATGTCAGCCCACTTCCCATATTCATCACTATAATCATTACTAATATGTGCTTAAATGATACAGGTGCCAGGCACCGTGCCAAAAGCTTTACATGGATTATTTTAGTAAGCCCCCCAATCACAGTTTAGTAAGGAGAGTGCTGACAATTGCCCACATTTTATAGATGAGGAAATTAGACCTCAGGGATGCTAAGTAAACTTGCTCAAGGTCATACAGCTAGTTAATGCTAGAGTTTAACTTCCATTCCAAATGACTCTAGGCCCTGAGCTCCCAACTGCAGGGCGCCTTCCTCCCTCCCCTACAAGCCTCCCTTCTCTAGTTATTTTCAACGGGACATTTATCACTCTAAATTCCATTGACTGAAACTCAATGACCTGCGGCAAACATTATTCTAAGGAACAATATTTGCACAATTTTCATATCTTAATGCAGCAACTTGAGCTTCCATAGAGATTTAAATCCCTAATGAAATTTCCTTGTCAAAATTCTTGCTGAAGGATTGTTTAATTTGCTGCTCATGATATCTTCAGAATGACTCTAGGCTCGGGAAATAAGCTTCCATTCAGTACTCTCCCCTCCGTTTTTCTTCTTGTCTCCTCTCTTCTCTCCATTCCTTCTTCCTTCCTTTCTCTCTCTCTCTCTTGTCTGTCCAATGCATACTTTTGCTGAGTGAAATCCCCATTAACAGGGGGTGAGAATCCCCTGCTCTTTTCTTCTCTCCCAGGCAATGCAAAGTTGGTCAGAAATGTGTACCTTTTACACTAAATTTTAAAAATAAAATAAAATCTTTTTTTTTTTTTTTTTTTTGAGACGGAGTTTCGCTCTTGTTACCCATGCTGGAGTAACGAGAGCAATGGCGCGATCTCGGCTCACCGCAACCTCCGCCTCCTGGGTTCAGGCAATTCTCCTGCCTCAGCCTCCTGAGTAGCTGGGATTACAGGCACATGCCACTATGCCCAGCTAATTTTTTGTATTTTTAGTAGAGATAGGGTTTCACCATGTTGACCAGGATGGTCTCCATCTCTTGACCTTGTGATCCACCCACCTTGGCCTCCCAAAGTGCTGGGATTACAGGCGTGAGCCACCGCGCCCGGCCATAAAATAAAATCTTAAATGACCTATATTTAGGAAAATGATGCAAAGATGTCACTGTGAGAGCCTTAAAGGCTTAAATGACTATTTCAAAAACTCATCACCTCTGCTTTCTTTTCAATTCCAAGAACCTAGAGCTAACTCCATTCAGGAACACATTTACATATGAGGATCAATCTTATAAAGTGCTTCAATGACAGTTTTTATAAAAATATCTAATGCACCAATCTGTCAGATTGATCAAACCCTCCTATGGATTCAATGTACCTCAAGTTGCATCCACATCATGAGGCTGAATAGCAAGCAGGGGTTCAGAAGGTACGTAGTGAGTGACTCAGACTTTGGTCAGAGTCAAGAGGAAGTGACCTTCTGTGGAGCAGCCAGCATCAGCTAATGTAGCATTTTTGAAGGACATATTTCTGCCCCCTGCCTCCTATGCTACCAGTGCACCCAGGGATGGCAGCAGTAAGCTTCCCAGAAGCTGAGTTGTAGACCCCTGCCCTGGTCTTCCTTCCTTACTACCCATTCTCACCCAGTGCAGTTACCATCCCCAGCCTTGAAGCAGAGTTAGATGGAGCTGAACTATGTGTTGGTCAGAACTATGAGCCAGCCAAGGATTTTCTGCATCTCCTCTCTCATGATCACGTGCCAAGCTGAGTTCTCTTCAAGATGCTGACATAATCACCGGCCGATGGAAGCGTGGGGGCTGCTGCAGAGAATAGACTCAGAACAGAATCAAAGAATGGGGTCAGGTAGAGAAGACGCCCATTGGAAGCAAGGGCGCGCCTCCTCACACACAGCTGGAGGCAGCCATTTCTACACTGACCTATGCCTTTCTCTACCTGTCAGAATCCAGTACTTAGCATCTTCCTGGCTGTGACAGCAGGCTTGAGCCTGCTTAGCATCTTCCTGGCTGTGACAGTAGGCTTGAGTCTGCAGGCTCAAGCTCTGGCAAGCACTGTATAGAGCTTAAACTCTTGGAGTAATCTAGCCCTTCCATGGAAGGAAGGAGCATCACTTCCATCACATATCCATATGTACTGATTTACATTCCTACTCTGTTTCTTTGCATCTTGGAAGCAGGCTCTGTTCTCATAGCACCTGGAACGATGCTAGGACCCTGGTCTGGATGTGATTCAGGGGAAGACTAGTGAAGAAGATGATATTAGTTTAGACTTCCCATCAGCCCAAACTGGACTTGTGTGCCTCGGCTTTCCAGGAAGAACCACTTCAAAAGTCCATAAAGAAAAGAAAAGAACAATCTTCTAGAGAGTGTGGTTCTAGGCCAAGAGAGGGCATCAGGTAGGAAAATAAATTCATAAACACAGCCCTACTTCCAAAGGTCTTCAGAGACAATCAAATCATGTCCAAGCTTGGTCTCCCTCCTCATGTTGCCAGGGATTGTCACTCCCAGGGCCTAGACCATCAGGTTCAGAGCAAAGTGGTGCTACTTTGACATATGTGTCACAGTGAAGGAAGAAACATTGAGAACAGCATGGAAAAGCCAATGTAGGGCCAGGAGCCTGGGCAGACATTTGTGAAGCATATACAAGGAGATTTTCCTGAAGATTATTAACAGGAAGTTTTCCCCCAAAAGACCTATGTTTTGTACTCTTGCCTTTCTCAGTTGTATTTAATATTTAGGAACATGTGTTTTGTGTGTCAACAATTAGGTGATAGGGTGAAACAGAAGGTGCTCTGAATTGGAAGTGAAAGCGTTTTGATTCTGATTCTGTGACCACCTGATCTGCGTGGTGTGGCCTTTGGCAAATCATAGTTTATTTGGACCTTGGTTTCTCCAAGAGTTTAAGCTCTATACAGTGCTTTCCAGAGCTTGAAACCAAGGTTCATCTGTAGAACAATTCCGTAGGCATTCTGCTTAAAGAAAGTGACAGCCGTCAGTAGAGCAGGCTGTCCTTGCAAGCCATTCAGAAAGGGAGTTCAGTGTACCACGAAAATAGTGTATTTCTTCACTCACTCATTCATTCATTTCCCCAGTTAATTAAGTACATATAACATACACCCTGCTTTGGATCCAAACAGCAAGAATCACAGATCCTATTGTCTTAATCCATTTGGGTTACTATGGCAAAATACCATTAACTAGGTGACTTATGAACAACAGAACTTTATTTCTCACTTGTGTGAATGTTAGGAAGTCAATATCAAGGTGCTGGCAGATTCAGTGTTCACTGTGAGCAGTTTTCTCATAGAGGGTGCATTCTCTGTGTCCTTACATTGCGGAAGGCATGAGACAGCTCTCCGGGCCTCTTTTGTTAGGACTTGAATCCTATTCATGAGGATTTTTTCCTCCTGACCCAGCACCTCCCAGAGGCCTAGCCTCTAACTAACACCACATTAAGGATTAGGTTTCTACATAAGAATTTTGGTGGGACATAAACATTCAGACCATGGCATCTACCATCAGTAAACTCACAGTGTAGTTAACTGTGTTTATTGGCATTGACTTTCAGACTACAAAGGATGTGATGTCTGCAAGATATTGAAATGTTTTCTTCCTTCATTCATTCAAAATCTTATTAATAGTTTTGACATTGGACAAGTTGTATAACATTAATAAACCCTGGCTTTCTTCTTTATAAATTAAGATACTCTAATCTGTAACATATATAGCTGTTGTTAAGATGAAATAAAATACTCCAGAGCATGTTATGCTTGCGACATTGTGAGAGCTCCATAAATATTATCATCATTATTATTTTTGTTGTTTTAACTATCATCTTGATTATTACGCAGTGTACAAGGCACTGAGACAGGTGCTTCCAGGGATTAAAAGTCATGCAGCCTATTACCTGGCCTCGAGTATCTCCAGTTGTACCAAGGAAGTAAAAATGCACAAAGAAGTACAAATAAGGACACGCACTAAAGACACGATTGCTAAGAACATATAAAAATGGAGGGGCGATAAAAGTTCACCTAAAGTGAAAAGAGAGATCTGGGTTACACAGGAAAGGATTTCTCTAGGAGAGAAGATGCAGTGAGCTATTCACACAGGGTGTGTATCCCCAAACTGTTGTACAAGCTGCACACTGCCCAACTTCACTGGTATCATTTATACTAAAGTGTGAAGGGCCTTCTGTGGAGAAGGGCAACATGGTCCTGGGAAGGACATTTCCATGAATAAATTAGATAGAGAAAAAGCAGATTCTTGAGGACACAAAGCAGAAACTAATTACCACTTTCCCTTGGTCTATTAATCCATGCTGAAGGAAGTGTGTATCTTCCAGACTGGGGTCTGCTGGGAATACTTAAATCTGCTAAGCTACTCTGCCTTCCAGGAGCCATAAAAACTATGTTAGCAGAATGGATTTATATATAAAATTTGTTACTCTTACTACAGTCTTTCTGGCTTGGCATGAGAAGGCGTAAGAGAGAATTATCTGATTTTGACCACGTCACCATGAATCTCACAAAACCCATTAATTCAATCAGGTTGTGGCATTTTTATATATTTGATTGCTAATATCTTCAAGTCTTCAATTTTAGATTGTATAAACACCAATCTTTTATCAATCATGCGTGCAAACATATGATTTCTAGATACTATAAAAATAATTTCACTTACAAGAAAGGAAAAATTTCCCGTGGGTACGTGATTCAGAGATAACAACCGATAATTATTTTGTGCATACTACTCCAAATCTTTTATACTTTTTCTGTGGCATACATATGTATTTATTTTATTGGTTTGTTTTTTAGAGGCAGGGTCTTGCTTGTCACCCAGGCTAGGGTGCAATGGCATGATCTTGGCTCCCTGCAGCCTCAACTTTCTGGGCTTAAGTGATTCTCTTGCCTCAGCCTCTCAAGTAACTGGGACTACAAGTGCCTGCCACCACACTTGGCTACTTTTTAAAAAAAATAAATTTATAAAGACAGGGTATTGCTATGTTGCCCAGGCTGGTCTTGAACTCCTGGCCTCAGGAGATCCTCTCATCTCAGCCTCTCAAAGTGCTGGGATTACAGCCTTGAGCCACAGTGCCAGACTTGTATTTGCTTTTAACCATTACATTGAAAAGCGGGCCTCATAGGGCCAGTGGGAAGCACAAGTGCCCTTGCCTCTCCCAGCACCAGTGTTTGGGTCTGTGTGCCCAGCTTGCTAACCGCAGTTTTTCCTGTTGGCCCTGGCTCACTGGGGGTCCACTCTACCCAGGAAGTTGGATTGTTCTTCTGCCCTCCCAGGGGAACTGTTGGGCGGGTCTGAAGACAGCTTCCAGCTGGTTCTCAGTTCTACTGTGTGGCCCACAGCTAGTCCACAGGACATGTTCACTGCATTGTCTCAATGTGTCCTGGGACAGCTGGTTATTCAGAAGCCTCTGTCAACAGACTGTCAGGATCAAAGATGACACTTCCTCTCTCTCATCTCTCTTTTGTTCTTTTTATATTTTCAAAGTCAGAGAGGGAGATCAAGTGTTATGGAATGGTTCTAGATTACCTAATTATTTCCTTTATAAATTCCACGTGCGGTGATTTGTCTCATACTTCATTATCTATTATTCATTATATTGACACCTTAATCAAATCTGAGATACAAGAAATTAAATATTCATCTATTTTTACACAATATACTCATTTGCCTTACAAAATTAGGGTTGGCTGGGTGCTCACGCCTGTCGTATGAGCACTTTGGGAAGTCAAGGTGTGAGTATTACTTGAGCCCATGAGTTGGATGTCAGCCCGAGCAACATAGGGAGACTTTGTTTCCCGGAAAAAAAAAAAAAAAAAAAAAGTTAGCCAGCCATGGCTGTGTGCATCTGTAGTCCCAGCCACTTGGGAAGCTGAAACTGGAGGATCGCTTAAGTTCAGGAGTTCAAGGCTGCAGTGAGTTGTGATTGTGCCACTGCACTCCAGCCTGGGTGACGTAGTGAGATCCTGTCTCAATTAAAAAAAAAAAAAGAAGAACACCACCAGGATTATACTATCCATATTTCATAGCGTCTACTTCATGCTCAATATATTGTGAGCTTTTTACCACAGCATTTTTATAATTTTATATTCTTTTAAACTGTTGTTTTAAAGGTTCTACTATTATAAGTACTTAACAAAAATTATTTTACCAGTCATCCATGAAGGGCCATTTAGAGAGTTTCCAATTTTGCCTGATTACAGCGATTGACAAGTGTTATGCAATAGGTCTCTGTACCTTGATATCAAAATGATTTCTTGGGGATAAATTCCTAGCTTTTGATACATTTTGATAACTTTTTCTCCAGAAATATTATATCAATTTACAGTTCCATGAGTGAAAAGTAAAATGGATTTTACTTGTTTCTTTACCAACATTGAATAGTATTGTTTTAATTGCTAATTGTGCAGGGAAAATTTATACCACTAATATTTTATATTGCACCTTGACTACCAGCAATATTGAATGCTTTTTTCATTTGTGTGTTGGTTAGTTTCATTTCTACCTTTATGAATTTTTAATTATTTTCCTTTGCTCACTTTGAAATACTATATTTGTCTTATTTAAAAGAGTTTTTTATTTTGATAATAATAAAACTATTCACTATCATACAATTTTCCAGATTGCTCTTTGATTTATTATTTATAATATTTTTTAAAGCATACAAAAGTTTTGCTTTTATAGAGTCAAATCTATTTAGTTATTTTAGAAAAATAGTTCATGTGGGCTAATGCTAGCCTTAGCCTAAGAATAAAATGAATTAATAGTAATTAAGCTATTCAATTTTATTATATTTCTTCTGAAATGCATGATAGTATGTAGTTTTATATTAAGAGTAATTTGTTTAAAAATACATTAATTTTTCCAACAGAATTTATTGAATAATCTGACATTTCTTGATGATTCACAAAGATAAATTAATTATATAATCTCTAATTACACATATTTGGTGCTGTTTATGGACTTTCTACTCTGCAGAGAGAGGTACTACTATGAGAATATTTAATTTTAAGAGAATTGTGGTTTACATTTGGTTATATTATTTCCTCAGTTAAAAATATATAATTGGTTAAATATGTTTCAACCCTATATTGATTTGAATTTGATTGCATATGCGTTTTAGAATAATATCTTATGCTTTGAAAAACAACCGCTGTATGATATTATATACATTGTAGGATTCAAAGCAGTATGTGTGGTATGACTAGGGTGTCCATATAACTTATCATCTAAACTAGGATACTTGGAGACTGAAAAGCAGAGCTATGAATAATTATACTGGAATAAAAAATCTGAGGCAAAACTATACATTTACCCAAATTTGTAACATAAACATGTATATACTTAACTATATTGGCTTAAAAAAAAAAAAAACTTGAAGCAATTCATTATAAAATTTGGTAGGATTGAACAGTTTTTTCAGTGTCTTTTGTATAGTCTCCCAATTTTCTGCAACACATTTGTATTTATTATTATATTTCTTTTTAATTATTATTTTACATTTAATAAATATTAAAAGAATGACAATAACAACAAATGCTTTCTTGATGATTACTGCCAGGCACTGATCTAAGCATTTTACAAATAATCCTCACACAGTTTTGTAAGGTAGTTTAAATTAATTCCCACTATAATGTATGGAAACAGAAAAATAAATAAAATAAATAAATAAAGAGAAAATAAAATAAATAAAATAATTTGTCCAAGGAGACACGCTTCGTAAATGGAAGTGCTGAAATTTTAAACCCACTTGGTATACAGCTTAAAAAAATAGAACATGAAGAAGCATTACTAACATCGAGAGAATTCCCATAGCGTTCTAATTATGATTCCTCACATTGCTTCTCTTCCTTTGAGCATCATTATTTTTGATGTGACTTTTCATACTGTTCTGCTGTATTAGGATTTGTGGTGTCTTCTAACAAATTGTAATATGGGTTCCCGTGTAAAACTTGTGGGCTTGGAGGGAGGAGGGTTTTATTTAGTTTTCTTCACAGTTGCGACTTTAGTTTCAGGCAGAGTAGGGAAGGCTTTGCTCAAAGCCACCTTGCTCAGACGTGCCCTGAGGTGATGTTCTGTGTTCATCTGGTAAGCAGGAATTTGCTGTTTGGAGACCTCCACTCTGCTCATACCATGACTCCCCAGAGAGACAGTCCTAGCAGTGTTTTTGGTCTCTGCTTATAGGGCACCTACAGCTAATGTTAGTAGTCATCTCGTGGCCATGGCTACTGGCTCAAGAAGGTGTAAAGTCCAGGACAGGTGCCTAAGTTTCACCACTCTCTGCCACCCCCCGCCGCCTCCCTTTGCTCTCATCCTCTCCATTTGAGCAATCTTAATAGGGTTCTTATTGCTCCTATAAGGTGTTTGGAACCTGGTCTGCTCATCTCTCCATACAGTTTAATTTTATATACGAGTACCGTTTAATTTTATATATAAGTTTTTGTAGTGTATTTCTGCCTTCACTATATTTGCCTTATCACTTATATATGAGGATGGTGCCTCCTTCCGAGATTTATCTATTGATGTAGCTCCCCCTCCACATCCTATATTCATAATTTGTTTATTTTTCCATGGAAAGCATATGAGGGAACAGTCTTTTGTGAGTATTCCAATGGCCTTTTTAACTAGAAGTTTCCAAAGGGTTCACTTTTGAGTAAGTAGAAGGAAGCATTAAAAAAAAATGGAAAATGTGGCCAAGAATACTTGAAGATTAAAAGTAAAGAAACAATAACCACGAAACACAATTAGCCCTCAATCAAAAGGGTCCAGCACATTGGAGATTACTTTCATTCTTCCACCCATAGCTTTTTGTGCTTCTTTCTCATAGTCCACTTTGGATAAATTTCAGTCACATCTAATAACATGACATGTATCACTAACTAGACATAACCACTTTCTGCAAAATTCAGGAAAAAAAAAAACCATAATCACTTTCAACTCTGTTAAATAGACTTTCCTAAATGAATGTATTTATTTCTATTATATGCCCAAGAGCTAATTTTGAAGAAAAATGGCAGAATTACCTCTTTCTTTTGATGGTGTTTTACATGATACAGATACTAGGAGATGACCAACATGGTGCTGTACCAAGCCCCACACCCACTGTCCTTCTTTTCCTGAGAGAGCTATTTTAACAGAATATTATAGAGCAATTTCACCAATGTGTGACTGACATGAAGTGGAATGGTTTGAGCTATTGCCGTCTTTATTTCTAATTTGGTACTACCAGCATTTCAGTTTTTAATATAGTTTTAATAAATTGGACACATGAATTATAAATAGTATTTCATAATGTGGATTAAGAATGTGAGCAGAGAGATGCAGAAAAACTGACTACATTGTTGACAGTAATCAGAGACACAGGGTTCTGAATTTTCTTTTAAGAAAAGCATCTCCTTAGGTCCTCGTGGGCACATGTTTCAAGTTTCAATAGAGGTTTTCATGGAATGAGGACTTAACTACACCAAATTTTGTGCTAGGCCGCTGTCTACACTTCCTTATTTATTATTCCTGAGTTATAGTAATTTTATGGTGGAGGCAACAGACATTCAGATAAATTAACCTACAAAAATAATTGATTTGTAAGCATTTGAAATCGAATCCTCTGAGTCTATACTTTATCCTTCATAGTGCTTTTTGATATGGACCAACCCAATTTTCTTGCACTAGAAAACTTTTTAACATTTAATTTACTTTATTTTTTCATGAGTGGTCAAGAGGAAAACATTCTCCATCATTTATTGAAATTAGTATCTTCATTAAGCGCCGTGACTAGTGGTTTAATTAAAAATGTAACTTGAAATAGGTCAAAAGATGGATGCATAATTAGTACAGTCTGGTGTAAAATGATTGCATTACGCAAAGCAGTCCAAGGTACATAACCTAATTCTTATACATGATAGGCACTTGACAAAACTGTGAACAATTAAAATGAATTTGTTAATGATTTGTTTTATATGTGGATAAATTTTTGAGAACCAGCACTGGATTTTTCTGAATTTCTGGCTCCCCTAACTTTTTTAAGTCTTTCTTTATGAATAGGTTGTCACTGTTCAATTATATTGGTTGGTGTCTCCATGGCTCCATTTTCTTTGGAATCTTGAAAACTTCAACCCCTTCAGGAAAGATTTGTTTGAGAATTAAGGTGGAATTGATCTGGCAGATAAACATTTGATTCCCACTGTGTTTTAAACCATGAGGAGGTTATCAAATTTTCAGTTTTTCCTGATTTCTTATCTTCACAGAAAAGTTCTGTGATTATACCTGCAGGACATTTTTAAATATTGAGCATAACCCACTTTAGTCAGCCAGGAACACATTCCAGACCCAACAGGAGTGTTTTGTGGATAATCTGTTAATGGTGTTCCGTAATTAAGAGTAAGCAATGAGGAATTTATAAATCAAATAAACATTCCTATAGTGTAAGCCTGTTCAGCTACAGGTAACATTTATTAACAACCTATTCTAGTTCATGCAAGAAACCGTGCCAGGTACATGCAGAAATGTTCTGTCATTTAACTCTTACAAGATAAAGTAGCTATGACTATCCTCATTTTTGAGTTATGCAGGTAAGACTAGAAAAGTAAAACGTAGATGAAGAAAATCATCAAGACTTACTGTAAGATATAAGAAGAACTAAGTTGAGAGATATAGCATGCCTTACCATTTTACCATTTTTGTAAAATGGCATTGTTCCTTAAGTATCCATCACTGTAGTTCCAAATACAATCCTCAGACTATGTCTTAAATGTTTTTCTTAGCTTTTCTTTGTTTGGTTTTTGTGTGTCTCATTATGGAACTTAATCAGAAGCTTGTTGAGGACAAGGACCATGCTGGATTTGGTTGCCACGACATTTTAAGTGCCTTACATGCTTCCATTACATCAGACACTCAAGTGATTTTGACTGAACGAGTCAAAGAGAGACTTGTTCAAGGTAACATGTTTTACCAGCTCCCATTTTAAATGTGGTTTTAGAACATCCACTTTAAAACTTATTTAGTATTCACCCAATGCCTATGACTTTGCTAAGTATTATGGATAATTAATATAGAAACAGTATATGTTATTTTATTTTTAAATCCTATTTTAATTGAATTCAATTTTTAGGATAGTAATACATTCCCAGTATCAAACAGCATAAAAAGGTTTACAATAAAAAATCTTCTTCCTTTATCCCCCATTCACCCAGTTTCTCTCTAATAGGCAATCAATGCTGTTAATTCCTTGTAAATCTTTATAAAGCTATTGTGTAAATGTATAAGTACAATGAACAAAAAATCGCTTGTCTCTTTTTTTATGTTACAGCTCATAATACATATTGTTCCACATCTTGCTGTTTCATCTAGCAACGATCTAGCTTTTTCATCTAAAATGATCAAGATCATTTTATTTCAGTTCATCTAGAACATTCTAACTTTTTTTATGATTGGATATAATTCCATTCATTGCATATAGCATAATAGGACTGCTGTGGTCTGAATGTTTGTATTCCCACCAAAAATTCTTACCTTGAAACATAATTCTCAATGTGATGACATTAGGAGGTAGATTAGATAATCAGAGTGAAGTCTTCATGAGTGAGATTAATGCCTTTAAAGAGACCCCAGAGCTGCCTAGCTTCTTCTACCATGTGAGGGTACAGCAAAAAGATACAGAATAAGTGCAAGGGCCGTTACCTGCCAGCACTTTGATCTTGGACGTCCCAGGCTTTAGAACCATAATAAATAGATTGCTGTTATTTATAAACTACCCAATTTATGATATTTTGTTACAGCAATCCAGAGGGACTCAGAAAACAATGTAATAGCCCATCTGTGAATTTACATTTAGATTATTTGCTGTTTAAATTATGCTACTTTAAGTAGTATGTAGAATAAATTTCTAAAGTGGAAAATTAGGGTGAAATATATGTACCTTTATAGATCTTTAGGTTTTTCTCATTGGCATCCCTAGAATGGTGTCAATTTAAAATCTTAAACCTTCTGTTTTCCAAAGTCTCGGTGACATGACGGTTTGTTTAATGAAACTATATTTGTCTATGTTTAATCTTAGAAGTGAAGAGCGCTAACTTATGTATTTTTAAATTTCTTTTTATGAGTGACATGAAAATATCTTCTTATATTTAAAAGTTATTTATATTTTTTTTCTGTGAAGTTTCTTAATATTCCTCCCCAGTGTATAATTCAGTTATTGGTCATTTTTCTTACTGATTTGTAGGAGCTATTTTTATTTAAGGAAAATTAGGACTTTGATTATGACATGAGATTGAAATAGGGTTTTCTTTTGCTCATTGCGTTTTGTCTTTGACTAAGATAATTCAAGCAAAACAGGAAACTTCTTTTTCCTTTTTTTTTCCACTCATTCTTTTCTCTTTCCCTCCTTCTTTTTTTCTCTTTGTTTCTTTGTTTTTCCTCCCTTCTTTATTTCTTTCTTTTATTCTTTTTAGAATAAATGATGTTTATTATTATAACTATTGGGTTTGGTTTAATACTTTAAAAAGTTCCTTCTCACTCCAAATTTATTCACTGATTTTTCTATCTAAAAATTGTAGGAATGTAATCATTTCAGTATTTTATCCTTAAATCTTGAATCCAGCTTTCTTTTTTCCTAGATGATTACACAGATTCCCAAGATTACTTAATTAATAATATTAGTAGTAGCATATTTGTCAGTATTAAATTACATTTATGTATTAATAATGTCATATTCTTATAAATATAGGAAAACAAGATACATAATGAAATATTTCATATTTATTTGGTTCTATTTCTGATATTTCTATTCTGCTCTATGGATTCATATATTTGTGCATCATTATAATAGTCTTAATTATTGGGGTTTTATTAATATATTAAAAAGGAGAGCATACGTTTCTTTAGTTATCTTCCATCCCCAAAATTAAAATTTGAGTTTTATTAGCTCATGTTGGTCTCACTAGTGATTAGTAGTATATGCTTAGGAGTGGATTGTTATACTTAAGGGTAGCTATGATGAAACGAGTTAATAGAGCAGAAGAAGCCAGGCTACAAAATGAGAGAAGATTAAAATAAGAGAGAAAGGGGGGAAAGAAAAAAAGAAGCGGATAAGCATTGCTTTGCTTCTGGAATCGGCATCCCACGTAAATCTTGTATTTTTTTTCATAGCCAGGAAAGAATACTTACTATTGTTTTCAAATGCCAAACCTCAGCCTTATTTCATTAGGTATACCTTGAGATCAAGAGATAATTCTGTTGAGCTATGTAGCTTTATTTGACTCCTAACATCCCCTAATCTTTCCATTGTGTGGGGTGTTTCATTATCTAAAGCAAATATATATACTTATATATAATATATATTATATAAATTAATATAATGTTATATATAATAGTATAAGATTATTGGGTTGACTGATTACCAGTGTGTAATATCATGGTACCAGAAATTAGTTATGTATAATAAGCATAAGCAGAAAGACATCAGCACATGTATAGCCATAGATTACTATGCTTTTAATTGTTTTGACATTGAATGGCTCAAGATCTACGTGAACCAGCAAAATGAAAGATGCTGAACACTGACATCTTCTTTGTGCTTTGCGAAAGGAACAAATGACATCTCTGAGCTGCTTAGAAAAGAACGGTACCTGGGATAGTGGTCAAGAGTAGGGAGATATATCTCAGGAGTGTCTCGGGTAGTTTGAGTTTACTTTCTGTTCCCTTCATAACAAACATGATTCACAGCAACCATTGTGGTATTATCAGCAAACAAGGCCCCAGTTTACATGGTAACCACAAATGCACCCTGTAGCCAGACATACAGACATCCTTGTTCCAAAAACACAAATTTTACTATACTGCCTCTGTAGTAACTACCACTTTCCTTCAATGGAGTTACTTGCTTCCTGCAGTAATCTCATAGTAGTGTGTATACTCTTCTCAAACAATCAACCTCAAAAAGATCTACCATTTGTTGGACACTTAATACTTCTCTTGAACACTTGATCTCATTTTATCTCAGTCTCTCTGCCCCAAAAATCATCTAGATTGATATTACTGCTGTCATTTTGCAGGTGAGATGCCGAATCATATTTCTAGCTGAAGCTTAAGCCATAGCTTCCCTTCTGGCTGCATCGGGATAAAAGTGGGGACGAATCTGTGTCCCCTGGCTTCCATTGGGATGGGGAGTTTCCTCAGAGAGGGGAGAATTCTTTCAACCAAAAGAAATTTGGGAAATATCAGGAAATAGGATTATCTGCTAAGAGGGAGAGTACCATTCCACTGTAAATCAATTGATTAATCCACATACAAACAAAAACAGGTTTTCTTGCACAGGGAAAACTCTGACACATATTTTACTTTACTTTTGTTCATAAGGACTTGACGATGGGCCTACGTATACCATCATATTTTTCTAATCTTCCTGTTAATGTTGCAATCAAACAAGAAAAGGAACTAGTTACAAGTTGAACAAGGAACTTACTGGTTCTTTATAAACCAAGTTGTCCCTCAGTGATGCCAGTGCCTTCTATTGGCTCATATCAACCAATATTTCATACATATGTTCTTGCACCTTGCAGTTGCCTCCGGCATCTCACTGATTTACAGTCTCAGGACTCACTCTGTAGACATCTTTTTTTCTAAAATGAAAATGTACCATTTGTTTTCAGTCTTCCTGTAAATCCTCTAAGAAAGCAGATGGTGGATCAGATCTCAGGCCAAAGTTATCTCAGGATATGGGATATAATCCAAGCAGCCTGGGACCTGAGAAGTCATTTTTACTCCTGTGAGCTCTTATCCATCATTCTGGACTTTAGCGGCTGCTCTCCACTACCTGTTTATTCTTTTCTGCAGAACTCCCTTCTCTTTGACAGAAAGCATGGTTACAGAAAACGTTATAATTCTGTTTGGGGTCAGTCATGAATATCTTTATTCCAACAGCTTCCAATGGCAGGCAAATCCTTTCCCGGTTTTACATACTAACATAAAATAATTATCAAGGATAAATCTATGCTTATCTGAACATATTCAAATTAAACTTTCCAATCAGATAATATATTCTCCTTAATGTTCCCAATGTATGTAGTATGTAGTGTACACTAAATGCAATCTACTGATTTATTTGATTGTCCATCTAAAATATACAAGTAATACATTTCACAAGTAAGTATGAATTCTTCTTTTCAGAGTTGAGAAAAAAATATATGGATCCTGTCCTCGTGTAACTTATATACAGTTGATAACTAACACTAGTGACTACTTAATTTAAAGTTGTACAAGGTACCAGCAAGTAAATATCCAGAATGCAATAATGATACATAACAGTGAAACTGAGCCTTGTTGAAGAGATGGTTTTCAGGAATATATTAATTCAGTCATTCATTCATTCAACACTTGCTGTGAACCAAGCACTGTTGTTTTTGTTTGTTTTGTTTTGTTTTTGTGGAAAAATGCTGTATATTTATTTCATTGACTCTTCTGAACAAAGATCATTAATGCAAAAGCACTTGTAAGTTGCTCTACCTGGGGAAGGTATTTTGGTTATATTCATCTAGGTGAAGATTTCCGGGCTCAAAAATCTTTTCCCAATAGGCCAAATTAAATAACAATCCAAACTCTTCCAGAAAAATTGATTTTCCTCTCTTCTTAAATAGAAATAATAGCATTCAGAGCTGAAAATAGCCATCATTACCTGAAAAGTTTGTGATGCACAGGGTTTGCTCTGCAGTATGAAAAATGTGTCTGAGACTTGTGTTTATGTTCACATAAAATGAGGAAAAAACTAAAGGCCTCTTCAGAAAGAGATTACATAATGAAAATCTGCAAAGATACTTCAATCTTTCTATGTACTGGAGATTCTATGAAACCCCAAGCACTGTTCTAACTAGTTAGACGTATTACCTGTTTCTGTACATGTGTTGGGTTGGAGACTGATAGACTGAATGAATAAATATGGAAATTACAGAATAAACTTATGAGACAGTGATAAGGTAATTCAGTACAGAATGATTAGATTGCTACTTTATTTTTAGTTTAACCAGAAAGAAGTATTTAAATTGAGATCTGAATAACAAGAAAGAAAGTCTTCAGGGGAGGAGCTTTCCATGGGGAGAAAACATCCATGGAAAAGACGTTAAGCCTGGAATAAACCTGATATGTTCAAAACAAAGCAAAACATACACACAAAATATCAGAATGAATGAAGCAATATAATGGATGAAGAGGAATGTGATCATGTCTTTGTCATCCTAATCAGGATACCTTTGAGAGTGAAAGAAGATGCTCTGTATAATAATAACCAGGCCACAGCAGGCATGCAGCCCCATCTGGTTGAATAATTGAGAAACGAAAGTCTGGTAGAAGGAGAGGCTCAGTAAATATTTGTTGAATTAATAAATAATTGCTCTCCCTCTAATGGAATGTATATTTTTTTAAATTTCTTAACAAATTGGTTTTAATTAAATTTAAATTAAATTTGGGTGAATTTTAATTTTAAAAGATTTTAATTTGGGCATTTTTGGCTTGATTTAAAAGATTTTAATTTGGGCATTTTTTGCTTTATTTTTAGAGCTCTAAATGGCTCCAAAATATTTTAGTTCTCAGCCTTTCTCTTTGTTAATACTATCAGTGAAGCCAACTAGGACAAAATGTCCCATGTGAATTGCAATTATTTCACCTCGAATGCTTTGTCATACCCTAGTCAAAGCAGCTTTGATTTACTACACGTTGAGGCATAAGGGGGATTGCTGAAGGTTACAAGCCTGATTCTGCTTTTATTGTGTCATTTGAGGTTGACCTTTATGCTCCAGTAACATCTCCGAATCTGTGTTTTTCCAAGTGTCTGTAATGCTCAGTGTTGGGCATAGCCCTGGATGACACTTTCAGATGAGGAAGTCTGCTGAACATCTGGTTAAAAAGCAAGTTGTGGAGAGCACTTAAAACTCAAAGTCAAACAGTTTTCTGTATTATAAATGACCAGATCAGCATCTATAGATGTGTTTTTATGAATAATAAAGTATAAGAAGAAAGACTTGCAGAGAGAAGAAGCAAAAAAGAGATGTCAATGAATACATATTATCCCATTTGATAAGAAAATTTTAAATTATGAATAAATGTACGACATCCCATTGTAAGATATGATTTCCCCTGTTTATTCTCACTGAGTATCTGGAAAACAAAAATTTTTAGGACTTCAGTATTTTAGCAGGATGAAATCTAGTGACTACTGATTGCCTACTCCTTACTGTGTCACTAGTGAAAGTCTTGGTCAGTAGCCTATAGCTCTCCGTCTTCTCTCACACCTAAGTATGTCTTGCAGTGAGTGATCAGTGGTCAAATGAATGGAACAGTAGAGGTACTTCCATATCAGCATGAAAAACTAGTGACATGCTGTTTTACCAATACTGTGTATACAGACAGAAATAATAATAAAGCAGGTGAAACTGGTCTTGGCAAAGAGCTGGCTCGTTACATTCACTGAATGTAAAAACAATAGTCCTGTGTGGTGATGAGTAAAAGAGACCATCACCAAAATCAAGCCACATTAACATTTTGAACTTCAATGCTTTGGATGTGGTTTGTCCCTGCCAAAACTCTGTTGAAATTTAATCCCCACTGGGGCAGTAGATAGAGCCGAATGGGAGATGAATGTGTCATGGGGGCAGATTTCTCATTAATATATTAATGTTTTCTAACAAGTGAATTCTCCATCTCTAGGAAATGGGTTAGTCTGGTGTTAAAAGAAACCTGGCTTTCTTGGTCTCTCTCTCTCTCTTACTTCCTCTCTTACTATGCAATCTGTTTGCATATACCCCCTCCCCTTCTACTTGCTGCCTTAAATTAAAGCATCATGAGGCCCTCACCAGATGCAGCTATCCAATCTTGAACTTTCCAGTCACCACAATCATGAGCCAAATAAACCTCTTTTCTTTGACAACTGCCCAGCCTCAAATATTCTTTTATAACAACCCTAAACAAAGACATTAACCAACAGCAGGAGTTAATAAAACCAAAACTATGTCATGAAGACAGAAAATGTCAAATATTTTACCAAAATCCTTGGGAAGCCTTTCAAATGTCCAACCAATCACATCACTGAGATCCTGCACATAAAGCTCCACAGGTGGCACACTCTAAAGTAAGAGCACCAGTGGTGATACCCTTAGCCAAAGTGGTAAGAAGTTGTCTGTTCCAGCAAAAGTAGCATAACACAAAAACATACAACTGTTTGAGACAAAGAAGACTCTTAACCAGGTTTCCTAGCTTTCATTGACAAAATCCTCTCAATACATCCTTATCACTCGAAAAATTGAAATCCATTATAATAGTCATCATACCGATCTATTGATTAAGAAACAGTGGAAGGAAGGAATGAAGGAAGGGAAGGAAGGAAGAGAAAGCGGGGGGCGGGAGGGAAACAGTAGGTGCAAGATACACAAAAAGGAATCGCTATGGGTCCTGCGTGCATGAGTTGCTGAAAATGAGATTTAAGACTAAAACCAGGAGTTTGGAATTGATGTGTAGCATGTGAAATGCAAAAAGCTCCCTTCACCACCCTCAATTTTATCAGAAGATTGGGGTAACCTCCTGAATATTTGCAGAAAAAAGAAAGCCAGCAATAAGCATTTGGCTGTGACTTGACATTTGATTTAGTCTCAGCATGTAGCATGGGAAGCTTTTTGCCTGAGTTGAGAAAATAGCCTATAAAGTTGCCCCACAACCCCTGGTAGAGACAAATAGAAGAACTTCCAATAGAGATGCCCACAGCCAAGGGCACATGTGGTCCCCAAAGAATAACTCACGATGCTATTGATCTCACAGGAAAAATTCCAGCAAAAATAAGAAAAGCATATAAGAAAATCTTTTACAAGAGCATTGTTAGCAGATGTAGAAATCAACCCAGAATGCAGCACAAAGAGAAAACATGAACAATGTGCGAATTAAAAGCAGATAAAAATAGCAAACCAAATACCAAGGAAGAGAAAAAAATTACTCTGGTAATTAATAGTGAAGCATAATCATCAAAAAGGCAAAGTACCACCATCGTCTCTGTCATCAACTTCATATTGAAGTTTCAAGCAAGCCTAATGACAGAATAAAAAATAGAAGAAAGAACTTTTACAAAATGAAATAAAACTATATTATTCTGCGTTACAGACACTATTGTTTACTTAGAAAATAAAAAAATAAATATATAGAGAACAGCTACTGAATCTAAAGAATTAATAAGATCAGCATCCAAAAGACAACCTTACCTACAGACAACTATAACTAAATAGAAAATATAATTTTGACAAATCTTTTCATGAGAAATCTATTACATTTTGTGATTTTATTACAGTAGTCCATGGCAATGGCATACACAATTAAATGTATATTAACAAAAGTAAACTAAGACATATTGTAAAAAAATTAAAAATATCATATTCCCAATAGCTTCAGATTACATAATGTAGTCTCTCAGGAGAATAGGTGCTCTTAGAAGTAGAAGAAAAATTCGATAAATAGCACTGAGGAAATTGGGTGCCCACATGAAAAAAGTTAAACATATTTCGTATTTTTAAAAATCTACAGATGACGTGAAGAACTACTTATAAAAGCAAAACTTTAAAACTTCAGAAGAAAATATAGAATATTTTATGACCTAAATCGCAATGCAATTTTTTTTTAAGAGAGAAAGTAAAATTTATGAAACCAAAGGTAGAGCAAACTGACTTCTGTTTTATCAAGGCTTACCTAAAAACACAATGGCAATTTTTCAGAAATATCTGTGGGACACCCTTAAATTAATTATAATCTAACTATAAAAGAGTAATATCTTCAAAAAAATAAGGCATTTTTAGAGACCATTTGTGGCCATAGTGCAATAAAACAAGAAGCAAAAACAAAGGAACAAAAAATAATCCAGATACTCTCCTATTAAAGCAAACCAAAACCAAAACTCTTCTAAGGAATCCTTAGCTTAAATTGGAAATCAAAGCTGCAACTAAAAAACACTTAGAAAATAACAATAGACAATCATCATTTAAATTCTGTTAATAAAGTGCTCAGCATAAAAACCTGAGATTGAATTGCTACTTTTCAGTAAAAACAACAAAAATGGAAATCAGAAACAATTTTAAAGGAAAATCAAAGGTCAATGCATTTCATAAAATAAAATTAATAAAATATATAAAATTAAGAAATAAATCAGCTTGGCTTGTAATAATTCTATTAATAGAATTAAATATGATTTAGAAAGCAAGGAAAAACATAAATGGAATGCCTCTCAGTATTTTCAAAATAAAAAAATTTAAATTAAGTTAAAATTATAAAACATATATGTGTATGTACAAATGTAAATTTTATTTTTTATTTTTCCTTTTCTTTCTTTCTTCCTTTCTTCCTTCCCTTCCCTCCCTCCCTCCCTCTTTTTCTTTCTTTTGTTCTTTTCTTTTTTTGACTCACTCTGTTGCCCAGGTGGGAGTGCAGTGGTGCAATCATGGCTCACTGCAGCTTCAGCCTCCCTGGGTTCAAGTGATCCCCCCAACTTAGCCTTCCAAGTAGCTGGAATTACAGGTACATGCCACCATGCCAGCTAGGTTTTTGGATTGTTTGTAGTTATAGGGTTTCACCATGTTGCCTAGGTTGATCTCAAAACTCCTGGGCTCAAGCAATCCACCCATCTTACCCTCCAAAATGCTGGGATTAGAGGCATAAACCACCACATCCAGTAGAAATTTTCCAATTTTCATCATGAATGATGAACAAAACAATAATTATAAAATTAAATGAAATGCTGATTAAAAATACTTGAAATTTTACCAGCCCCCAATGTTTGTATAATTCATGCCATTTAAATGACTTTAAAGCATAGGGCATAGAATGAAAGCTCAATTTATTGTATAAGAAACACAAATGAGATATGAAATCTGACAGTGATAGCAATAAATTGAATATATAAAGCAATTTGAATTAGGCAGAAATATAGAAATCATCCCTTCCTTATATACATTTGCTTGCATGCTTGTGTGTCTGTGTATACAAGATTCTAAGGAATGAAAATAATACTTGACAAAATAGCCTAGACTTTTTTCAATGTATTTAACTCTTGTCTTCAATATATTCCACTGAAAAAGTTGCAGTTATAACACTGTATCCTGTACCAAGCTTTCCATGTCAACCAGTTTTTTGTTTAGTCATGCATAGTAGGCTCTGGTTTGAATGTCTTCTCCAAAACACATGTTGAGGTTCAATTGCCACGGTGATGATATTAAGAGGCTGGGCCGTTAAGAGGTGATTAGGTCATGCGGGCTCTGCCCTTATTAATGAAATAATGCTGTTATCGTCCATCTTCTCTTTAAAATGATGCATCCAGAAATCTCTGAAATGCATTTGATTCTTATAAAGAGTTATTGCCAAACTGCCCCTTTCGGTGACATTTATACACTGACAAACATGGTTTTTTGTGACACCTGATTCTTGCTTGCCAAGTGTTTATTGGATACAGTGATTTCATGAAAAGCACTCCTAGCTGAAATTTGGGAAACAATTATTTCATGTAGGAAGAATGAATCTTAGATTATTAAAATTCAAATACACCATGACGAAGTGGGACCTGTTCCAAAGGTTATCTAATAATCACTCAGCATTAGAATGTCAATTAAGAAATATGTGAAATCACATTGATAGGGCCAGGAAAAAGCCATGTAATCATCCGGAAATGCAGAAAGTATTAAAGAAATATCCATTTATCCTTAAAGACTCTTAGTAAAATATATTTGAAAAGTACTTTCCTCATAAAATGAAAGATAATTATCTAAAGTAAATTGACAAGTATCAAAATAACAATAGAGTTATAGAGGAATTCCTCCTCTTAAATTTAAAACAAAACAAACTGCTAGCACAAAACAAATAAAAATAAAATTTTAAAAACTATTCAGGTTTGCTGACCAAATTAATAACCAATAATCACAACAATTAATATAGGAGTAAAGAACATTATCAATATATGCAAATTTTTGTACTTGGAAACCCTGAGATAAATGAGAAACAACTTTGAGCACTTTGAATTGGTCACATGTGGCTGTTGGGCATGCAAAATGTAACTAGTCTAAATTAAGATGCTCTGTAAGTAAAATACGTGTACTAGAATTCAAAGACTTCATATAGTAAAAAAAACATAAAATAACTCATTTTACTTCCTAATTTTTATTAGATGTTGAAATGATAATATTTGAACATACTGAAGTAAAATATATTAAAATTAATCCATCTGTTTGTTTTTACTGTTTTAATGTGGATGTGGAAAAATTTTAATTGCATACATGCCTTGCATATGACTCACATTATATTGTATTTCCCTTTTCTTTTCTTCCCTTTTTTTTTTTAAGACAGAGTCTCACTCTACCACCCTGGAGTATGGTAGAGCGATCTCAGCTCACTGCCTCCTATGCCTCCTGGGTGCAAGAGATTCTTCTGCTGAGATTATCAGCATGCACCACCATGCCCGACCAGTTCTTGTGTTTTTAGTAGAGATGGGGTTTTGCCGGTGGCCAGGCTGTTCTCAAATCCTGGCCTCAAGTGATCTGCCCGCTTCAGCTTTCCAGAGTGCTGGGATTACAGGTGTGAGCCACCACACCTGGCTTCACATTATATTTCTGTTAAACTATATTGCCCTATGCAAATAAAAATTTTTTAAAAAGAGATAATATGATAGGGAAATTATTTCCTTTTACACAAACAACGCAAAGTCAGTAAACCCTAGGTATAAAAATATAAGATAGTATAAAATGCAACAGAAACTATATGATTAAAACTATGTTTTGGGCTGTGTGTGTTTGAGACAGAGAGAGCAACAGAAAGAGAGGAAAGAAGAGAGAGAGGCAGAGACAGAGACAGAGAGTAATTTACAACAAAGCAGGTTCCTGCCATGCTTCTGGTTTGAAAATCATATCATATGACAAATTGTAATTTAAATTATACTGCCTAGAACTCTCTATGTAGTATGATCCTATATCAGATTATCAATATTATAAAGAAGGAAATACTTTCTAAACTGATTAGCAAATTCAATACAACTTTCATTAAAAATATACTTAGGAAAGGATTTGAACTATTTTATAATTCTTCAGAATAAACATATAAGAAACGACAAACTATTTGATAAATTAGAAAACTAATGATTAGTACCTTCCTGGTTTCCAGAACAAAACTCAGTACCTATGAACATTAGAAAATAAAGATGACATTTTAAGTAAGAAAATAGTGCTTTTTTTTTTTTTTTTTTTTTTTTTTGAGACGGAATTTCGCTCTTGTTACCCAGGCTGGAGTGCAATGGCGCGATCTCGGCTCACCGCAACCTCCGCCTCCTGGGTTCAGGCAATTCTCCTGCCTCAGCCTCCTGAGTAGCTGGGACTACAGGCACGCGCCACCATGCCCAGCTAATTTTTTATAGTTTTAGTAGAGTCGGGGTTTCACCATGTTGACCAGGATGGTCTTGATCTCTCGACCTCGTGATCCACCCGCCTCGGCCTCCCAAAGTGCTGGGATTACAGGCTTGAGCCACCGCGCCCGGCCAAATAATGCATTTTTAAATATTGGACTAGCTCTAACCATATGGAAATGGAACTATAAAATTAAATTATTTTTCTTACAATTTACACAAAATAAATTTTAGAGGACTAAAGTTTTATGTATAATACAATGCCAAAGTAATATAAGTAAACTAAGCAATTAAAAAGATAATCATGTTGGATGGAAAGCAAACTTACATATGATACAAATGTTAGAATTATTATAGAAAGGATTATAAATAAACAAAGTAAAATAGGATAAATTGTTTGACTCTAGTGAAGAAAATTCAAACTAAATGATGATAATTACTCAGACATTGAAATTTATCACCATGCATTAAATTAACACTATTTACTGGGAGAAGTAACAAATACCAAAGAGAGGAATATAGGAATGCTGATGTAATAAAGTTAAAAAGAAAAGCCATGACGAACAATCAATTCATTGATTTATTTTATTTTTCTCTTTTCCTCATGCAACTTCTCTTTGATGGAAAAATTATTGTTGGAGGAACTCAGTATCCTGTTCTAAAGTGATAACAATGTGGTGTGCGTATAAATGTTTACTTTCTTGTAAAGTGTAGCAAGGTTTTTGACTGAATTTTAGTTTGTGGAATGAATAAATATTATCTATCTGAACAGGATTTTTTGAATTATTTTGAAATGTCAGCTCTTAACTGACATAGCAAGTCATCTCTAAGTAATAAAATTTAATATAAGATTTGATTTCCACTCAGAATTTGTGTATTCAAGGTTTTCATTGCAGAAAGGATAATAATGCTTTTGCAGAAGTTAGACAGTTATTTCCTATTCAATTGCTTTGATGTGCCTATTTCTTTGAACAAAATCTCTTTTTAAATGCTCTTTTGATATGTGAGCTCATGGTTGCTCTGAAATTAATCCTAAATTCAAAATGCTGATGAAGAATTTAGAATTTGCTAAAAGCAGTTATTTTAATCATTTGTTGATATTTTCTTGATAGGGAATGAATCATAATTTACTTTAAATATTTTTACGTGTGAATGTACAAAAGTAAACAGCATCAATCACCACTTTCTAAAGCAGAAAATATTTTGTGGCCAGGTTTTCTCTTTGCTCTCAGGTGGGCCTTCTCGATTTTATTGTGATACTGATTTGTAATACAGACACTGAAGACTGAAATGGTCAGCCTGAACAATAACAAAAATGACCACAAGTAGTCAAGGACTTAGAAAACACTTCTTTCACACATTTGTCTATAAAGATCTGCTTATATAGAATGGAAATTAACCTTAAAAAGAGTTTAAGGATAAGGATCACATTTTATAATTTGCTTGAGGTTGGTTGGTAGGATAGTAGCTAATTTAAAAATAGGTCTAAATGTTCTAGTGGGACATTGTTTCTCTTATTCTTTCAGTGGTCTTGCTAGTGGAGATGGAGTGACAGTAGAGTTCTCATGTAGTTCAGCTGTTAGAAAACTGTTTCTTCTTCATCCCAGCATAAATCTTCGAAATCAAGTAGTACACTGATTACCTTCTGTAATTAAAGAAAAAGAATGTATATATGTATTTTCTGTTTCATCAATCAGTGAGACCGATGTCTGACTCCTTACTTACTAAATGAGGATATTAAGCATACTTAGTCTTTTTTTTTTTTTTTTAGACTGAGTCTCGCACTGTCGCCCAGGTGTAGTGCAGTGGTGCATTTTCGGCTCACTGCAATCTCCTCCTCCTGGGTTCAAGCGGTTCTCCTGCGTCAGCCTCCCTAGTAGCTGGAACTACAAGCGTGTGCCACCATGCCCAGCTAATTTTTTTGTATTTTTAGTAGAGACAGGGTTTCACCATGCTGGCCAGGATGGTCTGGATCTCCTGACCTCATGATCTGCCCGCCTCAGCCTCCCAAAGTGCTTGGATTACAGGCGTGAGACACCACGCCACCGCTTAGTCTTTTTTTTTTTTTTTTTTTTTTTCTTTGAGACAGAGTTTCGCTCTTGTTACCCAGGCTGGAGTGCAATGGCGCGATCTCGGCTCACCGCAACCTCCGCCTCCTGGGTTCAGGCAGTTCTCCTGCCTCAGCCTCCAGAGTAGCTGGGACTACAGGCACGTGCCACCATGCCCAGCTGATTTTTTGTATTTTTAGTAGAGATGGGGTTTCACCATGTTGACCAGGATGGTCTCGATCTCTTGACCTCGTGATCCACCCACCTCAGCCTCCCAAAGTGCTTGGATTACAGGCGTGAGACACCGCGCTGCCACTTAGTCTTTTTTTAATCTCTCCTCTCTACAGCCTTCTCTCTTCCCATTTCTACTGTTTGTTAAGAATACCTAAATGTTGTGTGATCATAAATATTTATTTTTTTTACGTTACTCAGAGGTATATTTTGAAATCTGGTACTGTATGAAGACTAATCGCCTTAATATGTGGATATATAGGATATATGTTTCTCCTTAATATGTGGATACAATGATCCATTGTAAAACCAAGTATGAGATTTTGATTATATTTACTTTCTATATAGCTTTTTGGATTATTGGTCCAGCTAGCAACTCTATTAATTTTCTCCCACCAATACTCACAATGACCTTGTCTCCTGGAGCACCCATCTAACACAAAAACAGTTACCTTCTCAATCTGCTACCTACATGTCTTCATGGGATTTATCTGCACTGTTTGCCTGGGTTGTGTACTTCATTTATGGATGTTCTTGCTTTTTTGTTTTTAGTTTTGTTTTTCTCTCCTTTGGCTAAATAAGGACCTTACATTTCCTGAGTATTTCTAGAGTGTCTGAAAAATGTCTTTATTCTATGCTCACACTACCAGGATCGTTTAAAATTTCTCTTCATGGGCTCTTTCAATTTAGAGATTCCTGTTCCTCTGCTCTATGAAATACATTTTATTGTGGTCTGGATAATTTTCTTCTCTACAGTTTTTTTTTTTTTTTTCTGTCTTCTCATTCTTAAATTTCTCTTGATAGGCTATTGGATCTCCTGGATTGGTTTTCTTAACCTTATTATCTTACCTTTTCCCAATCTTTGTCCATTTTTCTTATTTATTGAGAAATGTTCATATATTACTAGTCTTTTATTTATTATTTTTATCTTAACCATAACACTGTAAATTCCAAGATATCAGATTACTCCTTTCCTCAGGAATTTCCATTACATTTTATAGGTGAGATATTACTGTTGGTAATATATTTTTATTTTCTATGAATTATCTCTATGTTCTCTCTCTCTCTCTCTCTCTCTCTCTCCCTCTCTCTCTCTCTCTCTGAGATCCTCTGTTCATGTTTAAGAGCAAAGCATGAGGAGTTCTTGAGAACTCTGTGTATGTCCGTAATGCTTGTCAACTTGGAGGGGGTCTTCACTGTAAGATGCTTGACTTGGAGCTGGTGTCATTTTGGAGGCCCCCAGATATCAGAATGTCATGGGAGTCACATTCTCTCAACAGATTGCCTTCCAGGCTCCATTCTAAAGGCTGGAGGCCTGGCCACTGACTGTTACAAGCCAGGAGTAGGAGAACTGTGTCTAGGAGTATGTATGGTATTTGTCCCCCTCCCCACTTCATGTGTTCAGTTCCGTGTCTTTCTTTCACTTTCATGTGTACTAGGCATGTTTTCAGTCTCAGACTTCTCCATGGTTTTACCAGGAGAGCTGTCTCACTTTTCAGTTGTGTCCCACTCTGAATTTTTCTCCATCCCAGTTCAATAGTTACCACTCTTCCATGGATATGTGGCTTTCAATAATTTGTAGAAACTTCTTATACCCTGATGGTTCTTTATCTACCCCTTGTTTGTTGTAAAGACCTATTTTTTTAATACTTACATTTTTTTGGGGTCTCACGAAGGAAATAAAATAGATACATGTGATTAATCCCTCATCCTTAGCGAGATGTTATCCCAAGAAATTTTTATGTCCAGGCTAATAATCAACCTAGCACCAACTAACTATAGAGATTTTCATCTCTTCAAGAAAATAGATTAAATAGTTTTCTCATCCTCTGCCTTTCTGTATGCAGTATATAAAACATTTTTCTTTCACTGATGGCAATTCATGTTATTAATTTATTAATTTATATTTTAATCATATAAAATATTTTCCTTTATTTTAGATAATTTTCTCTTTCATCTGATTAAAATATATTTTCTAGCTTCTTAAGTCATTTAATGCAAAGACAAAGGCTTTTGACACAAAATCAATGTCACAGTCTAGGAAACAGCTTTTTTTGTTGTATACCTACATCTATGACATTCAAGTTTGCTCCCAAATTTAAACTCAACCCTCAAGCAATTTGATTTTTGAACAAAAAGAAATGTTATATGTGTTGTCTTTCTACATATTTAAGATTCTATAGTTTAAGAAGCAATTGCTGATAAAACTGAGATTCTAACAATCAAAATTGTCAGTTGCTTTATCATCATTTTTGTCAGTCTTTGAGGACTAAAAATGAAAGGCTCCAAATTGTATCTAGATTATTTGTAACATTTTAACCCACACAGAAAATGGAAATAAATAGTTTGTGAAATATGGTTATTACCAACAATGTGTTTTTTCCCATTAGAAGTCATTTTAAGTTTTAGTACATAACCCCGGATATTACATAATTCTCGTGTGGCTTCTATTCCTTTTGTTACCACCCTAGAATTCCCGAAGCACTAGTTCAAAGGCTGAGTTCTACTTACATATTCTAAATGTTTCATAGTTTCTGCCAATATTGGCTGATACCTTAAGAAAATATACTTTCAAGAGTTTAATCATTTTGCTTAAATTGTAAACGTGTATTTTAATGAATTCTGGGCTGAATCAGTTTTATAGAACATTATTTAATTACTTGAATTTAGGAAAATTAATAACATAATTCAATATTGAAATGTATTTTCAGATCTATTTCTCCTTAAGTATAATTTAAGAGGAAATCAGTTCTTATCACTGTGATATGTGTTTAGAATATGTGTGATTTGGATTGCTGATTTTAACATATAACTATTCTGCACAGTGAAGCAAAAAGCAATAAACTAGGATTAGAAGACTAACTTTTAAATCTCAACTGTTAAAAATCAAAAGTCTAAAAATTACTAGCACAAGTTAAAAAAAAAAAATCAAACCTTTCTTTTCTCCTCTACTAAGTGTGGATTTTTATAATTCTTCCTACATATCTTTTTTTCTTTATCTAAATTGTATAAATATAACCAAATGTAACATATTTTGTGTACACATTCAGACATGTATACATAATGCAGTGTTTAAGAATTGCAAGATTTCATTGATGAACAAGTTGCTTTGCTTGATATTATAAATCTGCCAATTTATGACGTGATGCAGACCCAGCCATCATTTCTGTAAGGACTGAATTCTGAGTGTGTAACTACACCAATAATAATATTATTAAAATAGAAATATTCTGTACTTAGTGTGGAATATAAATGTATACAAAGCAACTATGAACTCTGCTCCTTTAATGAATAGAATAGAAATGAGTCATTATATTATTCTTATTTGTTTTATTTAGTTTTTGCATGCACTCTTATTCTCCATTCTGTTTCTTAAAATGTGAAAATGAAATAACAGCATGCATATGCATAGTATTTTAACTGCATTATATTATAAAAGTGAAAGGCTTACATTTTAATCATTATAATAATTTAGAAAGGCATTTCAAAACTTTCCATTATTTTCTACTCAAGTACTTTTAAAATGGGCGGGTGTATCAAGAATCTCCGCCTGAGTTTATAAGGCACTATTCCTGGTGATGACCCCTCTTTCCAAAACCCTATTGTGGATAAAGTCACATTCTTACTCACAGCTCTATTTTTGGAAACATATTGTTTTGCAAATGCCTTATATGATTTTCTAAAACAGCCAACACAAACGGACATCCTAGTTTGTACCAGAATATGTCTCCAGAAGGTGGCTTGGGCTTCTCTACCATGGCTGACAGACATTGTAGAAGCAGAGAGTACTGAGAAAATCAGAAAAGCCCTCCGATCAGAGGAGGAAAGAAACAAATATTAGGAGGTGTTTTAGCAATTTAAACATATTCCAGGTTAAACATCATCAGAATGGATACCAGGATAGACCATAACCTCAGAAGGGCCCAGTAGACACGTGGAAATGTAGGCTGTGATTGCTACCCATCTGGAGACAAGGGCTGACAAGAAACTCTTTGTCCTTCCTGGGGATAAGTGGAATGAACATTGGAACTCTATTTTGGATGCCTTGGACAAGGAACAGAATACTCAGGAGCTCCAGGGAAAAATGGAATTGGGTTTCCCCTGTGGGACATTTATTAGAATGAAGAGAAAAAATATTAGGCAGCTACATCCTAAAGGTATAGAATGAGCCTCTGGCATGAACGCCCTGAGAGTTTTGTTTAGCAGAAGTAGTAATAATGTACTGATTTGTGGGGCAAAGCTTCCTGAATTAATGATCCAAGGATTTATCTCTGGCTCCTGGATAGTAATGAAAGATCACACAAGGGTCTCTCTACAGCCAGCTAGGGTGAATTAGGACAGAGCAAAGGATGCCACGTAGATTAACATTCTCGTGTAAATTTGTTACAATTTTATTACCTTTCTTCTTAAATAAGTTGCCAATCTTGGAAGCATTAGAAATAATATGAGATAAAATATGACATGCTTTTAATGAACTGATCAACTTTGATGATGTAATTGAGTCATATGAATGAAGTATTCTTTTTAATGTTAAAAAATAAAATGTTTTCAAGTGATTAAAAATTAAAAAGAAGACATAAAATAAAGCCAGCATTTTATTCTGGAGACACTTGTGTTGGGACTTAATCATAGGTACTATAGTACCCTAACAAGAGTTCCATTCTGGTATATGGAAATGTGTCCCACATTTACAGTCACACTCATTTACTGTGGACTCTTGATGCCTCAAGCAGTCTGTGATCTTTGGAAGTGTGGCAATCTGTTCTTATTCCATGTAAAGTTTATCTACCAAGCTGGTCCCCATGGAGGGAAAAACATTCTTAGTGCTTAAAGGAAAATAAAATTTATTCACTTAATTATTCATTCAACACTTACCAAAATTATTAATACTTAATAAATGCTAAGTCCTGGACTAACTATTCCACATTCAATGGAGAATTTATAAATCATGATGTTATAACATTAGTGGTTGACATAAAATTGTCCACCTCAGTAGTACTTCAAGCAAACAAACAAGAAAATTGAGCTCATGATATTTTTTTTCTTCCCAAATCTGTTTCCTTTGACATTTATATCAACTTTCACTCGGTTGTCTAAATCAATTTTGGATTTACATTTAATTTCTTACTCTTAATACTCCTATTCCAGCAAATCTTTATGCTTTATTCATTCTTTATCTAAAAACACTTCAAAATCTATTTCCTCCTTCATTGCCACTATTTCTGTTTAGACTACCATCCTTCCACATGGGATTATGAATATTGTCTCCCAGCCAACTTCTTTGCTTTGCTTTTTGGTTAAAGTAACTTTTGATGTCCACATTTTTCCAAATTTTGAAGTAAGCTGATTTTATTATTTTATAAAATAAATTTTATTATGCATATTTGAGGTTTATAACATGATGTTATGGAGGGGATATGAAGAGTAAAATTTTTACTTTAATGGTAAATGGTTACTATAATGAAACAGATTAGCAGATCTATCATCAACATACTTTGTTTATCTGCTTCTAGTAGTCAGAAAACATATAGTTACTTTACATGTGGCAAAAACAACTATACTCATGTAATAAGAATACTTAATACAATTTTATTAACTATAATTGTCATGTTGTACATTAGATCTCTAGACTTGCTTAATCCTATATATCTGCTACTTTGTTTCCTTTCCTATGTCTTCCCATTACCCACTCTCTTGTGCCCTTAATAACCACTGTTTTATTCTATATCTCTGTATATTTGACATCTTTTTTTTTCCAAATATTCCACAAGTAAGTGAGATCATGCAATATTTTTTCTCTGTGTTTGGCTTATTTCACTTAACCTAAGGTCCTTTGGGGTCATCCATGTCGTAACAAATGGCAATGTCTTCTTTTTAAAGGCTGAATGTTGTAGTATTACCCACAGTTTCCAATTCGCTTCTGTGTGTGTGTGTATATATATATATATACAGAAAAAAATATATATATATATATATATTTTTTTGAGACAGTCTCACTCTATCACTCAGGCTGGAATACAGTGGTGTGATCATAGTTCACTGCAACCTCAACCTCCTGGGCTCAAGCAACCCTCTGGCCTCAGCCTCCCAAGTAGGTGGGGCAACAGACATGTGCCACCATGACCAATTAATTTTTTATTTTTCCTAGAGACAGGGTCTCCCTGTGTTGCTCTGGCTGGTCTTGAACTTCTGTGCTCAAGTGATCCTCTCACCTCAGCATTCTAGTTTGGGGATTAGAGGCATGAGCCACTGTGCAAACCCTGTTTTGGTGTCTTGGCTATCATGAATAATGTTGCAGTGAATATGGAGTGAAGATATCTTTGTGAGGTGGCAATTTCATATCCTTTATTTATATAGCTGGAAAAGAGATTTCTGAGTCATATGGTTGTTCTGTTTTTAATTTCTTTAGTAACCTCCATTCTGTTTTTGATAATGACTATACTAATCTACATTCCTGCCAACAGTGCACTGGGTTCACTTTCTTCACACCCTTGCCAACACTTATTGCTTGTCTTTTAGGCAATAGCCATTCTACCATGTGTGAAGTGATTATCTCATAGCTATTTTAAATTGCATTTCCCTAATAATAAATGAAATTGAGGCCATTTTTATGTACCTGTTGGCCATTTTTATGTCTTTTTCGAAGAAATGTCTGTTTAGGTCCTTTGTCCAGTTCTTACTTGGGTCATTTGTTTTTCAGCTCTCGAGTTATAAATGTTCTTAATAAATTTTGGATATTAATCCCTTATCAGATATATGGCTTGCAAATACTTTTTCGAAGTGGGTAGATTGCCTTTTCACTTTTTTGATTGTTTCATTTGCTGTGCAGAAGCTTTTTAGTTTAATATAGATTTGTTTATTTTTCTTCTTGTAGCTTGAAATTTACTTTTTCCTATGCAATTTGGATACTTATTGTTATTATTTCACTATTATTATTTATTTATTTATTTATTTATTTTCTTGTCTTATTTCTCTTGCTAGCACTTCCAGTACTATATTGAATAGAAATGGCAAGAGCGGGCATCTCTGCCTTGTGCCATATCTTGATAGAAAAGTTTAGAGTTGTCCTCTATTGATTATAGTGTTAGCTGTGAGATCTTCATAAATAACTTTTATTATATTGAGACGTTTTTCTTCTGTACCAAAACCGTTATGTATTTTTATCAAGAAAGGATGCTGAACTTCATGACACTTTTTTCTGCAGCAGTTGAGATGATCATGCTTTTATCTTTCATTCTGTTAATGTGATATAGCACGGTGACTGATTTGCATATATTAAACTCGCTTTCCATTGCAGGGATATATCACAATTGGTCATAGTGTATTTTTTTGATGTATTACTGAGTTAGTTGTGCTGTTGTTTTATTAAGAATTATTACATTAATGCTCATTAAACATATTGAAGTCTAGTTTTCCTTTCTTGTAGGATCTTTCTCTAGCTAAGGTAGACAGGTAATTCTAGCCTTGTAAGATGTATTTGGAAGTATTCCCTCTCCCATTATTGTGGGGAAAAGTTTGAGAAGTATTGGCAATAATTATTTGAATATTTGGCAGCATTCAATCATGAAGCAATCTGGTTCCAGGCTTTTCTTGGTTGAAAAGTTTTTAATGTATTTCTCAGTCTCTTTGTGGCATTATCGGTTCGTTTAAACTTCCTATTTTGTCTTGATTCAATCTTAGTAGGTTATTTTTTTTTTCTAGAAATTTGTTCATTTCCTCTAGTTTATCCAATTTGCTGACATATAATTGTTCACAATAGCCCATTATGATCCTTTTTTATTTCTGAGGCATCTGTTATAAGGTCTTCACTTTCATTTATATTTTATTTATTTGAGTCTTCACCCTTTTTTTCTTAGTCTGGCTAGATGTTTATTGATTTTGTTTACTTTTCAAAGAAACAACTCTTGGTTTTATTGATTTTTTTTCTGTTTTACTTTTCTGTTCTCTATTTGATTTATTTATGTTCTGATCCTTTTTTTACCCCCCGCACTCATCTTTTTTTGTTGTTTGTTTGTTTTGCTTTTTTTTGAATTGGTGTCTCACTCTGTCACCCAGGCTGTTAATGCGGCACAATCCCAGCTTACTGCAACCTCTGCCTCATGGGCTCAAATGATTCTTGTGAATGGCTCAGCCTCCCGAGTAGCTAGAATTACAGATGCTTGCCACCATGCCTGGCTAATTTTTGTATCTTGAAGTAGAGACAGGATTTCACCATGTTGGCCAGGCTGGTCTCGAACTCCTGACCTCAAGTGTTCTGCCTGCCTCAGCTTCTCAAATGCTGGAATTACAGGTGTGAACCACCACACCTGGCCTATTATCCCATTTCTTCTGCTAAATTTGGGTTTATTTCACTTCTTCCCTGGTTCCTTGAGGCATAATGTATGGCTCTATATTTGGGATCCCTTATTTTTTTTTGTAAGTTGACATTTCATGCTATGAATAATCCTCTAGAACTGCTTTTGCTGTATCCCATAGGTTTTTACATGTTGTGTTTCTATTGTCACTTCGCTCAATAATTTTTTTAATACTCCTTTGATTCCCTCTTTGACCCTTTGGCTGTTCATGGGCATGTTGTTTAAATTCTATATATTTGTGAATTTACCTCAATTCCTTCTGTTACTGATATCTTGTTTCATGCACATACAGTTGAAAATAATACGAAATATGATTTCTATCTCTTAAATATTTTAAGATTTGTTTTCTGGCCTAACATAAGATGCATTCTGGGAATGGTCCATGTACACTAGAGAAGAATGTATATTCTGCTGTTGGTTGTGTGGAAAGTTTTATACATGACTATTAGGTCAATTTGGTCTAAATTGCATTTCAAGTTCTATATTTTCTCATTAATTTTCTATCTGGCTGATCTGTTATTAATAGTGGGGTACTGGCAACCACTAGTATTATTATACTGCTGATTGTGAGGTATTGAAGTTCCCTACTATTATTGTATTGTTATCTATTTATTACTTTATGTTCATTATTATTTGCTTTATGTGTTTAGGTACTCCAGTGTTACCCACTCCCCTACAATTTATACTTTTGTTGTAACAATTTACATCTTTTTATTGTGTATATAACTTAACTTATAATAGTTATAATTGTGACCATTTTGACTTTTTATCTTCATAGCAGATAATTGAAATATTTACACTTTATCATTTCAGTAATGGAATATTCTGAATTTTACTATATTTCTATTTATATTTTTTACTATTTCTATCAGTGAGTTTTAGACTTTTATATATTTCCTTTATAGTAATTATAATCCTTTTCTTTCCAATTGAAGAACTACTTTAAACATTTCTTGTGAGGCAGTTCTATTGGTGCTAAATTTTCTGACCTTTTGCTTACCTGAGAAATAATTTGTTTCTCCATCATTTTTGGAGAACAGATTTATTGGCTATGGTATTTTTGGTTGATGGTTTTGTTTTTTTCTTTTTTTCTTCTTTCAGCAATTTGAATATGTCATCTCATTCTTTTCTGATCTGTGATATTTCTGCTAACGAATCACTGATGGTCTAATGGGGATTCCCTTTTTGTCACTTGACATTCTTCTCTTGCTGATTCTCCAATTATCTTTTTGTCTTTGACTTTTGACATTTTTATTATAATATGCCTCAGTGAGCACCCTTTTGGTAGAATATGTTGAAGACTTTTGAGCTTCATGGATCTGTATGTTCATCTCTCTCACCCAACTTGGGAATTATTCAGTTATTATTTTGTCAGATAAGCTTTCTATGCCTTTTTCCATCTCTTCAACCTCTGAAACTCTCATAATCTGAATATTTATTCACTTAATGGTGTTTTATAAGTCCCAAAGGCTTTCCTTTTCTTTGCTCTTTTTCATTTTTTTCTGACTCCTTAATTTTAAAAGATCGATTTTAAAGTTCAGAGAGCCTTTTTGCTGCTTGATCTAGTCTGCTGTTGACTCTTATCTGTACTTCTTACTCCATGTATTAACTTCTTCAGCTCCAGTATTTCTTATATTTATCTCTTTTTTAAATTTCACAATCAGATTATGAATTATTTTCTTGATTTTACTGAATTGTCTATCTGTATTCTCTTGTATGACATGAATTCCCTTCATATTATTATGGAGTAATCTTCAAGCAATTTGTAATTTTCATTTCATTTATTTGGGGTTAGTTACTGAAGAGCTATGTTTCTTTTGCAGTGTCATGTTTCCTTGCTTTTTCATGTTTCTTGTGTCCCTGTGTTGATTTTTGTGCATCTGGAAGAACAGTAACTACTTCTAATTTTATAGAGTGTTTTTTGTAGGGAAAGATTTTCATTTGCAGATGGGTCTTAGGTTGTCAGTTAGACAGGGTGCATTGTCTCTGGTTCTGTGTGAGTGCAGTGGTGTAGTCTCTGCGTATCTTCTACAGTTGTGATCAACATCATTGATGACTGCAGGTACCTCAGTGGTCTACACTGTAGGAGTTTGTGGCAGCAGTAGTCGCAGGGTAAGTTGTATGGTTCTTGGTGATAAGGGCTTTAGGGGCGTTCCTGTTTATGTTTTCCACACAGTAGAGAGACTCAGCTGAGGGGCTCCTTCTTGTTGTCTGGTTTGACATGTCACACAGGCAGCCACCGTGGTGCTGTGGTACAAGGTACAGGTACTCAGAGTAGCTATAGAGCTGGGGTCCTGGGCTCAGTGCCTTGTTTCACTACTATAGCACCTGTGACATTGATGCAGGCTCATTTGCTGAGGTACAGGTGGAAGCAGCCATCCCACCAAACTAGGGCTGTGACTCTTAGGCACTCCTCAGTAGCTTGGGACCAAGAGAACAGGGAGATAGTTGTGACTCTCGTTCTGGTGGTCAAGGTGTAACACTGACATAGTTCTAGGGAAGAAGTGGTGTTATAGAGGCTTAAGACTTATGGATCAAGTCCAGCTGCAATTTGGATCCTGAAACGAGTGGAGCACAGAGACAATTTGAACACTGAGAGAGAGGGTACTGTGTAGTGATGACTCTGGACCCTGAAGTGGTGGGACATAGCCATGGGCATAGCTCTTCAATATTGGGTGCATCAGCAGCAAGAACCCAGGAATGATGGGGCACAGCTATAGTTTGGACTCCAGGGAGTAGGGGTGCGGTACAAAGGCGTCTTCCTTCCCCATGGAGGTGAGGTGCCTCAGCAGTTCAGATTCCAAAGTGGTTGTACAGATTCAGGAAAGTGAGGTGCTGAGACTCTTCAGCCCAGAGGGCAAGGCAGCCAAGCTCAGCCACGGGTCTACTTCCCTGGGGGAAAGGGTGCCTGTTAGCTCACATTCCAGGAAACACAGCTGCTCTGCTAGGCTGGGGCTCAAGCATTAGATTGCTTCAGGCACTAAGGAAATATAGCTGTTCTTCCAGATTGGGCAGTTTCTCTGCTGGATGGGGGCACATGATTCTTAGGCACTGAGTACTTCATGGGCTTGGATGATGGAACTGTGACTGATCCTCTGCTGCATGGGCTTGGATGATGGAATTGTGACTGATCCTCTGGACTAAAGCTCCAGTTCCTGGGGGACAGGACACTGGGTTGGTGTATTAGTCTGTTCTCACACTGCTAAGAAGAAATACCGAGGAATGGGTAATTTATAAGGGAAAGAGGTTTAATTGACTTACAGTTCCACATTGCTGAGGAGGCCTCAGGAAACTAACAATCATGGCAGAAGGCAAAGGAGAACCAGTTACCTTCTTCACAGGGTAGCAGGATGGAGTGAGTGCAAGTAGGAACAATGCCAGAAGCCTATAAAACCATCAGATTTCATGAGATTCACTCATTGTTAGGAGAACAGCATGGGGAAAACCATCCCCATGATCCAATTACCTTCACCTTGCCCTGTCCTTGATATATGGGGATTACAATTCAAGATGAGATTTTGGTCATAACAGTTGATTTAAGGACTGAGGGGCTGTGGCTGCTTTTCTGGCTCAAGAATAACTTCTTGGCTGGAAGGAGTTTCTGGTCCTTGGGCGGCAGGGCACCACATGGGCTCAGGCCCCAGGGTTACACTGCTATATGGGGTACACTGCTCTTGGAGTCAAGGGCTGAATTCCTAAGGAGTAGGGCAGGTGGTTGGTTCCACTGCTGGGGGAGTATCTGCCCTCCTGAGCCTAGGCTCTGAGTAACCAGGGGTGGAGCTCAGCAGTGACTGGGATACCATAGAGGGATTCTCTCCTAGTCAATATGTTTCCCAAGGACAAGGAGCTGCAGCAGTTTAACTGGGACCTGGTGCTTTTCCCTGTGTGAGAATGTGGTACAATGATGGTAGAGTCTCGGGGATGAAAGGATGCAGTGGCTACTTGCTCCTGGAGCAGGACATACTCTATCAACAGCTCTGGTTTCAAGATTGTGCTGCAGAGTAGCACCTTGGACCGCAGGGGTTGGGGTGCAATGTAAGTGAGATCTTGTAGAGTAGTGCAGCTGTGTAAACTCCAGGCAACACACTAAGCTAGGCTCAGATCCTATGAACACTGCAGGATTTTTCAGTCACAAAGATTGCAGGTATTCATAGTGGCTATGAAGGTTGCTAGGGGCCTCCTCCTTCCTCTTTCCATGATGGGGGAAATACTTCTTGTTTCTGAGCTGATTTCAGCTGGGGGCATGAGGAGCGAAGTCAAGGTGTTCTCTTCTGATCTCTATGCAGCTCTTCTGAGTTTCCATGATCCGCAGGGTCTCTTCACTGCCCTGCTGTACTTCAGTGCTTTCCTTTAGTTGCCTTGACCTAAATGCAGTTATTGATTTGTTGTTTTGGTCATCTTTTTGGTAGAGAGGGATGAAAGTTAGGCATCCTTAGTGAGACATCTTGATGATGTCTCAAAAACTTTATCTTCCTATTGTTCTATTTTCAAGTTTGCTAATTCCTTATGACTTATTATAAACTTATTATATAAACTTATTATATAATGACTTATTATATAAACTTATGCTAAGTTTTTGCGGGGAGTTTTATTATGATTATTGCATATTTCACTTCCAAATTTGTAATTTAGTTATTCATATTTTCTATTTCTTTAGTGAAATTTTCTATTTTTAATTTTTTTAGGGTATTTATAGTTGCTTGTTGAAGAACTTTTGTTACAAATAATTCTAACATTCTGTCATCTCAGCATTGTGTGTTTTTTTTTTTTTCCACTTTTTTTTGTTGTTGTTGTTAATCAAGTTGTGATTTCCTGGCTCTTGCTATGACAAGTGCGGTTTTATTATGTCTTGTACATTTTGGCTGGTATGTTGGGAGACTCTAGTTCAGTCTTTCATTTCAGCAGGCAGTTAGTCTGTTTAGGCTAACCATGTAAATACTGATCTAATTTTCTGGTCTATAATTTTAATGACGATTTAATTTTGAGATACTATTTTTATCTGCTTAGGTCACCTAATGCTATTAGGTCTTTTGCTAATCTTTCTTGATGCCACCAGTGAGAACCAAAAGTGCTTTCCCAGGCAGGGTATCCCTATTAGCTAGGCTCTGGAAGAGCACTTTTCCTGGTCGCTTGTTGTCTGTGGGCTCTTGCCTGATTCCTGCCCCAGCATTTAGGCATCCTGGGTTGCTTAGTGTCTGATGTGAGTTTTTGTAAAGACTGGGGAACTTTCGTTTCCAGGCATTTCCCTTGGCCTCTTGTCAACAGGTTCCATTTCAATAAAGGGAGGAAGGGTCCTACCTGAGCTGCTTTTTCATATTGATTTGGAGATTATGAAATGCCAGTATGGGATATCTTTGTACTGATGTGGGAGTTGGGGCAAGAACTGGGAGATGTGGAGGTACAGACATTGTTCCTTCAATCCTGCAATCCTTAACCAGTCTACCTGCCTCATTCTGTGTCTCAGTCCTCCTATGGTTGCCTGTTATCTTTAAAGTTTATAATTTTATATAGAGGAGAGGAACAAGGAATGATGAGACTATGCTTTCTCATCCAGACTGCATGTCAAGGCTATCTTTCTTTGTGTAGCTCATGTTCCTGTTACTCTCTAATTTATTCAGTTAATTCCCATCATTGTCAAGTAAAATCAATACTTCTTAATCTGACCTTATCAATTAGGACCCTGTGCTACGTGTAACAGAAACCACAATGCAAATCATAATAAAGCTTTATCTTGGCTTGTATCTATAAAGTTTAGGGTCTTCAAGGGAGGTCTCATTCCAGACTTAAACCATATGACCAAAATCCATCACTAGTCTATTTTTTTTCCAATTGGGTCTCTCATTGTGTTTATAAAATATTTGCCACTTTTTTTTCCTTCGGGTCAGCTTATTTAGGTTCATATCTAAAAGCAGGAAAAATATATTTATACCCTAACACAATCCACCCTTACATGCCAAGCAAGAAGTCTTAACGTCATGGATTTAATTCTAATGAGATAACTTTCTCCATATTTGAACTCTAAGTATGTGGTGGGGTCAGGGAAGGCATCTTTTTACTCCTGTTTCCTGAGGAGTGTGTAGTAGTCAATATTTCCTGAAGCACATGGGCTATAAGGAAGTAAAAATTCAGTTACAGTTATTTAAAGAAAAAGGAAATGGATCCATCAGGACAAAAAAAAAATACCCTGGAAATGTAATTACAGTGGTTTACAAGTACTGTCCTCATCTTTACCTGTTTGCTTTGCTACTTTCTACTCTTCTAGTATATCTTTTTGTGCTCCCACAAAACCATTGAGAATAGCTTTCAGATTTTTAGATGTATCATGCTTTTTCTACATTGAAGACTATGGCCATGCTACTCTCTTTGCTTGAAACACCCAACTCTGTTCTCCTCCAGTACTATGATTTGAATGTATCCCCAAAATTCATGTGTTTGGAACTTAATGCATAATGCAATAGTGTTGAGGGGTGGGATTTTAAAGAGATGATTAGGTCATAAAGGCTCTGCCCTCACAAATAGATTATTGCCATTATCAAGGGATAGGTTTGTTCTCACAGGATTGGGATCCTAATAAAAGGGTAAGTTCAGCCCCTTCCCTTGTTCCTCTTTTTCCTGCATGTGCTGTCTTGCCCTTTGACCTTCTGCTGTGGGATGCTGTAGCAAGAAGGGCCTCACCAGATGCAGGTCCCTTGGCCTTCAAATTTCCAGTCAAAGAATGGTTAGAAATACATCTTTGTTCTTTATAAATTACCTAGACTCAGGTATTCTGTTACTTCAGCAAGAGACAAACTAAGACAAACAGTTTATACTGAGTAGTGGGACTGTTGTTATAAAAAATACCTGAAAATGTGGAAGCAGCTTTGGAATTTGGTAATGGGTACGGGCTAGAAAAATTTGAATGAGCCAGCTAGAAAAAGTCGAGGTCACCATAAATGGAGTGCTAAGGGCAATTCTGTTGAGAGCTTAGAAAAACACAAGAGCTGTAGTGAGAGCCTACATTTTCTTAGGAGTTACTTAAGTGGTGAAGATCAGAATATTGGTAGAAATTTAAATGGTAAAGGCTACTCTGACAAGGTCTTAGTTGTAAATTAGGAATAGGGTATTGAAAGGGGAGGACAGACCAATCATTTTATAAGGTTGTAAAGAATATGGTGGAATTATGTCTGTGTCCTAAGACTCTGTGGAAGGCAAATTTTAGAGGGATGAACTAGGACAATTGTCAGAAGAAATATTTAAGCAACAAAGTATTTACAAGGCTGCATGACTTCTTTTGGTTCCTTATAGTGAAATGAGAGAAGAGAGAAATGATTAACGATGGAATTTGTAATTAAAAAGGAAATAGAATGAAAAGATTTAGAAAACTTTCAGATCCTAGCTAAATAAAGCATGTTTGAGAGAGAATATTAATAGTGTGACCCAGACGTTTGCTAAAGAGATTATAGGGATAGAAAATGCAATGTTGTGTTTGCCAAGACATTGGGAGAATGACCCCTAAGGTATTTCAGGTGTGCAGAATGCAAGAGCTGCAGGGCCATGGCAATCTACTCCTAACTTTAGAGGGATGTTGCAAACAGCCTGTGGACCAAGGCAGAGACCTGTCACAGGGATGGAGGCACCACAAAGAGCCTCCACTAAGTAAATGTCAAGCAGAGCCATAGGAGTGAGGCCACCACATAAAGTCCTTACTTTCATAATGTTTGGTGAAATGATGGGAGTGAAGCAGAACCCGAGACCCCAGAACTATGGAACAACCAGTGTTCAGCTGCAGCATGGAAGAGCTGCAGGCGTAAGACTCTAACCCATTAGTGTTGCTGGGTGAACTGAGCTTAACAAAGCCCTAGAGACAGGGCTTCATGACGATGTGGGGGCCCAATGCCTTCCTGTTGTGCCCAGGTGTGAGACAAGGGCTCAACGCAGATTATTGTCTAATTTGAAGACATAATGTGTTTTTTGTTGCTGGTTTTAGCACTGACTGAGGGCCTGTCACTTCTCTTTTCTTGCCTCTCTCTCTTTTGAAATGGGAATGTATATCCAATGCCTGCCCCACCATTGCGTTTTGGAAGCTTGTAACTTTTTTGATTTCATAGGCTCACAGATGGAGGGGAATTTGCCTCAAGATAAATCATGCCTTGAGTATCACCCATATCTGATTTAAATGAGGCTCTGGATTTTGAACTTTGTAGTTGATGATGCTGGAACCAGTGAAGACTAGGGTGGGATAAAAAGAATTTATTTTGCGTGTGAGAATGGCATATATTTTACAAGTCAGGAGGCAGCATGCTATTGTTTGAATGTGTCCCTAAATGCAAAGGTGTTGAGAAAGGGGACCTTTAAAAGGTGATTAGGTCATAAGGGCTCTGCTTTCATGAGTAGGTTAATGCCATCATTGCAGGAGTGGGTTAGTTGTCATGGGAATGGGTTTCTGATAAACAGCCTCCCTTGCCCTGTTTATCACGTTTATGTCTCTCGTGTTTATGCTGTCTTGCCCTTCCGCCTTCCACTATGGGATGATGCAACAAGAAGACTCCTACTGTATGTGGGCCCTTGACCTTAGACTTTACAGCCGCCAGAACTGTAATAAATAAACCTTTGTTCTTTATTACCCAGTCTCAAATTTTCTGTTATATCAGCACGAAACAGACTAAGACATGCAGCCATTTTCCATCTAGACACACACACACACACACACACACACACACACACACACACACACACCCCTTTGTCTTATATTGTTTCTTATGCTTCTGCTTTCATTTCAATACTTGCTCTGCAGCTCTCTTACACTCAAAACTAGGCGGTGCCCCACTGATTTTTCAGCCTCCTTTTACTTCTTTCACCATCACATTTATTATAACCCACTGCAGTGGCCTGGTGTTAGCTGTGTCTTCCTCTAACTTACAAGGAAAGAATTGTGTCTTATTCACAACTTGATTCTTATTACCTAACAAAAAGCCTCTTGAGTGATCCACTTTAAAAAATTCTAGGCGATCATATGAGTACAGAAGAAGGGAACAATTATAATGTTTAGGTAAACAAGGAGGCGTCTTTGCAGGAGCTGCACCTTGAAAATGGATTAGGAATTTTCCAGGTCTTACACGTTTCAAGAAGACATTTCGGGCAGTAGAAACGTATTTCATGGAGAGAGGCAAGTTTAAGAGATGTACCACCTGTTACAATGAAACTGAACAGATCCCCCTGTCCCCATGAGCATTATCCATCTGTACCTTCAAATCTCTGCTAAGGCTGCTTCTGCAAGCTTAAGAAATTGGTGTTTTGCAGATCCCTGGAGTCCAGGGATGACATTGTCTGGCCTTGTTTGTTACTGCTCTTTTTTCAGTATGTAGGAATGAAGAATGAGTGTCAATAAATCTGAATGTCAAAACTCAAATACAAATGTCAAGACCATTCCACATCACTGGTTGTTTTCAATTCTGACCCAATTTGTGCAGGCTACTATCTGGGGAGAGCCATTTGGCATGTCTCCATTTACTTATAAAGACTACTGCAGAAATAACAGACCTAGGTTGCAGGCAAATGGCCTTCTTATGCCATACAAGCACAGGCTAACTCATCAAGTTAAAAAGAATAGAGTTTTTAATTCCTTTTTAAGTTTTAAGAATATGTCCTATGAGAGAAATTTTGAAAGTTGCTCAATTAAAAGCAATTGTACTTTATATATTTGATTTTTTTGTTGTGTTGTTGTTTTCATTTAGGTTGAAATTAGAGAATCTAGCATTGTTATTGGTGTTTACCTGAGAAGTAGAGCAACTCAAATTATTCAGCAGGAGTGATGGTTTTGGTTGATCCTATGTTGTATTTATGTCTTATACTGTATTTTAAGATAGTATACAAATAAATAGAATCACATAAAGGTAAGAAACTACTGGAGCTGTGGCTCATGCCTGCAATCCCAGCACTTTGGGAGGTCAAGGCAGGCAGATTGCCTGAGGTCAGGAGTTCAAAAACAGCCTGGCTAACATGGTGAAACTCCATCTCTACTAAAAATACAAAAATTGGCTGGAGTGGTGGCACATGCCTGTAGTCCCAGCTACTCAGGAGGCTGGGGCAGGAGAATTGTTTAAACCTAGGAGGAGGAGGTTGCAGTGAGCCAAGATGATGCCACTGCACTCCAGCCTGGGCAACGGAGTGAGACCCTGTCTCAAAAAAAAAAAAAAAAAAAAAAAAAAAAA